>NC_056035.1:39411943-39744968 GCF_004379255.2 Salvia splendens
TAGATTGTATGGTGTGTTCAATAGTTAGAAAAAGGACAACCAGGTAATGCGCAGCCACGTAGGATTGGTCGCTTTCCGTGCTGACGTGTTCCTTTTTTTAAAAAATTGAACTCTATCTTAATTAAATTATTTCTAAATTCTAAATGATGCCCTGATTATTACTCCTAGTATAATACTGATCCTGTCAAACTTTTAGAGGCTTGTTGCAAATTTACTTCCAAGAAATTTCATTGTATTTTTATAGGGGAAAGTACGTATTAAAGCAAATTAATATTGTATACATATACGTAATTTATGAAACTAATAATGCCAATAGGAGTAATAATTATTAAGATATCAGAATAAAACTAAATGTATAAAATACTAATTTTAACATGGGCTAAATAAGAGCCATGGGATAGTGTAACTAGAAACTGGTGAAGTTAACGAGTGAGAAATGAGAATAAAAGTGTTCAGAGAAAGATGGCTTAAGTGAGTAATTGAGATTTGAATTTTGTTGAAAACATTCAAAACGACCGCGTTGAAAACGACCCGATCTCTGTTATCTAGTCCACGTTTATTCTCTATTTACACTTTTACAGTCAAATATTTAAGTGTCATTTTCTAATATTTTTAACAGGTTGGGAATATTTGATTGAGTTCATTGTATTTGTCTCATTATGTACAGCAAATAAAACATTTTAAGAGTGAAAGTGTTGTGAACTTGTGATCGTACATTATGGGTCTTTGATTCATTTGTTGTTATTTCGTATCAATATATCATCCACTTATTATTTGTGCAATCTAGAACATTATATATAGCCTTTTGAATAATTTGTCATGTATTCTCTCCGTTTCAAGAAAGATTCCTTGGGCATACCAGATTTTATGTAGTTTTATTTTATTTGTTAAGTTGAGAGAGTAAGTAAGAAAGGGAGAATAAAGTAGAGATAAAGATATTTTGAATTTTAGTAATGGGTCATTTTAATTGGATCAAACCAAAAAAGAAAATGAGTCATCTTTAGTAGGACAGAAGGAGTAATTAATTATTGTTAGCGTATAATAATATTCCTATAAAAGATTTAAGGTAGAAGTTAGAGTGATAACACTCTAATGTGTCATACCATGGTCGAAACATCACATCCATGTTCACTACTACATGCGTAGTTTTTATTTTTATCAAAAATAAAAAAATTTATTATTGTGTTGTGTGAAAAGAGTAATATAGATATTGTTTTATCAGATTCTCCTCTATACATGCCCAATTTTCTCCTCCGCTTCATTCACACCTTAAATACACAGTTTTCTTCAAATTCTTTGAATTTTCTCTTATTTTTCATCCAAATTCTATCATTATCCTCATTTATTCTATATTTTTCTCGAATTAGATCACATCAGATTGCAACAAACAATTTGAACGGTGGATTAAGGCACACAACTACACTCTACACCAGGGGCGGAGGGAGGGTGGGGCCAGGGGGCCCATGGTCCCCCCACTAATTCTTAAAAAACTTAGGGGTATTTTAGTAATTTCACAATAATTATAATTTATAATAAATATAATATTAGAGATAGGTTTCAGCAAAATATATATGAATCGTGCCTCTTAATTTAGCGCATTCATTCTGCCGTTCCAATCCAAGTCTGTATTTAGCGTATTCATTCTGCCGTTCCAAGTCTGAAATCTGGTAAACTAGAACTAGGTATATTCAAAACTCAAATATAATTCAATTAATTTTTCTACATAGGTTGTTTTTTTGTTTGGCTACAATAATAATTCAAAGGGGGAGAAAGAAGATAGCTTATGTAATTCAATGGCTACGGACTATGGTGGTTCTGTAGTTGGAATTTTATAACTCCAATTTTTTATTTGATGTGTGTGTTAATAGTTTTGCATACAGAAAATATCAAATATTTTGAACTTAATCAGTGTTGACTATTTTTGTAGGTATATGGATCGTTATTTCAAGAAACTTTCTTCCATTGATTCTTCATAGTTGAACCTTCACTTCTTCAACCTCAAGAATTATCGAATGAAGATAAAAGTAAGGTTGATTTAGAGAATCTTCCAAGTGATCCAGGAGAACGACCTGATATAATGAGTTATCCACCAAATTTAATAGAACAAGTTCGCAGAGCTTACTTACTTAAAGGTCAGTGTCAACCATGTAATCATGATTTTCGTCCTACAGTAGATGGAAATCGAAAACGTAAATTTGTCTCACATTGGTTTGATGAATTTAAGGATTGGTTGGAATATAGTGTTACAAAGGAAGCAGCTTTTTGTTTATATTGCTATCTTTTTTCAAGACTCCACGGAAATGGACAAGATGCTTTTGTATCAGGGGGATTTACGGTCTGGCGCAAGAAAGAAAGATTAAGAGATCATGTTGGAAACCATAAAAGTGCTCGTAACAGGTGCAGATTAGCATGTGAGGATTTGATGAATCAAGCCCAACACATTGAGGTCTCTTTGGCAAAACAGTCAACACAGTCTAAGCTTGACTACCGCCTGCGATTGCTTAGTTCCTTACATCGAAAAGGATGTGTTTGTTAAAGTTACCAATGAAACTATTATGCAGCGGTTTCAGAAGATTAAGAATAGAAGACAAATGTTATGATGTGATTGCATTTGACTTTTACATTTTGAACCTTATAATTTAATTTATGTAATTTTTTTTTGAAGTTTAATTTTGGACCCCCATTATGAAATCTCTGGCTCCGCCACTGCTCTACACTTATCTAAAATGCGTGCTCAAGGATCACACTACTCATCTCTATAAATAATTTTAGATAATTATTTATTTGAAAACATTTCAAAATTGGGGGACGAGAACAAAAGAAATTCTTCTTCATTTGCCATATAAGGATACTACGTAAGGTTGGATTTCAATTATAAAAATTCAAATAATTGACATTTAATGTTACGTATTAAGATTATAAATTACAATGTATTTGTATTATGCACTAATATTTGGACACGATAACTTTGCTAGTGCACTACCTATATTCAAAACATTGCTATTTTGCTACAAAGAAACATAGGAAAGGAACCTTATTATAGAGTTGCCGTTTTTTCCTTATGCTTCCGTATTAGTACTACCCTATTTTGTAGAGCTATATCAAATTCAAACACATATAAATTTGCTCTTGACGAATCATGTTTTTAAGTTGTACATATTTCTACTAACGTGCCATTTTTTGGTTCGTTCAATAATATCAAAAATATTTTTAAATTACAAAATTTACAGTTAAACACTGCCGCGGTTATAATTTGCCGTGGTTTTTCCGATAACATGTAGTAATAATTGTTAGTGTAATATTGAAATACTAATTGAATAAGTATCAATTCAAAACTTAATTAATACTATCGTTAAATTTAGTTGGACCTTATGTGACTTACTCCGTATTTAGTTGAGCCTACTGCAATTACTACCCTATAAATTAAATTACAGACTATGCTATCTAAATATCTTCACTACCAATATATGCTTTTGTGTTGTTTCGAAATCTCTATGCCTGCAGTTGGCCCCTGTCTCAACTCTTAAGACATAAAGTTCTATGTATTTCTTATTTTCCTATGACTTTAGATATAAAGCTCTATATATTTAGGACTATATACCAATATTTATTTATTTCTAGCGTATTGCGCTTCGTATTTTTTTAAAATCAAAATATATACACTGTTGTTGTATATTCTTCACTTATACTAATTTACTATGTTATTAGAGCATCCACAAGGGCGCGCCCTATGGCGCGCTACGTCAACAGTTTTATCCTCTTACCTGCAATGGGGCTCCCTAAGGCGCGCCCTATGCATTTTATTTTATTTGAATATTTAAATAACAAAAAATTGGGAAAAAACTTCATTTCATATATAAAAATTAATACATTACAATACGAATTAAAAAAATACGCAAACTCAACGACGGCGGTTACGGGCACACACTTCTTCAATCATGTCGTTCATGAGTTGCGCATTGTCTTGTTGGTTGCCCATACATTACAATACGAATTAAAAAAAATACGCAAACTCAAAAACGCGTGGCATCGTCCGCGACCATCGTCCACCGATCCCGCAATGGGGCGCCCGATGGCGCGGACGATAGGCCATCGTTCGCGCTTCAACCGCGGACGATGCATCGGGCGTGGACGTAGGGCGCGGACGATGGCGGACACCCACAATGGGGCGGACGATGGCTCCCGCAGACGATGGCAAGCATCGGGCGTCCCATTGTGGATGCTCTTACATGTATTGGAATGGATTAAACCCATGGACGATTATAATTCGAAAAAAAAATTCCATTCCCACAATAATAGTAAGTTCTAGTTCAAATACATTTCTTAGTAGGGGGCTACTCCCACCCCCACCCCTCTCAATTTCACACACACGTGCGCGAACATAAATATGTACTGTACAAATTTATTTGCATTAATATTTTAAACAATTAGTTTCTAACTAGAAAATGTAGTTTGAAATGTTGTTAAAATAATACTATTGGAAATTATGAAGGTGGATTTTAAAAAAAAATAACAAAGTGTAAGATTAACTTTTTGAGCACATACCGGCGTGCTCTATTGTCAAAACACTGTGTTGCAGGCCGTTTTATAATCAGAGCCTACCACGTGAAATTGTTTTATTTTAGTAAAAGCGTGGATATTACTTATAAGTATGAGAATACTATAAATATGTGAACATGTGAACAGTGTATAATACTGTATATGTTCAATTTTTTTTTAATGCTTAGCACTGTGGTTGCCCAGATATTGCATTATGATTTATGAAAAAACAAAAAGCTATTTCTCACTTGCTTTTATTGAACTCCAAAAATAAGAACAATAAAGAAAAGAATGACAACAACATATAAATACTAACCACAAAAATTGTGCAAGTTGAGTTCGGAATATATCTGCAATCCAATCCAGTTATATCTAACTATTACTATTACAAATTTATTTATATCATTTTAAGTGTGGAACCTTCTTTAATCTTGTACCTGCATGCATTATTCATAAATTTGAGATGTAAATATCGAAGTATATACTCTCTCGATCTCACAATATGAGTCACACTTGGTATGAACACGAGCTTGAAGAAAGTTAAAGAATATTGGGTTGGAAAAGTTAATGGAATATGAGGCCCAATTTTTTTATATTAGTTTTATAATAAAATGTGAATAAAGTAAGTTAGTGAAATGTGAGACCTACCTGCCATTTATAATAAAGGTGAAATATGATTTTTATTGTAAAACGTACTACAATGATGAAATGTGACTTTTATTATAGGACGGAGGGAGCAACGAATAAGGACTACTACCATTGTACAAAAAGTAAAAATATTGGCTTCACTATATTTGGGTCCACCCAAAGATACTTCTCATTTGAATTAATTAGTAGAACCAGTCTCTATTCTCTAACATGGACAAGACAAAGATTCTGTATAATATGTGTTAACAAATACACATACAAAAATATCATGTAAAGAAATACTAATCCTACTTAAGTTGTATATATGAATAATTCAAGATGTGGAGTATAAATAATTATCTTTAGCCCATAGCTCGCCAGTGCTCGTGTAGACAAGACTTCCTTTTCAATATTCGTATTCTAGATTACATCATTTCGCTTTTGTAATTATATGGCAAAAATCACGATAGATCAATTAACCACAAAGATAATGAAAATAAGTTGACTTAGTATATGATTCTTAATTTTAATTTTTACCATTTTAATAATCTTAATTTTAATGTCTTTAGAGCATCCGCAATGGGGCGGACGATGACGCGCCCGATGCAAAGATAATAAAAATAAGTTGACTTAGTATATGATTCTTAATTTTAATGTCTTTAGAGCATCCGCAATGGGTGGACGATAGGCCGCCTGATGCCTCGAGCGCGCCATCGTCCGCCCACTGTGGGTGCGCGGACGATGCCCGATGCATCGTCCACGCCCTATAGATCGTCAGCGGACGATAGAGCATCGTCCGCGCCATCGTCCGCCCACTATGGGCGACGCGGACGATGCAACGCGTTTTTATTTTTTATTTTATTTTTTAATTCCGAAAAATTTATTTATATAATTACTCCATACCCCACCTTCATTTGTAACCTTTCCATTCACTTTTCCACACTCAAATTACACTATAAAATGGATTCTGTGAATACCCAAGTTCAAATAGTCCGATGTTTGGGGGTGGTGCACGTTGGCCGGGTACAGACCCTGACGAATATCGGTCGTTCGACTCCAACACACAGTACGATCCCGAATTCAGTACGGATTCGTACGGTCTGTCTGACATGGAGCTGTCTCCAACTCACCCCGCCGCCCTTACCCGCCGCGCCGCGCCCTCCGCCGTCGCCGCCCCTGCCAGAAAGAAGCGGAACCGGCACCGGGCGCACAAGGTGCCACCTCCAGAAACGAATGAAGAGTACGCCCCCGGGAGGACGAACTACCAACTGGCAGTGGCGGATCCAGAATTTTTGGTTTGGGGGTACGATAAATAATTACTATCTTCGAGCTTCAGATTCGGTTAATATCTTCTTTTAACTTGTCATTGTTTTTTTTAAAGTATCATTATCTTTTATTTGGATGACCTCAACTGTCAAAAATGAAAATTCTTATATTTATATATTAGAGATAATTTATTTAAGCTTTTGCAAAGTGCGTTATTTTTAATGACAAAACATCTTTTGGCTTATTTAAGAAAATTTTCAATAATTTAAAAATGTATTAGAAATACAAAAAATATAAATATAAAATTTATTACAAGAAGATTAAAATACTTTACAAAATATTTGAAAAATGATTAAAATAATCCAAATATATTAAAAAGGACAATAAATACACAATAAAAACTAAATGCATTACAAAAAAAATGTTTAAAAATACAAAAAATTAAAAGGAATTAAGCTTGAGAATAGTGAAAAGATAAGGAAATTAAATATATTAGTAGAAAATTAAAAAATGTTACATAAGAAAAATTAAAGGCATTAAATATTCTAATGCATTAGTAATAATAAAAGGTAAAAAAAACTATTATATCATAGAGGACAATAAATACACAATAAAAACTAAATGCAGTACAAAAAAATGTTTAGAAGTACAAAAAAATGTTTAGAAATACAAAAAATTAAAATGAATTAAGCTTGAGAATAGTGAAAAGATAAGGAAATTAAATATATTAGTAGAAAAATAAAAAATGTTACATAAGAAAAATTAAAGGCATTAAATATTCTAATGCATTAGTAATATAAAAGGTAAAAAAACTATTCTATCATAGAGGAGAACATAAAATTATGAAATGCACTAGAAGAGACTCGAACCTGGGTGCAGCAGGAGATATCCTGGGAATTTTACCACTTGGCCATCCACTCCAATTACATTTAGCCGAATCTTATATAGTATTATTAGAAATATTTGGGGGTACAGCTGTACCCCTTTGTTCCCATGTAAATACGCTAGTGCCAACTGGATGAAACCCTCGTCTTGGCGAGGTGTTGGGTGGATATTTCGGAAGACCCGATATTCGCGAACAACCAAAAGCAGGTTGCGTACTGGGAGCGCATCGCCGAGCGCTACAATGAGGCGAAGCCGCCGAGCGCATACAAGCGCCATAGGGAGCAGCTCTGCAAGCACTGGGATCAGGTGAAGAAGCAAGTCAACAAGTTCTCAGCGGAGTACGAGAAGTGCTCGAGTGAGCAGAGAAGCGGCGAGAGCTTGAGCGATGTGCGCGATAGAGCGTTGTTGTCGTACCAGTCAATGTACGGCGACTTCAAGCATTTCAACATCTGGGCGCTCTTGAAGGACAGACAGAAGTTCCAGGGCGGGATTCTGCCATCGCCTGCGCCAAAGAGGACGAGGACCACCGAAGCCGGTGCTTACACAAGCAGCGAAAGCGGCGCATATCCGGTGGACCTCAACCGGGCGATGTACGAGGAGGAGGAGAGTTCCGGCACACCAGTGTCTTCCCGACGTCCCATTGGCGTCAAGGCTGCGAAGAACAAGGGGATGCGAATGCGACATCCTCCTCGCAAGTCGCGACCGCCCCCCATCGCCGATCCCAACCCCGACGGCATTTGCCTACGCGGAGTTGGCAGCGACCGACAACCAGAGGACGTTGTTGGACACGCACAACGCCCTCATGCAATGTCAGGACCCGGCCAAAGCCGAATACCTCCAGGGGATGATCGATGAGCTGCAGCGCAAGTTGGGACTTTTGTAGAGTAGTCAATTTTTTTTCATTTCTAACTCGTGTAAAACTTTTTTTTAATCAATGTAGGATTTGTCGTTTTTAATTAATCATGGTATTTTTTAATTATTTTGCATTGACATATTTGAAAATATTTAAATTAATTAACAAAACAATAGTGAAATTTATAGGGCGGCCTTTAGGGCGCCCCACTGCAGGTGGAATGGTAGAAGGATAAAATGCTGACGTGACGATGCATAAGGCGGGCTTTAGGTCGTCCTTTAGCCGAGTGCAATTGCTCTAATGAGTAATGATATGAATATAGTGAGTAGTGAAATGATAGTATAGTGAGTAGTGAGTAGTGAGTAGTGAGTGGATATGATGGGTTCCATAATCTCATATCGTGCTTCTTCCTCGATGCCTCTCATTTTATATACCACGTGGAACTCGAATTTCCCATGTGCACAATTCTCACTCTAGTCTAACCCACCGCGTAAACAAAAAAACTCTCTCCTCATTATTTTTATCGCGCCTATGACCCACGTGTCCACTGTTGACCTCACTCACTCGCCATTCCCGCGTATATAAACTCCCCCAAAGCCGCCATTTCCCCTAAACTCAATCCATTCATTTCTCCCAAACCAAACCAAACCAAACCAAAACAAAACAAAACAAAATCAAATTAAATCCCCAATCCTAAACCCTAATTAACTGACATGGTGAAATCACCTGAGAAAAACCACCACCCTTCCACCTCCGCCGGATTAGAGGTTGTTCGAGAAGATTCCTCTTCCTCTTCCTCCTCCTCCTGCAAATACAAAGGCGTGCGGAAGCGCAAGTGGGGGAAATACGTCTCCGAGATCAGGCTCCCCAACTGCCGGGAGCGGATCTGGCTCGGATCCTACGACACGGCCGAGAAGGCGGCGCGTGCCTTCGACGCCGCTCTCTACTGTCTCCGCGGCGCCTCCGCCAAGTTCAATTTCCCTGACAATCCCCCCGAGATCGACAACGGCCGCTCCATGACACCCGCCGAGATCCAGGTCGCCGCCGCCCGATTCGCCCACGCCGGAACATCCGCCGCCGCGGAGAGCTCCGGTCGTGTCGACGATCTCGATTCGCAGTCGGATTCTCTCTCCTCGCCGTCCCCATCGGTGTCGGATGGAGCGGCGCGGCCTGACCGCGAAATTACTGATATACCCCTGGATAATGACTTCCTGGACCAGTTTTTGACCCTTGGCACGGGTAATAACATTTCGGATTTCGGGCTATTTCCGGGATTTGACGATTTTTCGGGCGATTTCATGGCGACAACTTCGCAAAATGTGGATTATTATTGGCCGGAAAATGATAACACTGAGGAATTATCTTCGCAGCTTTGGAATTTTTGAGACATTATAATTATGACCAAAAATAATAATAATTTGGGTGTATTTTTTTTGGGGGTTTGGATATTCTGGGAATTTTAGGTGCTGGAATTTCTATCCCCATTTTCCAAATCAGGAAAGGATTATATTATTTTATTTCGTGAATATTTCGATTTATTTGGATATAGTGAAATGGTACAGTTTTGTGAGACCATCAATTTCAGTATAACTATGTACCTTTTTTTAACATGTAGAGTAAAGTATACTTTTTTTTATATCATGGAATTCAATATTGTATTTTATCAAATAATCTCCTTGTTTGTATGGTCACTTTATTCATTTATTTTTGTTTACTTTCTTGAATAAAAGAGTATCTAAAAATGACAACAAAAGTTTGGAGAGAAATACCTTTCACAAAAAAAAACTCACGAGGGAAGAACTAATATTAATTATATTTATGCAAATAGGAAGAATGAAAACCACGTATAACGGGTGCATGCACCCAAACTTTTTTTGGGTACTATTAATATGAATCTGGCAGATCCTAGTGGGGTCGGCCCATCGCATCGAATCCGGAAAACTCTATTAAATTCAGCATTTCCTCTATAGGAGTTGGGGTGGTGTTTCGTTCTTCGTCTGCTATTCATTGTCATCATTTTCCGTCACAACACATCTACGTACCTTCTGGCTTCAACAACAACCTTTTTTACTATGTCGGACCTCAAGAGTTTTGATTTGGTTGGGCTATATGATGCATGCATCCATAACTTTTCATGGTACTGATTATACTACTCATATTTTCATTGTCAAGATTAACACTGAAATATTATAAATTCGATACTAACATTATGAATTTGTTGGTGTCTAATAGGAGTATATACTTATGCTATCGATATAAAAAAATGCTATATTTCAATTGTAGAAAATGATCTTGCATGGATTATAAATCTTATACATATACTTAGTGAGGAATGCATAAAATTTTATTATATGAAATAAATTATTGACAAATTTCATAAATAGAAAAAATAAAAGAATTTGATTTGCATGGGAGGGCCAAAACGCCTACATGACGATGAATATTATTTTACGTAAAGAATGTGATTAATTAGTACTATTAATTCGACCACACTTTCATCTCCTCCAAATACACACGCAATATTATTTTTTATTTTCATAAAAAAAGCCACACATATACTATATTAATATATGTTAATTGTAGATCAATGTTTATCATATAAAAATAGTAAAATGCATCACAATTTGTGTGGAACATATCTCAATTTTTCAAGAACATGCATGCATGAACACTCAAGGACAAATGCATGTGAAAAGAAATTGCCCTTAATCTATTTGAAAAGGAAATGCCCATCCACTCTCAAATGTACACTTTTTCATGTTTTAAATATTCATGATTGGAACCGATCAATTAATTTCATAGTAAGTGTGTTTGTGTGTGTGTGTGTGTGTGTGCGTGTTTGAGAGAGATAATATGTCTATGTCTATATGTGTAGCGGACCACAGTCTAAGCCTGTTTGAATATCGAAGGAAAATTGAGTGGCAATACAATTTAGTAGTGTTGGGACTAGTATTTTTCTTCGATCGAATAATTCAAGAAGGCCCCCACTAATATTACTACATGAACTATTTGGTAGTAGTACTTTATAATGTGTGATTAGTTAGGTTCAATAATTTAAATTTTTAAGGGATTTGTGTTTATTTGGCATAAAATATATACTTAGGGTGTCACACTCTTTTTTAAAAGAAAAACCTACACCTCACTCTTTAGGGAAAATAGTCTCATTTTTTAATGTTTTCGGAAGAACCTTTTCCCTATTAAAATGATAACAGAAGCTCTCATTAATCCTATTTTTAATTAGTATCAAAAATATATAATTATACTAACATTTTCTTTTTCTTCTTCTGTCGAACCCTTCTTTTGCTGCAAAGTTTATTTTGTTCTTTTGCAAATTTTTTTAGCAATTTTGTCTTTAATAACGTCGACTTAGTAAGGATAATATAACTCGATAAATTCATGAGTAGAAAAAAAAATGAAAAAGGATGAAACATGTATTTAATTTTTAGATCAGTCCGATTTAAAAATGTTTTCTGTATTATCCTAAACATTATTTTTTTCAAATAAAGATGAACCATTTCATTAATCAAACATGAAGAGAAGTAAAGTGTGGCAAATGGGCAGAAAATTACAGTGGCTAGATAAAGCAAGCTTCACTAATTGACACTTAAATGTGGAGTATAAACTACATACTAAAGATGTTTGTACATGGTAGATTGTTCATAAATAAAATCTCTGAATTTGGAATGCAATAAAATAATTAAGTTTTTTTATTAATAATTCAGAATATCCGTGGAGAAGTCCCACCCATATAGTATATACTCCCTCCGTCCCCGAATAAGAGTCGCTAATTTCCTTTTTGGGCCGTCCCCCATTAAGAGTCACTCTTCATTTTTACCATAAATGGTAGTAGGTCCCACATTCCACTAACTCACTCCACTCACATTTTATTATAAAATCAATATAAAAAAGTGAGTCCACATTCCACTAACTTTTTCAACCAACTCTTCTTTACATTTCTTAAAACTCGTGCCCGGTCAAACAATGACTCCTTTTAGGGGACGGAGGGAGTACATTATAACTTCCGAATTAAATATTACTAAAATTTAGGGGAAACTTTAATATTAAAAATATTGAGTCAAGATAATGATATTTGCTTTTCACACCCTTGAATTCACTTACGTTGGAATTCATCTTCTCTGACAGAGCTAACCATCAGTATTTGTTGAAGAATATAATTATTTCTATCCGCACAAAAAAAAGTAAAATACTAATATCTATCTACATTGAATGAAGCAGGCCCATGAATCCAGTATCCGAAATCTGGGAGATGGCCCAATTCTCACTCACCTCGTTCACAAAGCCCGTTTTACGAGATTGAGCGCCAGGTGCAGGAAATGTTGGAGCAGGGGATTATTCGGAGGAGCCAAAGCCCGTTCTCTTCGCCGGTGCTACTGATTCGTAAGAAGGACGACACTTTTCGTTTCTGCATCGACTACCGCGCCTTGAATTTGGCGACGGTGCCCGATCATTTCCCATTCCCACGACGGACGAGTTATTTGATGAGTTGGGTAAGGCGGTGTTCTTCACTAAGTTGGATCTGCACTCAGGCTATCACCAGATTAGGATGCATTAGGCAGACATTTTTAAGACGGCGTTCAGAACACATGATGGGCATTTCGAGTTCTTGGTCATGTCGTTTGGACTGACGAATGCTCCATCCACGTTTCTCTATTGTTGCTCTATGTTGCTGTCCCATTCTTCATGAGCTTTTGTTGTTCTAAACTTGGTTTGGTCTAAGTTTTGGGTTGTGTTTTGAGACTTCATTTTTCGCTTTGCTAATGCAATTATGATATTCTTTGTTGTGGATTTTTTGGGATATCCTTTGACAGCTCACCTCATGTTCCAATATTTGATTTTGTGCGTAAAAAAATGCTTATTAGTGGTAAATTAATGTGTGACAAGTGTTACGATTTATTTACGCAATTTTGTAATCCCCAAATTGCGTATAGTAGACAATGACCTAAATTCTAAATCACATGGCCATTAAACCACGTATTAGGTGTCCACTTCTCATTTATTCCAACCTTACTCTTTTCTTTAATTGCAAAAATGATTATTTAGGTTGCGTGTGATGTATGGAACCTATATAAAAAAACAGAAACATACTCTATATGAAACAATAGAAAAAAAATAAGATGAAAAAAGAGCTAAGGAAATCGATAGTTAACAGATTTCAGTTGCAGTTGAGGTCTTTTTTTGCCCGCGACTACTTAGATTTCAAATCTTTATTCTCCACAAGTTTGGGAATACGAGTTTCAATTCTTTTCGTTATGAATTATAAAAAATGTTAAAAAAATTGGATAGAAAAAAAGTTAATAGAATATAAATCTCACTTATATATATTAGTTTGAAATGATGTGTGTGGATTGAGTTAGTAGAATGTGAAGCATCTTTACCAACTGAGACTTGTATTCGCGAACAGAGAGAGTAATTATTTGGTGCAGCTATTGAATGAGTTAGTGGAATGTGGAGCCTATTTACCATTTATAGTAATTATGAACCGGTACTCCTATTTACGGACAAACCGAAATAGAAAAACATGACTCTTATGCATGGAGGGAGTAATTATTTGGTGTAGCTCAGGTAAAAAAAATTCTGGATCCACCGATCATTACATTCAAACTGAAAAAAACAATGGAAAAAGAAATGAAGTAACTCCAAGCGTTCTCTTATGTTGGTTTTCCATAAACTATCAAATCATGTAGAGTGAATTATTATATGTTCGATACGATGATTTCATATGTTAAAGATCAAATTCGGGTCAATACAATGATCTCATTTGTTAAAGATCAAATTCGAGTACGGTCTGTTAAAAATACACTCAATCATAAAGCAGAATTGACCAAGTACATTCAAACATGAACGAAGTTTGTATACCATACGAACTTGTTAGCGAGACGATCATTATTGACATAACACAATAGCAATACAATAACTAAACAAGTGATTCAAAAGTGTTGCGAATCAAATATGACTCAACCGGTGGATGAAAGAATTAAAACAAAAGAGTTAAAAAGGATAATTATAATATTATTTTAATTTAACCCGAGCCCACTCTGAAATTAGCGTGTGTTGGTCACTGTTGAATAGTATAAGATTCGACACAAATTCATTAAATTCGTGCATATTCATTTTGTACGTAAATTCAGAATCCATCACTGACTATATTCGCAGTGAAACAAGAGAAGCACACGTGTAAAGTTTGGCACAGACAAAAACCTCATCACCGTTACAGGTGTCACGACCACCGTGATCCCTCCATCAAACCACCCCCTCTCGCTTTCACCATGTTGCCCACCTCCCCTTTTAAGTAATTCTTCCCCAATCTCTAAATCATCATTTTTAATTTCATCAAAGAAAACAAAAATATGGTACGGCCTCAGGCGAAGAGGGAGCGGAGCGGCGACGGCGGCGGGCGCTACAAGGGCGTCCGCATGCGCAAGTGGGGGAAGTGGGTCGCGGAGGTTCGCCAGCCGAACAGCCGCGACCGCATATGGCTCGGCTCCTACGCCACCGCCGAGGAGGCCGCCAGGGCCTACGACGCCGCTGCCTTCTGCCTCCGCGGCCCCTCCGCCGCCCTCAACTTCCCCCACAACCCGCCCGATATTCTGGCGGCGGAGGAGCTCTCGCCGTCGCAGATTCAGGTGGCGGCGTCGAGGCATGCGCGGAGGCCGTCAGCAGCCTCCGCAGAGATGGAGGCGAAGGAGCCGGTGGTGGAGAATCTATTCTTCGGGGATGCCGCGGAGTTGGGAGGTGGTGGTTCGGCTTTTGGGGACGGGTTCTTGGCGGCGGAGGGGGAGAGAGGCGGCGGCAGTGGTGGGAGTGGTGGGAGTGTGTTTTTTGATACGGCGAGGATGTGGAGCTTTTAGTAGCTTTAATTTGATTTGTAGGATAGATTTTTGGTGTAGAGTTTTTGTTGAGGAAATTATCACACGGCCAGCTTTGGCTCTAGTCCATGTCTCTATGTTCAAACTTCTTTTCCTTTATTTTTTTAAATATAATTTAATGAAAATGGAAGTTAGATCTGAAACAAATCCTTTACTAATCAATGATATGGTTCACTTTAAGAATGAAGTCAACTATCCAAATTATACTCCTACAATTGATGAAATTAACGAACGAATATTGTTTATCTAAAAAAATACTACTCCGTACTATCTTGGTGCTTTGCAATTTTGTACATATAAAATGAGAGTGGTGACGAGACGTTTGGAATATTTAATCGGAGATGGATGGGATGGGATGGGATGGGATGGGATGGGATGGGATGAGATGATATAATCTTTTGAGCAAATAGTGGAAAAAGTGTTGAATTCGGAGAAAAATGGATTATTGTAAATTGATAGTAGAAAAAAAGGAGCGAAAAAAAAGGGAGGAAAAAAATTGTTAGGAGAGTAGGATATTTAAATCGAGAAAAACATATGAAAGTAAAGGCCTAAATTAAAAAGAACATGTTAAAATAAATGGAACAGTACTTAATAAGTTAAACCTCAAATGAATGCTTTTAAGAATTATATTCCCGATTAAATAATAAAGTGAACTATTTTTTCAATCAAACATGGGAACTTTTGATTGAACTCAAAGAATCTTGTCTTAACGAAGGAGTAATATACTCCACTTTTGAAAGCCGACTTTATATTATAAAGTTGAATGACATGAGGCGTCGAGCTTTACTTAAACAGAATAGATGGATATGCAAAAAAGATAAAAACAGAAATTGTTTGAGAGAAGAAAGCTAAAAAGCAGCTACGAAATTGCAAGAAACATGAAAGAATAAACATCAAGTGCAGCAAAAATATATATACTGAGAAAAAAACTAAGAGCAGACAGCTTCCACCACAAGCCTCTTCCAAATCCCCTCCTCACAATCCGTCGCTCCAAACACTCCCTCCGAAGCCTCAACTCTACACGTCTCTTTCCCAACACATTCCTACAAAACAATTTTCACAAATTATTATAATTAAAATATTTACAATGATGTTATGTGTAAATGAAATTCACCTGTAGAGTGGAGAGGGCATCATTTTGAGATGCGCATGATCCCTTCCGGAAGCTTCCACAACTTCCCCTCACATCCCCAAAACCGGCGAACCGGACCGCGGACACGGTTCGACCGGGGCACGAAAGCTCCATGGTCCGGTTCTCGTACGCGGTCCCGCAAACGCTCCCAACAACCTCCCGCCTAAACCCGACCCGAGTCGGGTTCCCGCCAAACTCCTCAAACAGCACAATCTCATTATCCCCGGCCTCGTTCAAAAAAGAACGAGGCACGTGGTAAAATCTCTGCGACGGCTCCTCGCACCCGGTCACGCACTTCTCGGACGAGTACTTCCCGCGGTAGTCGCAGGCCTTCTCGTCCGAGCAGTTCCCGGCCAGGTAGCTCGGCCAGTAGCGGCCGAGGCTGTGGCCGTTCACCCACGCCTCGCCCTTTCCTAGCCCGAGCAAGTCGACAACGATTGGCTCCTCTCCCAATGGAGCCTTGAAGGCTGCTTTGTACCATGTCATGCTCCTGTTGATGGGAAGGTCGTTTGATCTCGATATTGTAGAGGTCGGATTGAAGAGTTTCTTGTTGAAGCCTTGGAGCCCGGTCGTGTACGACCATTTGTGGCCCGATAGGTCCTTCGTGATGGTCTCGTCGTCGCGGGTTGTGATGATTTCAACCGGGCCGGGTAGACCGGCCTTCGCCGTGTCGAAATGGGGACCGTAGTTCTGAGAAGCGGTTAATTCGTTGTATTTAGATTCAAACTTAAAAGTTCTTAGGAAAAAATTAGAAAATTTATGTATGTTAATTACCTTGAGTCCAACTGTAGCACTTAGTAATGAAATTTGGTTTCTCCCCTTTTTGAGCTTCACTTTTGTCTCATAAAAAGTTCCAGTACTAGTGTCGTAGTCACCCCATTTAGAACCTATGTATAATCATCTCTTGTGTTATTAATCATTGTAGTATAATTATTGGATGAATGAAAATAGGATTATATTTAAATAAGCATACCAACATATTTCCCATTGATGTAAACATGCAACACATTGCCTGTCCCATTCACTCTAAGGCTCATATTGTGGCTATACACAATGTCATTCTTCAAATCAACACTGCATTAATTTTGCAAAATATGTCACTATATATATCAAAATATATTGAAAAGTTGCTAAATAAATATACTAACCTTGTCATGTACCACAAATAATCACTAACATCATTCATAACCTTTTGGTCCAAAAGATGTTTAGTAGAAACATGGCCTTTACCAAATTGCATGGTTTTAAGTAATTCTTCACCTCTCCAACTCCATTGAAGCTGCTTCTCACCATCATCATCACTCTTTTTCACCAACACTGATGTTTGACTGTTCACCTATATTTGGAGGTCACAAATTCAAATTTAATTTCATATTTTTTTTTATCGGTGATCAGAAAGTGCTCGGTTATTCTATTTTACGTACCTTAGCCGTGTTGTATGCTTCCTTCTTGCAATCCGGGAGTATACTAACAGACCATGCTGGAATTTGGTACTCAACTCCTTCATACTTCAGTGTATGATCTGATGTGGAATTTTGGTTGCTGAAAAAACAACTTGAGTTTCCCTTGTAGGAATAAATGGTTGCCTGTAAAAAAAACATGATAAAATTAAGTTAATTTTAATATTAATTAATTCATTTATAGAATATTTTAGTGTTGAGAAAAAAAATAAAATGTACTTACATTTACAGAGTTACCATATTGGATGGTTGAAATGTTGCCATAAGTGAGAATTTTCTCAATAGAATGCAAGACATCATGAAGCTCTTTCAAGTGACCATATTTTGGCTGGCTCAGACTCCCTGCAATAAAATAAAAACAATTTTCAAAAATGGCAAATATTATTTAATTTTTTTAGTAAAATAAATATACTCCATTCAATTACCATATTCATTGAGTGGGGCATCATAATCGTATGAGGTTGTGATGTACGGACCACCAGCAGTCCTTCCAAAATTGGTTCCACCATGGTACTAAAAATTAAAATATTAAATAATTGTGAGATAATTATAAATATATAAATTACAATAATTGAAATCATTTCGAAAGAATTAATAATTAAAATCACTAACCATGTAATAGTTATTCAAAGTTCCACCAGTTTGGAAAAAGAGAGCTACACCAAATGCAACATCCTCGGCAGGTCTGTGTGGGTCTTTGTTACCCCAAGCTTTAAACCTATAATATTCAAAACAAATAATCAGCATTTAAAAAATAAATTAAAAAATGTTTTTTAATTTACTTATTGAAACATACCATCCAAGCCAATTTTCTGTCCACATTTTCGGGCTATTTGCGTCATTTGGCACGAAATCGTGACAGTAGAAGCCGTTGCAAGTGTTTATCTACATAATATCAATGAAATAAATGGTTAATTTATAGTATAGTAGTTTATTTTAGTAATATAATTTGAACATTTTTGAAATAGAAATAATTAGAATTTACCATAGGTTGTGGAGCATCATTTTGTTGGCACATAATCCATGGAACCCCAATATTAAGAGACTCGGCCATAGTAGCGCACCAATTGATATAAGCCTTGCCGGCGTCTCCATACGACTGCATAATATTTCCGTATTCGTTCTCGATCTACACGGGCACATCCGTATTTAATGACATAATCCGAATTGGGTAAAGTAGCATACAAAAAATACCCAGAACACAACGAGTAATTAAATAGCAATACAAAAACAATTCAGTACCTGAGCAAGAATAATTGGGCCTCCTTGAGATGCAAATAGCTTCTCTTCCTTCACCATATCCACTATCAAAGTGGTAAAGTTTTGCATCTCATTCTGCAAAATTTGAACATTAATTAATTTAAATTTAATTATTTGAAATAATTTATGTCAACAAATAGTTAAAATAATTACCATAAATACTTCATTTGCCGTCCGGAGCTCAATACCAGGCATGTTATGCAGCCAAACCGGAAAACCTCTATTAAACGAAAAATGACATTAATCGAGAACAGTGCTCACGGATTATACGCACGTAAATGTATAAATATACATACCCGTAGTTCCATTCGGCGCAAACATATGGTCCAATCCGAAGGATAACATATAAACCCTCATCTTGCACGGTTTTAATAAACTTAATAAAATCCAAATTTCCACTAAAATCATATTGCCTTCTAATGGGCTCATGTGCATTCCAAAATATATATGTCTCGATAGCATCTAATCCACCTTCTTTGGCTTTCTTGATCAAATCAGGCCACATCTAATCATCATTAATAACAAACAATTAAACACTAATTAATTAACACATACATAAAAAAAATGGATTGAAAATGTGCATATATATACTTGAGTGGTGCTTCTTGGATAGTGAATTGAGCCGGAGAGGATGATTCTCCGTTCGCCATCGATCTTGAGGGCCCTTCCGTCGTGAGAGATGTCGACGGCAGAGGCGGGTGCATTCAATCCTAGAATCGCCGCCGAAATGAAAAGGGAAATGAACCGAATATTTGAAGAAATCGTCATTTTTGTGAGTGATGATTGTGAATGAAAATGCAACCATTTATATAGGAAGTGATAGTAGATATGGTTTGACTTGACCTTAAATGAGATTCCATATGTTCAAAAGCGAAAGTATCTCTGAATTTTGAAAGTTTGCTAGTTTTTAGAGAGAATTTAATGTATATTTTTTCATTTAATCTAAATTATTTGGATTGGGATGGTAAAAATGATTAATTGTTTAGATTTGGATTTGGATTTAGATTCGGATATATTGGATGATTAGATAATGACTAGGATGACCGATTTGTATTAATTATTATTATTATCATTAGTTATATGCTTTATGGATTCTATGAAATTGGACTTATTATTCATTACGAAAAGCAATGGGCAATGAATATAGATCATTCAGTTAGAAATCAATTAATTAATCGAAAGACTCGTTATAAATGTTTAAAAATTGTATATTTAATTAGAGTTTTAAAGTATTTATTTTTCAAATTTGTTATTCATGAATATGAATTAAAATATAATGAATATTTGCCCATTTAGGTTTTTGAAGTTAAGTATTGGAGTTTTTGGAAAAAGGAAAATATTAAGTTTCCATTGGACATATATACATCTATCTATAATCTATCCATCTATAATCTATAACTATAGAAATTGCGAGTTTTGGCCTTAATTTTAATAATTTATAAATTTTGGGCATGAATTTGAATATCTATAAATTCTAATATTTAATACTATTTAATACTCCATGCATCTGATAATATGTGCACTTTCCATTTTGCATTCCAATTTTGAAAACTTAGTTTATTATTTTATCTTTGAATGATGATGGCTTCCATATTTTGAACATTATAAATTGTATATTAATAATTTCATATCGATGGTGTTGTCATTAAATTTTACTATGTCTTTTTTAAACATGAATGTTCTTTTAATATCCAAAAACGTTTTAATCAATATATGAGCTTTTGTTGTATTAATATAATTTTAAATATTATAATAATTTTAGTTGTGATTAATTTTACTGTATTCATATATCTATTTAATAAAAAAAATATTAGGAGTATTAAATATACAAATGGTAACTTGCGGAAGTATATGAGATTGAGAAAACCATGTTAAACTTACTTAATCGATAATTTTTATTTTTTTTTCAAAAAAATGATCAATAAAGATTCCCTATTTATTCTCATGATGACTTGAATTCCTAACCTATTGGATTGAGAAAAAACCTTTTATCAATTGAGTAGTGTTTCATCGTCTTCTTATTTAAGTATTTTTATTGTACGAGATGTGTTTCAATAAACAATAAGCTTGATTTTTGTAATTAAAATTTGAAGATAATAGAGATATTTAGAAATAAATAGAATATATAAGAAAAGAGTAGAGAATTCTAGAAGAGAAAAAAGCAGGATGAAAACTTTAGAACAAATACATATGTAGTCTATTTATATGCCTATTGTAAATATTTTGTAGATATTAAGTTTCTGAATTTTAGTTTTTTTAGTTTTCAAATTCAAGTGATTGATAAAGTGATATATTAAATTAGTTTTTATAAAATTAATTAAATTGTGCATCAGGGTAGATACTCTTTATTTTAAAACCAAACATTTTTAAGTGGTATATTTAGCCTATATGCAGGGCGATTTAGTTGGAAGTGACATCGTCATTTTTTAGTGCGTTTTGTGAGTGATGATTGTGAATGAAAATGTATCCATTTATATAGGTAGTGATAGTGGAAAGTGTGGAGTTGATAAGATTTGACTTCGTATTAAATATGATGGTTTGAGATTCCATATATTGAAAATCGAAAGTATCTCGAAATTTTGAAGGTTGGTTTGTTTTTGAAGGGAAATTCATGTATATGTGATTACATAATGACTAAGATGACGGTTTGTATTAATTATTACTCCAAAAATAATCATTAGTTATATGCTTTATTGGTTCTATGGGATTGAACGTACTATTCACTACAAAAACCAATGAATACATATGATTCAATTAGAAATCAATTAATTAATCAAAAGAGTGGTTATAAATGTGTGTTTAATTAGAGTTTAAAGTATTTTGTATTTCAATTTTTTTCATGAAAATGAATTAAAACAAAATGAATATTTGCATATTTAGGTTTTTCAAATTAAGTATTGGAATTTTTCAAAAAAGGGAAATATTAAATTTTCCATTGGACATATATATATTATTTTTAAACCAAACTGAATGCATCATAAATATCAAATATTTTCAATGGTATCTTTTAACTATATTCAGGGCGATTTAGTTGGAAAAATAATGGAGTATAATAACGAAACCGATTTAAATAACACTGATCCGATTAGATTTAAATGTATGTATTTAACATAGGTGTGCCTATATTCACTCGAAAATTCTACAAATTAATATTAGAATTCGTGTTTTTTTTAATATAAGTGGCCAAATTTATCTGAACTCTATCTTATTTAATTTAGTATTAGATAATTATTCGACTGATAAAAGGTAACGGGTCAAGATCCGAAAATCATATAGAAATTCAAATAACTAATTAAATTATGTGAACTAGGTTACCACTCAAATTTTGTTTGTACGAACAACAATACATATTGGTTTTCCAGTTTTTTTCAATTTTGGGTTTTAGATTTTTTTAATGATATTATTGTTGGTTAGAGCCTTAGAGGTACTTTTTATATCATAAATAGGATTTAATTTATATTGGTTTTAAGTTAATTGTTAATTTGAATTTACCTTTTCATTGTAAAAATTAATGGACTCAAGGGAAGAAGGACTGATTATCTCACATCGCCGCTACAAAATACATTGGCACTTTATAATAAGCAGCATAACATTAAACTAACATCCCTTTGAAGACATCCGATAAAATTGGAACGATACAGAGAAGATTAGCATGGCACATGCGCAAGAATGACACACATAAATCGAGAAATGATCCAAAAATATTTTGTACATTTTTGGTGTGTTAATTATTTTCGGTATAGATTTAATAGTTTTCATTATTGACATAGCTATATATATTGCCTACAAATCAGAATTCTTTCATCTTTGTTTCATCTTTGTTTTTTTTACAATTCTTTCATCTTTGTTTGCTACATAAACAATTGAGCATCTGCATACTTTGCATTTATGTTATGCCATGCTTCCATAGATGAAATTATTCATCAGGGGCGAAGCTACATGAAGGGGATAAGGGGCAAATGCCCCTTCTCAACATTTTTTTTAATCATTTTGTTCTATAAATTTTCCTATTTTTTCAATTTTCTCTATAAATGTCCCACCACAAATTCTTAAAATTTCTTTATATAAATATTTTTCCCCTTCTGAATCGATATTCATTAAGTTTTGAAGGAAGAACTGTATGTAATTTCCTCTATGGTTCTCATAGTCCTGTTCTTCTCTTTTTATATCCTTTTTTCAGTTCTTCTTTTAAGAATATTTTTCCCCTCCTTCCGTTTCTCCATAGTTAAGTCATTTTTCCATTTTTGAAAGTTTCCTCATAGTTGAGTCATTTAAAAGTTATGACATAGTATTATAATAGTTATATAGTTTGATTAAATAAAAAATTGAAAATGAATAATGGTATGTAAGAGGCAAAAGATAACATGATAGGAGGCCTATCTTCTATTGCTCAATTGTCCAACATCGGCTATGCAAAACATACATTGGCCTTTATTGCATCATAATATCGATACATGTCCCTTCCGTGGACATCCAATAAAATTGGAACGATACAGAGAAATTAGCATGGTTCTTGTGCAAAGATGACACGCATATATCGAGAAATAGTCTAATTTTTTTTCTTTCCAAAATATGTATTATGTATAATAAAATGTTATATATGCATATTTTGCCAACAAGTCATAAACTTTCTTTTTGCAGTTCTTTCATTTTTCTAAATTAGATAAAAGTACTATTGATCATCTGGATCTTTGCCTTCAATTTTATTTCATGCATCATTGAAAAAGTTATGTTCAATAAGTTTTGAATATAGAACTGTAAATTCATACTTATCTACAAATAAAACGTATTTTATTTTCTTATTTGTTATTGTCTTGCATGCACGAATAGATTTTAAAAGGTAGCAAACTATGAGAATAGCTTCTACATAAAATAAAGAGATTTTAAAATATGTTTGTGTAATATGGCATAATATTAGGATATTAAAATCAAATAATGGTTATGTAAGGGAAAGGAAAATCTGGGAGGAGGCTCAACTATCCAGTGTGTCTCTTGCACAAGAATGACACGCATAAATTGAGAAATTGTCCATTTTTTTATTTTATCAATTCCGGGGTTGGGATTTAAATATGTTTTTATACTTAGTAAACAATAATACAATATTCAAGTGTTGAACATTACAACTTTTTATTCCAAGTAATAATTTAATTTAATACGACGATATTATGAATTGATGAATATGTATTCCCTAAAGTCTTATTTTTAGTTATAGATTTGCCAATTCTTTAAAATTTTCGGTTTTTAGAATTTGTTTTGTGATATAGTTGTTGGTTATAATTATTTAAATCATAAATGGGATCTAATATTAGTTTTTATATACTGTTAATTTTTGGAATTATCATTTTACTGCATACTTTATACAAATTCATATTTGTATTTTATTAATACATGGTACAATTGCCAAGATTGAATGGGCTGGATTTGGGATATTGGGCTAACCTGGTGATAGATCCACACCCTTATTAATTGAAAAAATGAATAATGGTTATGTAAGTGAAAAGAGAATATGGGAGGAGGCTCAACTATCCCACATCGCCCAAACAAAGCAATATGCTGACATTTTATCGGGGACATCCGATAAAATTGGAATGATACAGAGAAGATTAGCATAGCCCCTGCGCAAGGATGCCACGCATAAATCGAGAAATGGTCCAAATATTTTTTGATCTCTTAGGGTTGTAAAATATCTTATTCCATAATTTTATGCAAAGTCTTGGATATGATATGAATGCATTTCAATTATTAAGTTTCCAATCTTATTAATTTATACTACTATATTTCATTGATCAGATTATACAGTATATTTAGTCCTAGGAATTGGTCAGACAATGAGTTAATCAACCAGTAAGCTATCTGGTTTGGTCACCAGTCTATTTTTAAAATAAAATAAAATAAAATAATATTAATTTGATTTAGTCTTATCTAAGTACAAATTTGTGTATATTCTGTGGGATTTGTATTTTAATATATTACCATGAATTAATGAAGTTGACGTTAAACACATACCATCAACAAATAGTGACACAATATCTCACCAAATAAACTATGGAGTAATATAAAATACAAGAATCGACTATCAAAGTTGATGGCTGGTTTGACAATAAATTTGAGTAATATTAATATTTTAAAATTACGTCACTTGATTCAATTTTTTATATTTTATGTAACATTTAAATTAATAAATGCAAAGCTGATTGCCATTGATGAATTTTCAAATGGGATTATGTTGATGATTCGGAATATTGGAAATAACGGAATCATCATTGTAAAAAATAGACAGTATTGTGCAAACTCAGTGGGTTTTATAATAAAATCAGTATTTAAAAGAATAAGATGGTAGAATAAATTTCAAAATAGCCATTTATATATATCAACATCTATCAAAGTCAACAATTAACGAATTAGCTCGATTTATTTTTATCACTTCATATGATACATTTAAATGATATTGCAAAGATATTTAATCATGCAAATCACAATAGTAAACCGAGTTGCCAAGATTTCAGGTAAAAGGAATTCAATTTGAATCGATTTATATATGGTGTTCGATTTGGAATTGATTTTTACAATGTTAGTCCAAATAGACGGATAATTTAATAGAGATATTGCTGGAAATTTATAACTTGAAAAAAATTTCAGTTCGATCTTGATTCGTAATTTCAGTATTTCAAAAATTAATGCTTATCGTCTTGATTCGTACTTCTCTTTTCTCAATTGATCGAATATCATGGTGAAAAATGAAAATGTGTAAAAGAAATACGACTATGATGATAGAGTAACAATTAACAAATCATTTTACTACGTATGTATTCCATTAATTTCAGTGCATTCACTGCATAATTTATTGGGTAGGTACCAATAATTTAGGTGACATTATTTCAGATGGAAAATTTAGTGGAACGAGGTCGTTTAAAACTATTATCCTAAATAAATTTAAAGTCGTAATTTTATACGACCATATTCGAATGTGCTTTTACTCCGCAACTAATCAACTTAGATGAAACTTAAAGATATAATTACAAAACTGAGATAGCATCATTGTTGTGCTTTTCAACAAAAAAAAAGGATCTTAAACTTAAAAATATATTGATTGTGTTACCCACCTACGTTGTCAATTTTGTCATTGGACGATTGACAATTAGGTAAATAGGTTACGAGTTGCCACGATTAGGGATTGTGTTAATACTGCGTATTTACTGAAATTATCATATCATATATTTTATCAAATGACTCAATATTTGGTAGGTACTAAAGATCAGTATGTATCATAATATCAGCATATTTGGCTAGCTATCATGATATACTGAAAATTACATTTACATTGCATTTTTCAGTATATACTCATTATCGATATTTGTAGTATAAAAAATGCATAATGTTATCAAATTGGAATCACGATCCAAATATTTTAGAATTTTCTATATTTTAAAATCAGTATGTATCATAATATCCAGCATATTTGGCTCGCTATCATGATATACTGAAAATTACATTTACATTGCATTTTTCAGTATATACTCATTATCGATATTTGTAGTATAAAAAATGCATGTTGAATATTTGGTGGACTCTCATTTGGGCTGGTTTTAGTCTCTGGCCCATGCATTGCTGATTTGGGCCTGGCCCAAGACTCATGACTTCCACTCCAGATGCAGCCACGTGTTCTCCCACCCGGATCATGGCTCTCAGCCGTCGGATTGTAGGGTGTGCTTGTTATGTGTGTGAGTCTCTTGATTCTCTATCTTATTCAATACTCTACACTCTCTCTCTCTTCGGATATCTCTCTCTCTCTCTCTCAGAGTTCTTCGACTCTTCTTCTTCTTCCCTTCTTCTCCGACGGTTCTCTGGTGATTCTGTGTGATCTTGCACGGTTGAAAGTGCTTCAGATCTTGCTACAGTAATAGAGGAAGCAACTATTTCGGTTGCTAGTGTTGGGTGGGAACTAGGGTTTCTGTTTGGAGTGTTTCTGTGCGAGGTTGTTCTCGAACGGTGTAGATCTGAGGTTTAGGAGTCTGTTAGGCTTAGAATCTGGAGTGTGAGGTCAATCACCGGCAGATTCAGCTGTGCTCCTTTGGATCTGTGTTCTGGAGAATAGGCTTGTATCATCGGCGGGTGGCTGAGCCGTTGATTGTTGTTTTCTTTGTGATTTCTTTCGGTATTCTGCCTTTATTGTACCAGATCCGTTTGGATCTATTATCTTGTGATACTAACAAGGTTTTGTTGAGTGTGCATGGTTATTGATGCTTGTCTTGAATTGATTAAGCACAAGGACTTAGTCTGTAATAGCTATTGTGTATCTTGACTGTAATAGCTAGATCTTTTGTACATATCAGTCGCTTGGTTGATGGTTTGACTGAGCCATCTTGTAACAAGACTAAAGAGGTCTCGGTAAATAGTGAATCCGAAATTCGTCTGATCCCTACAATGCATAATGTTATCATATTGGAATCACGATCCAAATATTTTAAAATTTTCTATATTTTTCGATTCGACAAGTGTGATATTTCAATATATATTTCTTCATTCTTATGGGCATAGAACCCGAGAAGGCGAGCAATATAATTACAATTCATATTTGATATGTATATGAGTATTGGTGCAAAATATTGATAATGTTTCTTTCAGTAGAATTATGAGATGTTTTATTTTTTGCTAAAAAAAAATGACTCAACTTGGTTTATACCTAGACGAAAGGAGTAATCGATTATAGGAAAAACATCTTACCACGGAAGGGCAGATCCGTCATTCCACAGGGAAACAGCTCAATACTGTGAGTGAGTGGCAATTCAGCGGCACCATCCAAAACAACATCATTCGCGGGCCCCACAAGACAACAACAGGCCCACCACATGCGGGCCTTAACTCCATAAAAGCCCAAACCTAAAGGAAATAAATAGATAGAGGCAGCGGGACCCACCAGGTTGGACTTAGCAGATAAAGCAATGCCGCGTGTCCACCGGCGGCGACGTCACGTCGCCGGAATCTCAAGCTGAGTCAGAATACGGCGAGGTGGGCCCCCCACTCTTGATTGGGACCCAATCAATCGGACAGAGACGTATCTTAAAATATTGTCCACTGACAAGTGACATCTTGGAAAAACAATAAACTTTGGAATCCGATTTAATAATAAAAGAATAAAGTGGTTCAATAATTCAGCCTTAGTGATTGTGTTCCAAGGGAAAATATTCAATAATGTAAAAAATCAATCATGCAATTACGATTTTATTTTATTAATTCATTTACTATTTTAATAGATACACCTTTTATTTCTCTGTTCTGACATTGACATGCAAAGCTATGAAGAATATTGAATACTAAGAATTTTTTCACTTATAGTATTTCGTAAATATTTTTAAAAATATCAACAACATTAAAAAAACATTCTATTTATAATATCCATGGATTTTACCTACTCTTCTTTGTTTTGAAAAATTATTTGTATTTCTGATTTTCAATTAATACTTTTACAAATAAAAAAAAAATACTAGTAACTTTTACTATAAAATTGAAAATTACACGATTGGGATAAATAAAAATAATAATGTTATTAAAGTAGAACAAAATATTATAAGCGAGATAGTGTGGTTCAACGGCTCATTTTACTTTGATTTTTTGAGTTATCAGTAAAAATAGTAAAATGAGATGGCATGGGAAATTTGATTGAGCAACAAAGTGGCGTGTCAATTATATGCAGCATCGTTTCAATGTGTTAATATACTAAGTTATCTCAGATTTAATTACGTATCTTTTTATTAAATTATTAGTAATGAAGTTAAGTTTCTTTTCCATTCTTTTTTCAGTATTCAAAACATAATAACGGAATTTTATCAAATTTGATACTTTTTTTCGATAGTATATACTCAACCGAATTTCATCAACAGAGTAAAATACATATTGCTAGAAAAATTATAAATTTGTACTTATCAAATTTTGGATATTCTATAAAAAGGGAAATTGCAATAAATTTTGGTCAGATTGTGAGTTGTCCGGAAATTTTATAAATCGATAGTAACGAGTAATGACCATGATTTTTAAATTTAATCTGGATAATATTTTATCTTATGTTGGAATAAGTAATCTAAATATTTTATCTATAAAAAGTTAAGAAAACCTCTTAAGACTCATAATTTTTATAATCTATTTTTAAAATTATGAAATTCAATGATTTCTTCGCCAATTTACTTTTTTATAAACCTCTGGTCTTTTACGATATTTTTATCAATTTTAATCTTATTAAACAAGCTTCGCAATATCACTATATAACTCCGCATTTCAAACCAAACCATGGTCTTAGCTTGGCTTTCTCAAACTACTCCACCAATCAAAGGAAGCTCCATTAAAAGGGAGAGAGCTCAAATACCAAACCTCCAAATCTCTCCCTCCGTCAAATTAATCACATCAATTCATCGAAATAGTTATCATTATAGTGATCATGTTAGGGAAGACATCGAAGCCGGTGATCGAGATTCTCACCGGCTCCTTCTCTTCCGGCGCCGGAAGCCCTAGGACTCAGATTCAGTCGCCGAGGGGGCTGAAGAGCCTAGATCTCGGCGCCGTGGGGTTGGGCATCGTCGCGGCGCTCGAGAAATCCGGCGGCAGTAGAGATGGAATTCCGGCGCTGTTCAGCCGGAATTTCACGCGATCGAGTCCGATTCCGGTGAATTCGCCGATTAATTGCTGCAGGAGGCGAGAGGCGGAGGAGGATAGCTCGGAGGAGTACACGATAGTGACGTGTCACGGCGGGAACAAGTCGTACACGAAGGTGTACTCGGCGGAAGGAGGTAGGAAGGGCGACGGAAGATCTCCTTTCAGAATACAGAGCGGTAAGATGAGCAATCGCGCCGCCGTATTCCATATATCTCCGGCGAGAGGAGCGGAGGCTGGAGGTGCTCCGACTCCGGATTTTCTGAATTCGTGCGATTTGTGCAGGAAGAAACTCCACGGCAAGGACATATACATGTACAGGTAATTCATAATTGAAAATTTTCCGATCATCGCTCGTGAAAATTGATTGAATTTGTTTTTTTAAGATGTGAATTAGGTTTTTTTTTTCCTGATTGAGTTTGTGAATTGGAAATTGCAGAGGTGAGAAAGCGTTTTGTAGCGCGGATTGCCGGTATACGCAGATGGTGATGGATGAGCGGAAGGAAAAGTGTAGCGCGGAAGCGGCGGCGGCGGAAGTCGTAGGCTCGCCGTATGCAAACGGGCAGATGTTCACCGCCGGAATTTTGGCTGTGTAGATTTCCGATGACATGAATAAGTATTGGTAGAGTACATATATATGTATGTATCATATACATATACATAAACACTGCGGAATTGTAACACTTTCGTTCATGTATATGAGAAACAGCTCATCAAATTAATGGAGCTGCCTTTTTGCCATCTTTTGTTCATATATCTTCAAATTTTGCTTTATACTACTATCAAATTCAAATTAGGATTCACAAAATTGTTAGCATCATGAAAACATATAAAATATCAATATGGTGATGTTCATATCTGAGCAAAAATTAAATAGAAGATGGCAAACAAAGCAATACCATGTGATATGTATGACCAATAAGCACTAGCTAGAGTGCCCCGGTTTTGAACCGGCATCAACGGTTCCGGTTTCATTGAAAGCTGAAACGAGCCAGTTTTGACCGTTCCGATTTCATTGAAAGTTGGGACTGGACCAATTTAGGACCAAAATTGACGATTCCAATTTCATCGAAAGTTGATGGAATTCTACTTTGGGAGCATTCTACCATTGAGCTTCTCGGTCGAGGAAGCTCGTTGTCAAAAATCCAAGTTTGTGGCCTCATGCGTCGCTCACTTTAATGAACCAACGTGCTAACTGCACCATTAGGTCAGTTCCAGTTCAATCCATTTAGTGCAACCATGGGTTCGAAATCAATACTATTGGTTCGATGAGGAACGGATGGATAGTTCCGATTTAACCATGCATATGCACCACTGGCTTCATATGCACCACACAATATCCCCAATAGAGAATATATGGAAAACATGAAATTTAATTTAATAAAAAAAATCTAATGGAATATTGGAGATGACACCAGAATATTATTAATGGGTTACAAAATATTCCTTGTTGAAAAGTATTACTAATACTCCCTGTAATAGTTGCAAACTATTCCTTATTCTTAAATATGTATCTATACAAATCATCCTTTGTAAAGGGTTTCATTTTCAGTTTCAGCAAGGATCGGGGCTGCACAAGGATATGGGAGACTCTTATGTGAGCATCATCCGTGAGCACCATGCTCGTTTAATGACGTTTAGTGTTGTTAATATAAATATATTTAGAAGCTAGACAGTTAGTCATAGTTTAGGTCTTAGTATCTTCCGAAATTTCTTACTTAGAATTTTTTTAGCTTTTGGTTTCTTTATGTTACATTTTTTTCTACTTTTTTTTTTTGTATTTTACTTATGTTAAATTTCCTTTTTTCTACTATTATTATTCACCAAGTTATATTACTATTTTCACTGTTTAGTGAGTCCAAGTGGAAAAGGAATGGGGTTGTTCGTTTATACAGTATGTTACTATATTTTTTATTTTAAATCATTTTATGTAAACTAATATCAATCACATCTTACATACATTATGAAGTTAATAATTATATGTAGTGGTTTGGTAGAACTCATTTTCTTTTTTTGTATTGTTCTTTATTTCACTGTCTTTAGGACACAAGAAGAGTGTATGTGGCCCACCTCGATAAAATTGACACATTGTTTTTATTTTCTAGTATTTGATTTAGGTGGTATTTGAAGACTTTTTCCTCTTTCAACAATTAATGCCAAGTATTTAAATATTTATTCCCTTCCTAAAAATAATTAATACCAACGACTAAAATATGTTACTCATAAATTGGTGACTATGATTTGAAGCTTTTTTCCACCCATTCATTTTCTTATTATAACTTATAAATTCATTGTTTGGACAAATTGTTTTCTGATACCATGCTTGTAACACTCACTCGTTCCCTAAGGTTAAATGAAACATTTGGTCTATACTAAAAATTTTGCAATAAAACTTGTGCAGTCAAATATTCAGATTATTGGTAATGGACGAAGATAGTAATATGTAAAAAATTAGGAATCCTCTCAACAGGCACAGAAGCTAGAGACAAACAGAAAGTTAACTAAGTAGTAACAAAAATCAAACCAAATAAAAGACTAAAAATTGAATATTTTCTATTGTTGGAAAAAGAAAAACCAAGAAAACATAAAAATGAAAAAAAAAGTACTAATACATAGGGATAGGGAAAAATATTTTTCCAAGAATCTCTGTTTAAGTTGGAAACAGTGTTTTTATGAATCTATCCCACCGGAAACAGTAGATGACAAAAGCCATCAATGGTTAAAAATTATGATTTCCTAATCCGAAATCTAACATACAATCTACCTTGCATTTTTGTTTGGAAAGACGGAGACGAGAGAGCACAGGAATAAAAAAGATGGAGACTTGAAGCCATGCCTTGCTGCGTGTTAACGCTGGTAGTAGAGGGGTTGCTGGGCCGGAGCCATGTTCATGTACCCACCATCGTACATCTGTTGGGTAGCAGCAGCGAGACGGTGGGCCTGGGGATTCATAGCAGCGCCTAGCTTACTCATAGCAAGCTGTTGTTCGTAGGCCTCCAGGTCAGCAGCTGCGAAACCGGGCATGTGTGCTGCCGCGGCTGGTGGAGGAAGTGGGGTTGAGCTTGTTCCGGGAGGGGTCGGCTTGCTGCCCCACGAGCACTGGAGATGAACACGTATCCGTTAGCAAAACAACACATACAGCAGTAGACATGTAATGGCATAATGTCTAAACACACACAAAGCAGCAGCAGGCATTAGTGTAGTGAACTAGTTATGCCCGGTTTTAACCGGGAAGGCAGTTAAACTGAAACTATGCTATCAGTTCATCTGGGCCTGCTACGGTTCAGGAAGAAAAAACTGAATTCCCTTATTCTATGTTTGATACTGTTTTGACAGACTGAACAGCAATGGTAGACAAGTTTCATATTTAGTGTTATTTTTCGAGCATTTGTCACCGAGAGGGCATGGGCATGCGTCAATCTTAGGTTGCTAGTAGACGGCACGAGCACAAAAACTCGATAATCATCCCTTCTAAAGTACAATCTTGTAAACTAATTGAAACAAAAGAGCGCATACCTTAAGTGGCTTGCCGAAAAGAATGCGAGCATTTCCCATCTGGATAGCACGGGAAGCTTCAGCGTGGCTGCTGTACCTTATGAACCCAAAACCTTTGTCTCTCTGAATGCGGACATCTTCAATCACTCCAGCTCCCATTGCGTGAAAATGGCGATGGAGATCAACCGATGTGACCTGCAGATGTTGAGTGTCAACAATATGAAGAAAACAAATAACCCCACCAACCCACTTAGACGAGATCAACTATGAAAGGGGTTGATTGGATCGTCGAAAAAACCAAGAATCCTTTATGCAATTTTGAAGGTTTAGAGAGAGTTTGATAATAAAAAAGTTCTTTTTGAGCAAAACTATGAATATTTAGCCAATTTATTTGTAAACTGAATGCCAACATGGGATGTATCATGGGGTCGAGTTTTGACTAGCATTAACTTACTTCAGGAGAAAGGTTTCCCACATAAACAGTTGTATACTGTGGATTATTCTCTGGAGCATCTTCGTTCCGTTTATCTTGGCCATCATCTGCACAAGTTATGAGCAACTTAGAACATGTCCGACAAATATATTACAGAAACTGACTCGAATCTGAAAATGCAATCAATGTAAAACCGATGATTGCCATTTTCTAGCATGTGTCATCCGTTCAATGTTGGTAGTACTTCTTAAGATGAGGTACAAATTTAAACCCATAAATTATATAACATTTGAATTCAGTAGTCATAATTTATTTAGAAAATTAACATCAATATATAAGTTAATGGTGTATATGTTGAAGGAGCTAACCAGACGTTCCATTTGTTAGTTCCACAACATTTTTGGACTCGGGCTTCTGCTGCTCATCGCCTTGGCCAGCACCTTTTGCCGCCCAATTGCAGCGAATTTGTCTGCTTCCAAGCCACTTCCCTGGAAATATATTAAGACGAAGACACATCAAGAACAGCTCAACACTTGAAGCCATATTGCAACCTTGAGCAACAAAAAACAACTGCAAGACTTCTATGTTATGCGTACAAACTTGTACTATCATTCATCAAGATGCCTACAAACTTCTACAGCTTATAGACGCCTAATTAAAAGTCATTTCTTCAGAACCAATGTAAAGAAAAAACAGATGGAGTGAAACCAAAGAGGCTCTAAAGTTCACTGGATTTGCACCCACGTAACTAAATTTAGTCAAACACTGTTCAAGACTTATATTGTTGTGCATCATAATATCATTTATATGGTGCAAACTATAACTTCGTAGACCCTTGACTCTTAAAATATGCTGAAAAAAAAAGAAAAGGAAAAATGTTGACGAACATAGTAGGAAAAGAGAGCCTAATTACTGGTTCACGGGCATACACGGCAATAAAAGAACATAGAATAAAAAATGACATGAGAATAGAATTCTCACCATTCAATTCATTTATTGAGCATTGAGCATCCTGGAAATTACATGAAGGTCTATGATCAACTTACATATTCATGAATTATAAGGAGAAAAGAGAAGGACGAATGAAAACATTTATGGACCTGCTGACTGCGAAAAGAAACAAAACCAAAACCCCTCGATCGGCCAGTCTTTTGGTCCCACATCACCCTTGCGTCTCTGCATCAACATAAAGGTTGGTGACATTCAGACATAACCAGAGAGCAAGGGTAACTCCAAGAAAAAAATGGAATAGAACTGGACGGCTTACGAGCAAGTAGGATATGCAGAGAAACATGCAAATAAGGTAGCATCAGTAACCTCCGGGCTAAGATCGCCAACAAAAATGTTGAAGTGATCTGCAAAGGAAGTTCACACACATCATATAACATCTTAGCTAAACCCACAAATTGATGATGAAAGAGGACCAGAAGTCAATAACAAATAACATACTTGATGTGTCCTCTCGCTGAGCAGTAGCATAAGCCCAGTTGACTTTTATCGGCTGTCCAAACCTGCGTGAAAAGTATTAGACAAACCAAAAGAAACTAATCGAATATCAACAAACAATCAGAGCTTTACTTACAAATGCCTGCCATTAAGAGTCACGATGGCGAGTGCAGCTGATCGACGATCAAAGTAATCCACAAAACCATAGGATGACTGCATCACAGTTGAAAAAAATAAATTCTCTCTATAGGGTAAAAAATCCTGACGCACTAACTGATGCGGGTTCTTTTTCTGCGTTATTTACGAAGAATTTGAATCGAAGAAGAATGAAGAATTAAATGAGAAGAGTAAAAGAACTGAAGAAGGAATAATTAATTTTTTCTTGAGAAGATAAGAGCTGGAAAGTTCATTATATTTGGAGGAATGTGGGAGTTATTATTTTTGGCGATTAATTATACTTGAGTTATTTTAGGAAGAAAAATAAGATTTGACAAAATTTGAAGGCTAGGGAATAGGGTTTTGAAAAGTTATACTTATATCACCCCAGGCTAAACCACGTGCGCCCCAAGCCCCCGGGCGCGCTTTTGATAACATTGCTTGCAATACAGCTTTTATTTTCAAAGGGTTGCTTAAATTGCATATCAACAACATTGATATACGTTATATAAATCAAAGAGCTTAAGCAACACTCAGAGCCACAAGAAAAAAGCAAGCTCTTATTCTAGCATTTAATTAAATGTTGGGTCCATACACTAGCAAAGAGATGTTAGCAAGTGACAACTGAAGCTCACCTTTTCTTTCCGAATGAGCTTGCAGCCTTCAAGAGGACCTGTACCTGAGAAAACTTCCTGAAGAAGAGGTTCGGTAACTTGAGGGTGGATGTTTCCAACATACCTGCATTACATATACACATGGCCATTAGAAATGAAAATCCAATATTACCCATAAAACATTTTATATTCATATAATTGTTACTACAATAAGATGATGATTAAAAGGCAAATATCCATACAAAAAGAGAAGATTTGGGAAATGTAACCATCTGCCTCTTGAGGGTGTATTACATAAGGAAATGATTTTATGTACAGAACATTAAACGTAAATTTGAAATCGTGAAATGGAATTAATAGCAACAATAAACCGTAGTAAATACTCACACAGTGCGGCATGTACTTGAGTCAAATCCAGGAGGCAAATTCCCACTCAAGATTGGTTCTATCTGCATATAGATGAAACAACAGTAATAAATCAAGTTAAACATAAAGAAAATGCCTTTGTTAAAACGTTAATCAAATCCAAAGGTTCTGTTTAGTGGAGGCTTAGCTCCTTCCCTCGTCAAATTACTTTTCCCTCACACAAAGGCATATGTTAAACCGCAAGAACACAATATCCAGCTCAATTTTGAACAAAAAAATTACAAATAATACACATAAACACGTTACTATTAGTTGTCCAGCTCCCGCAATCATCAAATATGAAAAGATAATCATAAATGTCGGGCAAAAATAGCAAGAACGCCTATATAATCAATGACACTCCAATTAGCACACAAGTAGTACTAACAAACAACACATAAGATTAGAAACCACTTCATCAAAATCAAATGTCAGTAGACAAAATCTTCTAACAGCAAGCTTATTCAATGTCCACTGCTACATGCTCAGCCAATCAAATATAGACATAACACATTTCATTACTGTATCGTTTCATTTCGACACCAAACCCAAAGCTCCCAACATCATTGAACTCAATAAATGACAACTTAGTCAAAAACAACTTATCAGTAATTAGAGAGCTAACAACTTCAACACACAGTCGAAGGCAAAAAAAAATCGAAAAGCCCTGAACATGATTATTATAAAATCATACATAAAACACAAACTTTTAAATAAAATCAAAGCAAGGAACGCGGATTAGGAAAAATTCCAATCCGAATAAGAGAAAATCGACAAAAAGTGTTCCAAATAATTGGCAAAAAAAATTCAATTTCCATGGATGAAGTAAAAAAGAAACCTGAGGAGGAGGAGGGGCGAGAAGAGCGGGATGGTAAAGGGAGTGCTGCATCAGCGCTAGCTGCTGCTGTTGCTGCTTCATCCTTTGCTGCTGCTGCTGCTCCATCCCTTCTTCTCTTCTGCCGTACAAACAACAGCAGAATATTTTATGGGTATATATATACGGGAGAAGGAAGGGAAAGAAAAATGGGGATTGAAAATTGTGACCAGAATAGGAATGAAGAAAATGCAGAATTTTAAAATTGAGAGAAATCGAAGGAAAAGAACGGAAAATACAACCCTTGCTGATGATAGACTACAATATTATCCTGTGCTACGCTCACACCGTGCAACTCCCTTTGCTAGCCAATCACCGACCTTCACTAGATTAGTGATTTGACTTTAATATATTATCCAATTAGTATTTCTTAATTTCTTTGTTGTATATATCTTCTTTTTTTGCTTCCTTGTGATAAAAACGATGCTTCAAATATTTTTTTACAAACTTATTAGGCTATCCACAATGGCGTCTAGCCGAGCGCCGGCGCTAGGCGGTCGCTAGGCGAACCATTGCAGCTTCCGAAAATCGTCGAGCGGTTTTTCGGAATTAAAAATCGCCTAGCGCTAGGCGGTCGACGGGCGCTGGGCGATCCGCTCGGCGCCATTGCAGCGTCGGGATCGCCCAGCGCATCGCCCATCGGTTTTTTTGTTTTTTTTTTAAATTTTCGAGACACTATATATACGCGATTTGCACTTCATTTTCATTCGCACCACTTGTATTAACGAGTACTCTCTCTATCTTAATTTTTATACAAGATCAACACCGAGAAGATGAGTAACGCGGGTGATGGTAGTGGAGGTAGTGGGGGGGACGCTGAAGAGTACGAACGTCGAATGGCCGAAGCGTTTGAGGCATATACCAACCGCGGGATAGACCAATGGATGCAAAGAGCCTTGCAGCCGGCGGTACCTCGACCTCGGCCAGTTGTCCATCGCCGACAAGCGATTGATCGTGATCACATAGCTGCACATCAGCGCCTATACGAAGACTACTTCGCAGAGGAGCCGCGATTCTACGCCAACATTTTCAGGCGACGTTTTAGGATGAGCAGAGCCATGTTTATGCGTATTGTTTAACGCCTTGGAGCAACGATATCTGTATTTCCGCTTCAGGCACGATGCTGCTGGCAAACCCGGCCACACACCAATTCAAAAGTGCACTGCGGCAATCCGGCAGTTGGCTTACGGAGGCGCGGCAGACATGTGGGACGAGTACCTCCACATCGGTGAGACGACTTCCCTGGAATGTTTGAAGTATTTCTGTCAAGCCGTGATTGAAGTATTCGGTGATCAGTATCTCCGAAAGTCTACCCGCGAAGATTGCCGGGATCTGCTGAGGATGCATGGGGAGCAGCATGGGTTCCCGGGAATGTTAGGCAGCATAGATTGTATGCATTGGGAGTGGAGGAACTGTCCCGCTGCCTGGAAGGGGTTCTACACGACCGGCTACAAGGGAAATAATCCCACGATGATCCTCGAGGCCGTAGCTGATTACCGGCTGTGGATTTGGCATGCGTATTTTGGGATAGCCGGTTCGAACAACGACCTAAACGTCCTCAACTCGTCCCCCTATTCAACGAGCAGTGCCAGGGCGTCGGTCCGGCCATCAGTTTTGTCGCCAACGGCAACAGGCATGATATGGGCTACTACTTGGCGGATGGGATATACCCTAGGTGGCCCATCTTTGTGAAGACGATCCGATGCCCAGGAGATGAGAAGAAGGCCTACTTTGCGGCACGGCAGGAGTCCGCGCGCAAGGACGTGGAGCGCGCATTTGGTGTGCTCCAGGCTCGATGGGCAGCGGTTAGGGGTCCAACGCGTTTGTGGCACGTCGACTGCATTGCTGATACAATGTACGCCTGTATTATCATGCACAACATGATTGTCGAAGATAAAGGTGTACAACTGACGGATTGGGCCAACGACGATAATGAAGCCGGTCCAAGCCACGGCGTGGCCGTCCCCAACGCACGGAGTGGGGTACCTCACGATGAAGCCGGCCTCCTCCAAGCACATGCCGACATGCGCCAAACGGAAGCTCATATTCGACTCCAAAAGGATTTAATTGAAGAGTTATGGGCGCGGAGGACTGCTCGGAGTTAGTTTTTTTTATTTATGTAATTTTGTAAAATGTATTTTTTTTAATGTAATTTTTATTATTAATGTACTTTTTTAAAATTTTAGTACTTTTTTAAATTTATTGTATTTTTTAATTTATTGTACTTTTTTAAAAATTAAAATAGTATTATTAATGTTTCCCGTATATGTCTCGTAAATTAAATTCCGTATATTGTGTTATTAGTGATGTGGCTATTGATGTGGCTGGGCTATTTATGATATGGCTAGGCTATGGTTGGGCTATTTCTGATGTGGCAGGAGGGTTTTTAGTATTGATGAGTGGCAGGAGGAGTTTGTGGCTGGGCTATCACCACTGTGGATACCCTTAGATAAGAAGCTACTCGGGATCAAGCATTTACTTTCCGAATTACGTAGCAACATCTTGGTAGTTTAGGGTTTAGGTAGAATATGCTAGAGGACTTACTAGCTTAGGTAGATATTTAATGCATTTTTTAATCAAATAAGTCAACTTCAGTAAATGGTTTTTCGCGCCAGGTTCAGTTACGAGAGTATTTCCTACACCGTCTTGTTACTATCGAAATGGAAATTGTTTTATTATTTACAGGCACTCATGTGAGCACGCGGTTACATTGAGTGTGGATCATAAAGCTGAGATTTGACTCATGATCTAATGATTCTAATCTAAGCATTAAAAATAAAGTTGAAGGAGTATTAAAAGGATAAAACCTTTTCTTCCATTACACAGTCAAATTGATTACAACGGTAGTTGCGCCGATGGAGACAGTGAGCAATGGAGAAGGCGACAATAAAGGAGAGGGAATGATACAACGGCGGTGCGTGAGGGGAGTCGGGGACGTGGTGGTGGGTGTATAAGGGGGGAGAGGCGGCATCGGTATGGGAGGTGGGGGGTAGGATAGAGAAAATGCACGGGAGAGAGGAAGCAACACGCACGTGTGCTCCGCGTATATATAAATGTCTCTTTATTTTTCATGAATTAATCACTTTTTCACTTTCACTAACTTTGAGGGCATTTATTTTTCCCTTGGTGGAGTCTTAGGTAGGGCTGGGGAAAAATACCAAAATGCCGAAATACCGGCCTTATCGTACCGAAAAAATACCGAAAATATCGAATTTTCGGTATACCGTGATTTTCGGTACGGTATGATACCTTACCGAAATATTTCGGTAAGGTAAAGGTATGAATTTTTATATACCGCGGTATACCGCGTCATACCGAAATTCGGTATATACCGTAATTTAAGGTATATACCGTAAAATATGAATATAATAATAAATAAAGTATTTTATATATTTTTAAATTATAAAATTTATTATGAAATATAATATAATATGAATAAAATATACTAGTATTTAATACCCGTATATTATTTAAATTACTATAAATATAAATAGTATTCTAAAAACTCAAATATCCAATTTTCATTGATATTGAAAGTAAGGTATACCGCAAAAGTATGGTATACCGAACTTTGGTATGGCATACCAAAAATGAGGTATGATATCGGTATGAAAATTCTCCATACTGAAAATAAGGTATACCAAAGTTCGGCATACCGAAAATTTTGGTAAGATAAAGGTATGATTTTTTCGCATACCGAATTTACGGTAAGGTATACGGTATGGTGGTTTCGGTAAGGTATACCGTACCTACCCACCCCTAGTCTTAGGAGCATCCACAACTCAGCCTTACGTCACGCCACAGCTCCCTGCCATGTCATTATTCTCCACTTTTTCTGCGCAAGCCATTACACTTCCACAAATGAGCGCCCCTTCCCACGCTCCTCTCCTCCCCGTGCCATAAACATTAATTTACACTTTCATTTTAAATGTATATAATAATACTATTAATAATAATAATATAATTGCTAATTTTCAATCTAATTATGGAAAATAATTGATTATGAAATCCTAATAATTTTCTATCACTAATTATGGAAAAGAATTAATTATTTTCAATCACTAATTGTAGAAAAAAGAATTAATTATTTTCAGTCATTAATTATGGAAAAAAGAATTAATAATGAAATTCTACTAATTCTCATTAAATTTTCTTTCTTCTTATTCCCCCTCCCCTTCCTTCCTTAAAAAAGGAAAAAAAATAAAGAAAAAAGTAAAGTAGGTGATAAAATAAAGTAATAGTAATTAGATATTTTGTTTTTTTATAAAAAAAAAGTAAATGATTCAACTAAATTGAAACATTTTAAAATAAAATACGACTCAATTTAGTTGAGACGGGAGAATATTCAGTTTCGGCCCATTTCAAAACTAATCAATCTTAAACAACCCATGACCATACACTTTTATGTGGACTACAAACATTTATCTCTACACAAGAGTTCTTGTTGAACTTAGTAGGCTAATTGGTGCAGAATAGCCCATGTAATATGGGCCTGTTTGAGCTTAATGGGCTTCAGTTGTTGGAGTTAAAAGCAAACAAAATGGATTATTTATACTCAAAACTCACAGCTTCTTTTTTTTCTAAAGAAAATTAATTTATTGCACTTACATGGTTTTCGATTTCCAAGATTAAATAGCATCAAGATGTAATCTATGATAAGCCATGACTCAATCTTAGACTAATATAATTCAAAGTATGTTTGGTTTGAAATACTATATAGTGCCAATATAATGTATATTTACTAAAATACCCTTATAATACTTCTCCCAAATGTTAGGTCCAATATTTTATGTTGCTGAACGAATTTGCTCCAAAAGAAATGAATATATGTCAAATTCCATTTTCAAACAAAAATCTAGCAAAAACATTATTATTTTTATGCTTCAATATCTAAACTTCAAATACATATTTCTATGATTCTATTAAATCCGTAATCATTCTTATGCTTCAATAATAGAAGTCTTATTATAACTGTCATTTTTTCTCTTTTAATCAGACGTCATTCCATGAATGCATAATATATTGTATAATAAAAATATAAAATACACTTTTTAATCAAATACAGTATTATAAGAAAATTATGACCATACCAATTTTAAAACTATTATAGGAAATAGGTTTAATAATCACATTGCACAAAATATTGAAAATTAAATAAAAAATTACAAATAGATAACTACATTACACGAGCTATTGCAAAATTAAATAGAAACACCAAACACAAAATGGAAATTAGAAAAAAAAACAAATGAAAATGAATATAAATATAATCATTATCCCTCTCTCTTCCCAAATCTAGATTATAGATATAATTATCATCCTCTCTCTCTTCCCAAATTGATCGTCCTTTTATCTCTCTCTATAGATATATGTATATAAGGCCATTAGCAATGGGGTGGCCTAAGGCGCGTCATAGGGCGCGCCACGTCATCAGTTTTATCCTCCCACTCCCCACCTGCAATGGGGCGCTCTAAGGCGCGCCCTATATGTTATACTATTGTTTTGTTAATTAATTTAAATATTTTCAAATATGTAATACAAACTAAATTAAAAAACACAACGATTAACTAAAAACCGGCGAAGTTTGCATTCATTAAACAAAAGTTACACGATTCAAGTTGGCTAATATACGCAATTCCCAACTTCCGGCCCAGCTCATCGATCAACCCCCGGAGATATTCGGCTTCGGCGGGGTCCGTACACTTCTTGATAGGCCATCGTCCGCGACGTAGGGCGCGGACGTAGGACGCGGACGATGGCGGGCACCCACAATGTGGGCATCGTCCGCGCCCGAGGACGATGGACGCCATCGGGCGCCCCATTGCGGGTGCCCTAAGGCCATCCACAACGATGTCACTATACCGTCCCTTAAATTACTATTTGCGGGTCCCATTGTACTTTTTTACTCCATCCCTTAACTAAGGGACGGAACCTGCAACCTTCCGTCCCTTAAATTACTATTCATTCAATTTCTTTTTTATTTTTTTAACAAATTCAATTAATAAAAAACACACTTCATTAAAAAGAAAATAATATTACAGCATAAAATAAAAATACAACTTAAAATTCAAAAAAATAAAAAACACACATAATTAAAATTCTAAAAAAATAAAAATGACATAATTTAAAATACAATTTTATAGAAAATAAAAAAAACTACTCCGCCGGCGAATCATCCCCCGGAGGAGGCGGTGGAGGTGCACCGAAGCCTTGAGAAAGCGGCATGCCAAGTTGTGCTGCCATAAACATAATTCCGTTAAGCAAGGCTTGGTATTGGGTGGGCGTAAAGCGGGAAGTGTCCGCCATTGTGTCGGTCATGTACATGGACATAAGAGAGTTCGAGGGTTCCCCCAAGCTCGCCTGGCTTGATTCGGCTCGGCCCCTTCTCCCTCTAGCCGTCTTCGCCGCATTTCTCCCATGCGGCCGACGGCGCCCACGGGAGGACCCATCGGCATCGTCTGTCGGGGTCTCCTCCTCCTGCGAGGCAAACTCTTGTGGCCCGCTGCCCGAACCGCCCTCACCAGACGAGTATTGGCCATTCGCCGTATGCTTCGTGCGCTTCGCGGTCAAGCCCGAGCTGGGCCGCCTACCGCCAGCCCACCTTTCCTCGTCTCTGGCGACCTCCCAAATATCGGCATATTTGAATTGTTAGCCGGTGTCTTCGAAGTAGACCCGCAATGCCGACCTCAGAATGTCGGCTCCCGTGGCTCCGCTTTGGTACTGAGCCGCTTCATGCTTGTAGATGGCGCATAATCGTTTGACCTCTCTGTCGAATCGGTCAAAGTGAGCATGTAGCATTTTATATGTGCGACGGCGGGTCTTTTTCGGCTTAATCTCCTGGCAAGCCTCGGTGACCTTTTCCCAGAAGCACTTTCGGGGTTGTTGATTCCTGACGATGGGATCGTACGAGACGCTGATCCAGGCGTTGTACACAGCCAGCGTTTATTTGGGGTCGTACGGATGCCGGCCTAGATCCTCCTCCTCCTCTTCCTCCTCCGCCTCCGCCCTGGAACTTCCCTCGCCTCGTCCTCCTTTCGGAGTGGGTTGAACTGGATAATGCTCCCGAATCTGGGAGAGTCCCTGCGAATACCGCGGGGCGGAGGGACAAGTGTATTCATCCACATCAAAATTGGGTGGTTGGTATCCCCCGGCGTCGACGAACCCTGGGTGTCCGGCGTCGACGAACCGTAACCACCCAATGTGTTGTACATGTTCCCACCCACGGTTTTCGGCCAGAAACCATGGACTGAACCGCTGGTTTTGGTCCGAACCGAATGTACAGGCGGTAAACAGGCCGAATTTGAAATTTCAAAAAAAAATTCTTCCAATTTTACTCCTATAAATACCCCACTTCCCCCCTCATTTTTACTCACCCCATTCTTGTGTTAACAAGGATTTTATTCTCAATCTCCCTTTCTCTATTCACTCCCCATTCTATCTAATTGTTCAATTTGTTTACTAAGTTACTACTTACTACTCTCATTTATCACTATGTCTTTTTCTCGTGGTGGACCGGGACGTGGTGATCGGGGCAAAGGAATTGCCCAAGATCAAAGTAGTCGTCCCTCAAAATCAAGGCGACCTAGTCGTCGAGAAGTTATGGAAGAGGTTTCCTGAGTGGCTGGTGAACGCCTGCTAGTAAGTTCTAAAAAATAAAATTATTTTTACAATTCATAATTTCATAAGATTAAGTTTTAAATTTTTTTGTGTTCCTAATTAAACTTCAACTTATATTATATTTATAGATAGAAGAAGATCATAGAATGGCCATACTACTCGCTGAAATGCATCAAGGTGGGGGCGGGGGCGGTTGTTCCCAACAAAATGACGAGTACGACGTGTCTATATCGTCGGACTCGGACAACAATAATGATAGATCTCATTCTCGTATTCCGTCTAGCACCGACGGAAATGAGGAGATGTCTCCTCCCCCTCCACCCACTAACACTACAAAAGCTTTGAAATCTGATATTTTTGTTAAACACTACAAGAAGGTCCCGGTGGTGATTCAAAGTTCTCATGATCCGCACTTTCAAGAAGAGACATCGGCGTTTCATGCGTATTGTAACTATTATGATAAAGTCTACAAATTTGCGAGTGGTGGGGGATATGGCACCCTCCGTCGTCATTTGGCGACAAAGCATCCGGTAGAATGTGGCACTACCTCAACCCAAACCCAACTAAACTTCCAACCTGGTGGCTCAGGTTCGTCAGGTATGCCTCTTTTTAAATATGATCAAAAAAGATTTTCTGATGTTATGATTAGATGGGCTGCAATGAAGCATTTTCCTTTTAATGTTTATGATGACAAAAAATTTGAGGTTACTATGCAAAGTGGTTTAAACGTAGCCATAAAAAGAATAGGTCGAATGACCGTTCCACAATCTACAATTAGACAATGTTTAGAGAAAAATGTTGAATTATCACGTTATTTAGTTAACTTGGGCCATAAAGTGAATATTTGCTAAGATGTATGGACTGATTGTTTTAACCGGCATTCATACATGGACATTACGGTTCACTTTGTGGAGAATAGTTGGACTTTGAACAAGTGTTTAATTGGTTTTAGAGAATTTGAGACACCGCACACTGCACTTGAAATTGCTTCTTTAATTATTCAAGTTTTGAATGAGTTTCAATTATGCAATAAGATATTTTCTATTGGTTTTGATAATTCAACTGCCAACACCGCAAGTATTAGGCCATCCACAATGCTGTTCCTACACCGTTCCTAAACCGTTCCTTAAACTACTATTTGAGGGCCCCACTGTACTATTTTACTTCATTCCTTAACTAAGGAACGGAACCTGCAACCCTCCATTCCTTAACCGTTCCTTAAATTACTATTCATTCAATTTCATTTTTGATTTTTATATCCAACTCAATTCAATTAAAACAAACACGATTTATTAAATAACAAACACACTTTATTAAAAAACACACAACATTAAAAAAAAATTACAACTAAAACTTAAAAAAATAAAAACCACACAATTAAAATCCTAAAAAAATAAAAAACACACAATAAAAAACACACAATTAAACGTGGGAAAATTAAAAAACTACTCCGCCGGCGAATCATCCTCCGGAGGCAGTCGAGGTTTAGGGGAAGTCGGAAGGTCAAGTTGTGCTGCCATAGCAACAATTCCGTTCCACCAGGCCGTGAATTGGGCGTACGAGAAGCGGGAAGTGTCCGCCATTATGGCGGTGATGTACGCCACCATAAGTGTGTCCGAGCGTCCCCGCGAGCCCGATCCCGAGGCCGGCTGGCTTGATTCGCCTCGGCCCTTCCTCGCTCTAGCCGCCTTCGCCGCCTTCGTCCCTTGCGGCCGACGGCGCCCACGGCTGGATCCGCCATATTCGTCGGGCGTTGGATACCCCGTACTCTCAAACACCTGCGGTTCACCCTGGCTGGCCTCACCGGTGTCATCAGACGAGTAGTTGCCGGTCGCCGTGTGCTTCGTGCGCTTTGAGGTTGAGCCAGAGCTGGAGCGGACACCGCCGGCCCACCTTTCCTCGTCCTTGACGAGCTGCCAAATATCAACATATTTGTATTGGTTACCGGTGTCCTGGTGGAAGGCGCGCAAAGCCGCCCTCAGAATGTCGGTGCCAGAAGCTCCGCTTTGGTATTGCACCGCTTCTTGCGAGTAGATGCCGTAGAATTTTTTTACCTGTACGTCGACTCGGCGAAAGTGAGCACGGAGCATTGTATATTTGCGCTTTCGGGCCCCTTTCGGCTTAGTCTGGTGGTAGACATCACGGACCTTTTCCCAGAAGCACTTGGCGGCTTGTTGATTTCCGACGATGGGATCGTACGAGACGGTGAGCCAGGCGTTGTACACCGCCTTTGTTTCTTCGTTGCTGTACGGATGCCGGCCCAGATCCTCCGGTTCATCCTCTTGTTCCTCCTCCTCGGCCGCCTCAGACGCAGCCCTGGAGCTTCCACCGCCTCGGCCTCCTCCCTGGGTGGGTGCAACGGGGATATCCTCCCGAATCTGGGACAATCCCTGCGAAGGCCGCGAGGCAGAGGGTCGAGCGTATGCATCCACATCGAAAGTGGGTGGTTGGTACCCACCCGGCGTCGCCGACCCCTGGGTGCCCGGCGTCGACGAATTGGAACCACCAAGTGTGTTGTACATGGTCTCCCAATCGCCGAACGCGTTGAGATCCCACCCACCGGAGCCGCCACCGCCGTAGTTGCCGTCGCCGGACATTTTGTGAAGAGATTGAATATGAAAATTGGATAGGAAATGAAGTTGATTTAGGAAGAATAGATGTGTAGTTGTGTGTGAAATGAGGATGAAGTAGTATGAGTATTTATAGAATAAGAAAATAAAAATAAAAATTAAAAAAAAATGAAAAATGTTAAAAAAACGGTAATATTACCGTTAAAAAAAAAATTTTAAAATCGATTTTTTAAAAAAAAATGAATTATTGCGTCAGCAAGTGACGACGCCCACTCGCGGACCGGCGAGTGGGCGTCACGCACGACGCGGGGAGAAGCCACGTCGCCGAAGCGCGTGGCGGCGCGGACCGTGCCGCGGGTCTTGCCGTCGGCACCCGGCACGGTTTGGGAACGGTTTGGCATCGGAACGGAGGCTGCAACGCGTGCCGCCGCGGTTTCGTTCCGGCAGAACGGCCCGCGGAACGCCGACGGCCCGCGTTGCGGATGCCCTTAGTGATTTGATTGCGGCTTGTGCTCCGGTTATTGGAGGTAAGTATTTTCATTAAAGATGCATATGTCATATTTTAAATTTATGTGTACAAGATGCGCTTGAATTATGGCAAAAAGCATGTTAGTCCTATTAGAACTGCAGTTAGATTAATCCACCAAAAGCCAGCTATTGGCAAAGCTTGGAAGAAATATTGTCATCTAAAGAATGTAAGATATACGAATTTTACCATGGATGTGTCTCATAGATGGAATTCGACATATGATTGTCTGAATTCTACTTTGACGCATAAAGATTCTTTATGTGATTTTTATAGAACCTATCTCGTTCATGATTTATATCTTTCGCATAGTTGTTGGGAACATAGTGTGGCTTTATTTAAATTGTTTAAATATTTCAAAATTGCTACTGTTGAATTGTCGGGTGTTTATTATTGCGCTGCTGTTCGTGTTTTAGAGCATTGCATGTATATATCACTTGGTTTTAAAACTGCAATGAAAAATGCTTCCTCTTCACTTGAATTGATGTGTGTTTTATATTATATGATTGAAAAATGACTTAAGTATTTCAGTGAGATTCCAACGGTGTTTTTGATTGCAAAGGTCTTGGATCCAAAATGGAAATCCCAATTAGCCGACCTATACAACTACAGCACCAGCGGAAGGTCATCAGGTATGGTAAGTGAATTAGATTTATATTTCGATTCACTCTTTTCCTTTGGTGATGAAGGTCCTACTCCTCCCTCCCAAATCGACGTCCTTAATTGGTGGAGAACTCATGAGAAAGATTTTTCCATACTTGAGTCAATGGCCAAGGAGATTTTTTCTGTTCCGGCTTCCACTGTCACCGCCGAGTCCGCTTTTAGTGTTGGCGCGCTTGTGTTAGATGAATCAAGAAGTAAGCTCTCCGCGAAAAATATGGAAGCCGCGATGTTACTTGATGATTGGGTCAAAGCTGGCGTTAGAGAGCAAGAAAATGATTGGGATGATCGTCAGGAGGGATCACAAGATGAATTCACCGGGGATGAATCGTAGGCCAACCGTCAACCGCCGGCGGCCAAGCCAAATAGGTAAATAAGGTAAGAGGACTACGTGGGCTTTGATTCCCTAATGCAAATGAGTATTGGGGGTACGTATGCACCTCAAATTAAATTTTAAATTTAAGTTGAGCTCAAGTCTTTTTTCCTTTATTTCTTTTTTTCCATTGGTTCCTACTTTAAAAACATGCAAATACAATTAATTGTATTTATATATTTTCTAGTCAATGAAGTAGATTTCTCTATAAGGCTAAATCCAGGAAACTTTTGACAATTCTACTATAATTGTTGATTGTTAGACTAAACTCAACATTTAAAGTTGAATAGTTAAAGGTTTCCTCAATTTAGTTATGTAGAAAGATCTCCTTCGCCGATTAAGAGTATATATACTTATAAGTTTTTTTATAAGAACTTCTAAGTCTTTTTTTTTAATTTGTAATTAGCTTCGTTGTTGACTAATAGTCTCGTTTGTATTTAAATTTTTGTTTAAGACTTCACGACCTCAAGATTTTTGTGATTTGTAATTTTTGTAACGTGTAATCTCAATAAAATTGCAACTTTCATCGTGATTTTTTGAATTTTATTTACGCACATTTCATACATAAACATATACAAAAAATGCAAAAAAAAAATTTGGACGAACCGCCGAACCGGAACCGAAGGGTCCCGGCGGTTCCGGTTCCGGTTTATGGGAAATGTGAACCGTGAACCGCCTGTTCATGAACTTGTGCAAGCCTACCATGTGAATAACTAGTAGACCAAATGGAAAAAGAACAAGTCAACAACTTACAAGGCCAATGGTGGGGGACGGCTAAGCGCGTGGGACACACCAAAACCAAACAAGTTGTCGCTTGTACAGATTAATTAAGAAGATAACTATACAACATGTGAGATTGAATAATAATTAATTCAGAAGCAAAGTCTAATTGTTTTACACATTGGATTTAATTTATTCTCAAAATGAAGACATCTCAGCGTGAAAACCGCGTAATTTCCTATAACCTTATTTAATCATGGTGCAACTGTACAGTGGTGGGAAAACAATTGCATAAATATCATATTTGGTGGACTTTGTGCTTACATTTCTACTTTACTAAAATTCAAATCGATGTGGATATCACTATCAATACACTTGAACACTATTTCAAAACAATGTGTGTGTGAATATGGTCTCAAAATAATGTTGATTTATAACTAAAATGACAAGAATGTCACATGTTACAATAAAGAATATTGTCTCCATACCCGACATAAGCCTTTCGGAGCTGTTTATATATTGTGCTTTCTTTTTAAAATATCTTAAAGAAGATTTACCAAAAATAATTTCATGATAATAAAATAAATAGTTGCTCAGGAAATATATATTGGAGATATTTGCAATTGTCCATTAATTTTTTTTTATAATCTTCATGATTAACAAAACGTGCCGGACACTTTATTATACCTAGAAAATTAAATCGTGCTAACTACTCCATTCACTGAATTATTTCTCTTTAGGGAACTCCATTCAATGAATTGGTAAAATAATAATCGGATTATAAATTGCAATGTGCAATCAGTGATATTAAACAAATTATGAAATTTAAAACTCAACTGTACAAAGTTGACCTGTTCTAAATTCAAATTAACTCCTCCAAGAGGCAGCAAATAAATAAACATACCCCATAAGTATATAATATAAAAACAAATATCCACAAACATGTGACCCAAACACATACAAAATGCCAGTAATACACTATACAATATATTACTATCTAAAGTTGGATTATTACTAACAATTAGGTTAAATTTATATTCGAAATATAAGTCTTACTGTGACAATAAAATTTTGAAACATAATACAGAAATAAAAATAACTAAGCTTTTGAAAATAAATTTCAGTTTTCAGATACTTTTAGAAAACTAAAAATTGAAAAGATTTTAAAATTTTAATTTTGAGATATTTTCATTGTGCAAACTATCCCATGTTAAATGGACAATTTCCCTTCAATATCAAAATTTATTTAGATCTGTATTTAGTACAATTGTCATGATCTCAATTTTGATTTTGATCCAACTTTTTGCAATAAAATCAGATAATAGATTGGAAAAATTGATCTAGTAATATACGGAATACTAATATTTAATATTTTGAATCAGAAACAAAATACCTCAAAAAGAGTTAACAGTCAAAGCTACTATGCTACAAATTAACAAAGGCAAAGCAGTAAAATTGTAGTCACTACTATACTAGGAGTAACAATCTTTTTCAATTCAATTACTAGTTGCGCTGAATCTGCGGCCTCAATCCAAGCCACTCCTCCGCCTTCGGCGGCGGCACCGGCGCTTCCTTCCTTGCCGCCGCTGGATACGGCGCATTTGCGGTTACCCTGTCCCGCCTCTTCTCCAAGAACCGCGCCAAAGAATTCTTCCTAGCAATCGGTAAATCTGCAACCAAATAAACAGAAATTGTTAATTTCACAATCACAAAATTTTAAAAAAAATCCCGAAAATCTAGGGTTTCGGTGGTCTATGCTGCTCACCAGAATCAAGAGACGGCTGAGCGGCCACGAAGGTAGGTACACCGGAGGAGGACTCGGCAGCGGGAGGCGGAGCAACCACGGCGCTGGACTTGCTAGCTAAAGCTAGGATATCCTGCGCCTTATCCGCCGGAAAGTCATTGAAGACCATGACCTGTCCGCCGTAGAATATCGTCATCGGCGCAGTCTCCACCGCCGATTTAGGGTTTCTGTTGCCGGAATTCTCAATCGCCGACAGAAAATTGACCGTCTCCGTAGGAGCATCTAGGTCAAGGAAAATCCAAAATTGAGATCGAAAATCTAGTAACGAAAGCGGAAAAGGGAAAGGAATCGAGTAAATATGAGATGAAATTAATGAATACCTTTGATTTCGGGGGTGGGAGTGAGGCCGAGGGTGAGGTCGCCGAAGGTGCCCTTCTCCTTGAGATACTGGCTGAGGAGGCTGCAGGTCTGGGAGAAATTGGACCTGGTAGCGGCGGGAGGGAGTCTGCCGGAATCGACGATGTCGAAGGAAGCCATATTTTTGAATCTCCGGCGAGGATTAAGGGAGGAGGTTTGAGATGAAATGAATGTGGGCAAAGTGAGGGATTTATATATAAAATAGAATTAAGAGAGAGAAAGGAAGAGGAAAATGAGCACGAGGAATATGTGGGGTTTGTAAAAAAATAGGGGGAGACCCTACGTTAGGTTAGCTGCAGAATCGTCTGACTTTGAAATAAGGCGGGGTGGAGTGGGGTGGGGTGGGGTGGGGTTTTGGGTAATTTAACTATTCAAGTATTGAAACACGTGTTGTTTGATTTCTATCAAAAGGGGGTACGTGGCGTGTTTGCTTTGCAACTTGTGCTGTAACGCCGTTATCACGCCCTTTGCCTTTTTTTGCTTTTTTGCCTTACTTTCAAATTTCAATTTATTTTACGGTGAACTGCACCAATCAAATGATCTTAACTTTTGCAATTATTGTATTATTGACCCCTTATAAAAATAAATAGCGTCGGAGGAATCTAATAAAATACATAATCACAAACGAGTCATTTTTAGCCATTTTTCGGACGAAAATGCCCAAATGGCTTTAAGAATATTTTTGTCTTCTTCTTCTTGAAGTCTGCACACTTACTCTGCAAGTTCACATACCAGTGATTTTTGTCTAATTATACAGGATTCAAGGGTCATATTTCCAATGATGCTTAGTGATGAGTTTTGTGAATTTATTTTATCTCTCTCTATTCACTTCATTTCTCTCATTTGAAGAGTTAGTGTGCTTCTCATTTTACCTGCACCACCGTCAACCCAAGCATCGCCATCTCTGAGTTAGTGTGCTTCTGTTGATTTTTCTATCATGTAACGTATGAATTTCTCGATTTTGGCTTCTCGATTGGCAACTCGATTTAGGGGTTTGTGGTTCATCTCTGCAACTCGATTTAAGGTTTTAGGGTTCCTGTTTGTGGAGTGAAGTGGAGAGAAAAAAACTAGAGTGAAAAATCGAGGGAATACTTTCAATTTGCCAAAATAACAATGCAAGTACTACTTAATGTGCATGGCTTGTAGGAGACGAAGAGGACACGAAGGGTTGCTACTACATTGTTCATCGAATAGGGAAACAACCAACTTTAAGTCAAATCATGTAATGTTGATGTCAGGTTGCATGCAGGGGGCGGCGTCATTATTGTAACCGATTTGACAAAAATACTATTTTAGGGCTTGAGGGTGTTATCGTCCAAAAATATCTCATTTATGATTATATATTTTGTTAGGTCCATCTGATGCTACTTTTTTATTAGGAGTCAATGGTGCAACAAATGCAAAAAGCTAGGGTCAATTGGTGCATTTCATTCTTTATTTTAAAAGAATAAGGCCATCCACAACGCTGTCTCTATACCGTCTCTTAAACCGTCTCTTAACTACTATTTGAGCACTATTTGAGGGCCCCACTGTCCTTTTTTCCTCCATCTCTTAACTAAGAGACGGAGGCTGCAACGCTCCGTCTCTTAACCGTCTCTATACCGTCTCTTAATTACTATTCATTCAATTTAATTTATAATTTTTTTTAAAACCCAATTCAATTTAAACAAACACACTTTATTAAAATTAAAACAATATTACAACTTAACATTAAAAAAGCGAAGACATAATTAAAATTCTAAAAAAATAAAAATGACATAATTTAATATTCTCCGCCAAAGTTTTCCCAAATGTGCTCAATTAGATCCTCTTGGAGTTGGGTGTGGGCGCTAGAGTCGCGTGTCCTTGCCCGAATAGCCAACCGTTCTTGTATAGATGGATGCGCTCCACTTCGCGGCGGACTACTTGCAGTTGAGCTTCCGGGGGATTCGGGGTCGAACCAATTTCCGGCATCGGGTCCTTCGTCTCGGACAATCATGTTGTGCAAGATAGGAAATAGCGGTTTCCGCATGCGGAAACGGCGACGGAAATAGGTATCTCCCCAAATCGGGTTATCGCAGAAGTAGTCGCGTACTAACCGTGCGGCGGCTTCCTCCCGGTTCCGATTGATGTACTTCCGGGAGCGTCGTGGGGGTGGTGCGGCTTCCTCCGCCTCTCGTCGTCGATCTTCTTCGAGTGATTGTTCCATTAATTGACGCATTTGCTCAAAAGGATCCATTTGTTTGAGTTGATTGAAGATGGAAATTGGAGTGATAGAGAGGATTTGAGAGGAATAGATGTGTGTTTGTGTTTGAAATGAGTATGGAATAGAATTATTTATAGAGTAAAAAAATTAAAAATTTAAAAAATGAAAATAAATATTTAACGGTAATATTACCGTTTGAAAAAAAAAAAAAAATTTTTATTAAAAATCGATTTTTTTTTTAAAAAAAAATGAATTATTGCGTCATCAGTGACGACGCCCACTCGCGGGCCAGCGAGTGGGCGTCACGCACGCATGGGGACGTGCCACGTGTCTCGGGCGCGTGGCGAGACAGCTCGTCTCGTGTCTCTCCGAGACGAGCTACGCGACGAGCCGGTCGCGAGCTGGAGACGAGACGGCCGCTGCAATGCGTCTCGCGGGGGTCTCGTCTCTCCGAGACGAGACGCGAGCCCGGCGCGAGACGCGTTGTGGATGGTCTAAGATTCAAGTAATTTTTTATACATGTAGTAAAATATGAGTACTATTCTGTATATAAATGATAGTAGTAGTAGTTTTATTTTTTCATTCATTAAATTATCAAAATTGCAAATTTATTTCTGTTTGGAATTTTTTCTCCATTTCTTCTCTTTCTAGCATTACTTATTCTTTCTCATTGTCTTTCCTAATTTGCTAATAGCACGTTAAAATTTGTTTCGTCCATAATATATTAATATAATTATTTACATGTGGACAAATAAATAATGATAAATTAATAACTTTGTTTCATAATTAATTTTATTTATATTTATATTTTTTACTTTATTTTAGAGAGTGCTGACGAAAAATACTTCATTTGTTCATAAAAAAATTGTCTCCTTTGTAAATAATACTCTTATAAGACATGTGAGAGAAATATTAAAAGGGGAAAGAAAAAAATAGTGAAAAAGATTGTATATACAAAAATAATAAGATTAATTTGGAAGGACGAATAAAAAATAAAACTATTTTTCCTGAACGATGGACATGTTTTAACGAATTAAATGTTTATATTTAACCGTAAGATATGAACCACTATTTATTTGAAATTATGGATAATAACATTAGCAATTACGGTTGAATCTTGAATGGGTGTGATTTGTTGCCTCGCGAAAGGGTTAGGGATAGAGTGAATGGTGTGATTTGAGATTCTTACCTATATGCATTTTTTAAGTATGTTAATTTGTATGAGTGCCAAAAAATATACTAGTACCAGTATACATTTATTGTAATCACTCGAAAAAAGATTATGATACTTTTTATGGATGGATATTATTTATGATTCATACCAAACTATTACATCGAATGTACTTATTTAACATTTTCGAACTTGAACTTGATCATATATCTAGACAATAAAATCTTAAATTATGGTGGTAGTAGTATTCTTTAAATTTAATAGTGATTCCTGAGTCAAAAACACACTCAATATGTTACTACTCTCTTTGTCTCAGCTAAGATAACACTTTTTTTTCGCACTTGTTTTGAAAAAATGATGACAAATAGTTAAAATAGAGAAAAATTAAAGTAAGTTAGAGAATATTATAGAAGACACTATCTTCTATATTATTATCTTTTTTTACTTTATTTTCTATCTACTTTAACTATTTATTATCATTTTTCCAAAACATGTGAAAAAAGGAACGTGTCATCTTAGCTGGGACGGAGAGAGTATTACTTATGCCGGCATATTTACAACGTTAGAATCTATAAAAGAATTTAGTTAATTGCCTATTTTTATTATTGTAAAGATAAAAATATAGTATTCCATGCGTCCCACAATATGAATTATTCTTATTGTGGGCACGGATTTTAAGAAAGGTAGAGAATAGTGAGTTGGAAAAGCTAATGGAATATGTGACCCATTTTTTAATAGAGTGAACTTTTAAAATGGTCCCTGAACTATGGGTTTATCTCGTCCATAGTCCCTGTACTTTTAAAATATCGTCAGACATCCGTGGACTAAGGGTTTATCTCGAAATTGGTTCTTTTGCCATTTTTTGATACGAAAATACCCTTTTGAGGGTTTGGCAATTTGGTCTTTTTAAACTTTTAACATTTTAAATCTGATATTATTTCAGTGATGTACTAAATCTGATATTATTTCAAAATTTTCATTCTTCTTCCCTTTTGTGATCCTTCACTTTATTTCTTTATTTCAATATTAGATTTAATTTTATAAAATTAAATTTTAAATTTAGATTTTAAACATCAGCATTTTTTATTAATTAAAAATTTTAATTCATGGACACTATAAATATTGATTAAAACTATTAATTTTTGTTATTTAATATAATATTCAGTTGAATCGAAGAAGTACACAAAAATAAGAGCTATTCTACTTAGCCTTCGTTCGATTGTTATAATTGTTTGTGATTATATATTATGAAGTTGACTAAAAATTTGATACTACTAAAATTTTTATATAGGAGTATTTTGTTTAAATTTTCTAGTTAATTTTGATTCTTTTCAAATAAATAAATGAAAATGATATTAGTCTTACATTAGTTGCATATTTATTTATGAATAATTGTGGTATGTGATCTATTTATGATTAAAACTATTAAATATTGACTAAAACTAAGTTGGCGTTGACATAACTTATTGATTAAATATTAGACACTATCAAATATTGATTAAAGCTATTAATATTTGTTATTTAATAATTTTAATAATTAAAAAAATTTATTGATATTTAAAAATCTAAATTTTAATTTTAATTTTATAAAATTAAATCTAATATTGTAATGAAGAAACAAAGTGAAGGATGACAAAAGGGAAGAAAAATGATAATTTTGAAATAATATCAGATTTAGTACATCACTGAAATAATATCAGATTTAAAATGTTAAAAGTGTAAAAAACCAAATTGCCCAACCCTCAAAAGGGTATTTTCGTATTAAAAATGGAAAAAGAACCAATTTCGAAATAAACCCCTTGGTTTAGGGATTTCTGACGATATTTTTAAAGTCCAGGGACTATGGGCGAGATAAACCCATAGTCCAGGGACCATTTTTGAAGTTCACTCTATAATAAAATGTGAGTGAAGTGAGTTGGTAGAATGTAAGTCCTACTTACCATTTATGGTAAAAATGAAGTGTGACTCATATTGTTGGATGGACCAAAATGGCAAAGTGTGACTCTTATTGTGGGACGGAAGTATATATACTCCCCTTTATCCCACTCTGAATTTTATATATATGAGTTAAACGAAGAGAACGGAGTAAGAGAGTGGAAAAAAGTAGAGAAAGTAATATTTTTATTTTTAAAAATATATCATTTAAGTTGAAGCATTTTAAAAAGAAAAAAAGGTTCACTAAAAGTGGAATGGAGTAAAATAGTAATTTTCATAACTATTTAACCATACTTTAGAAAAATTTCCACTGCATAATTTCTATATAAAGAAAAATCAAATTATAAATAGAAAAAGTCGAAGATGCATTTTTTGCCTAGCAAGAAAACGAAAGAAATCAGATAACATGTTCACGTACCTATAGCCTATGGCGAGCTGACACGTGCCTCAACCCTGGCCTGGCCCGGCCCGGGCATCACCTAATTAAGCACATGGTTTTTTTAATTATGAATGAGTTTCTCCAATCTTTTTTTCTACGCTACGCAATTAAACTTCTTGTTGGTAATTTTGAGATTAAAACAAACTCTTTTTCAACAATAAAAAGAAAAATATCAGATAAAAAATACGAAATGAGAAGATCAATTGAGTTTCTTAGAATCGAGAAGTTAAAATTTGATAAACTATATGTTTGGAGAGAAATTTAAAATAGAATAAGGTTGCGTTGCTGGAGTCCTTTGCTTTGGTTGTGATATAATGCTTTTAAAATAAGATATATTTGAATTGAATTATCCAATTTCCAAACTATTCATGGCCAATTTATCTGTTGCTTTATAAAAAACCAAAAACACAAATTTAAAAAATATATTGAAATTTGGTCAAATTCTGGTTTATCCCGCAATTTTAATAATTAGTTAGGATTTATTCGCGATTATCTCACAATGAAAAATTTGTCATCTAAATTTAAATATTGTTTATATTTTTCAACCAATTGACAATATCATGTAACTCATCGCCGAAGATGTGAATCTATGATTTTTCAACTGTCATATCAAATACGGTTTTACAAAACAAATTGATTGTGGAATAATTAGAAACACGATTGATTTTATCAAAACTTCATCATTTTTCAAAAATTAGTTGTATGAAAAAATTGCTTCTTGACATCCAATAACTATTGGAATCGTGTTTGGTCAATGGACTTTGACCAATAATAAATGTGACAAGACATTTAATTTTGTAAAATTAAATGCAATATCGATGATCTACATTCGGAGTAGATGACCGTTGTATATTCATTTTCTCCAACCCGATTACCGGTGAGTGAGCAATTATGAATTAAAGATTGTCACAATTGTGAGCTATAAAGGAGCTATGAGATTGAAGTGCCATGGAAAATGTTTTTACTGTGCGTGTACTTTGGTATAATTCACAAACCCCAAGGTCCATAGGATTCGCTAGATCACAGGGTCTAGGAGATCGCGGAACCTTCAGATTTCGGTCGTTGGACACACACTTTTCCGCATCAAAAATCTCAACCCACTACACTATTGGCTAGTATAGGGAAGCAAATGATCGATTCCACGAGGACGGATGAGTTAGCATGCATTTGGAGAGTTTTGGGAGAGTTTGGCTGCTGCCACACAACAAGTGGGACGAGAATTATAAACTACTGAACTTAGGAAATGGAAACTAGCTAATCTATCTACTGGCTCACGAGGATTAAAAACATCAAGTACTCGGCCAAGTACCGGGTACCACGTGTCAGAAGGTTCACGAATGACCCAACGCACAACGGGTGCTAAAAGGTCCACGACGGACCCCGACGTATAGCGGGTCCCAAACGGTCCACGTCGGACCCCTACGCATAGCGGGTGACAAAAGGTCCACGATGAATCCCGTCGTGTAGCGTGTCAGATGCATCATGTCTCTCCATCTCCCGTAACGGCTTGTAACCCTCGACGGTTACAGTCAAGCCAACATGACACACATTATGGCCGTTGACTCTATCAATGCCCAATGAGTGGACTTGGCCTATAAATAGGCATGAATCCATTGCATTCCCTACACACAACACATTGCAAACCAAGCATGTCATTTGCATAGCTCTCTCTCTCTCTGCATTATCTTCTGTCGAAGCTCTGCCCTCGCCATCATCTAGTTCGCCGGAGCTTGTTCCGTAGGCCTATTCGACATAGGACGTTTGTCTGAAGCGACCACCCGGAAGCTCACAGACGTCTGGTTGAAGACTATTTTGCCGATCAACCACGATGGGGCCCGACTGTTTTATTTGCGCAATTGGTGAGAAGAGGATTTTATTTGCGCAAAAGCAGGAGTCGGCACGGAAGGATGTCGAGCGGGCATTTGGTGTGCTCCAATCACGGTGGGCAATTGTGAAAGGGCCGACTCGTTCCTGGTACAAGGAAGTCATCGCCGATGTCATATATGCGTGCATAATCATGCACAACATGATAGTCGAGAATGAAGGCGGAAGCATCACCGATTGGAATGAAGATGACCGTGCATCTAGCTCGTCCGGCACGTCGACCGAGACACCCAATAGAGGGTTACCGTTAGGCTTCAATGAGGTTCTATCTAGACAGGCCTCAATGCGCAACCAACAGGATCATGCGCAGCTCATGAGCGACATGATTGAAGAAGTGTGGGCTCGTAACCGCCGTCGCTGAGTTTGCGTTTTTTTTAAATTCGCATTGTAATGTATTAATTTTTTATTAAATGAAATGAAGTTTTTGAAATTCGTATTTTAACTTATTAGTTTTTTTAAATTCGTATGGATTTTGTAAATATTAAAAAAATGATGATGTGGCGCGCCATAGGGCGTGCCTTAGGGCGCCCCACTGAAGGTGGGGAGGTAGGAGTATAAAACTGATGGCGTGGCGCGCCATAGGGAGCGTCTTAGGGCGCCCCACTGCTTATACCCTTAATGTGGCATTGAGCTGGGAGCTTAAACACGCCTTTGGATGTCCTAGTAAATAAGAAAACATAGAAATCGAGATAATTGTATCATAATTCAAGAATTTAACATATAATAGAATTCTTATATTCATTTATATCGTACTATATTTTATAAAATTATCCTCGCAACTTAAAATAGAGGGAACATTATAAGTATAATCAAAATTTATATACAGTACATTTTATTACTCCACAATAGTAATAAATAAGTAGACATATGTATGATACTATCGTAATATTACATAATTGTACTTTAATAAAAAGGTATAATGCGTAAACCTAATTTTATAAACATGTCTATTTAATTCCGGGTAGGTATAGTAGATTTAATACCGAAATCAATTAATTATGAAATTAAATGTCGAAATAACAAGTTCACGTGTTTATGCATATATGTTACCGACTTCAATAAAAATGCACCACATACTGATAAGGCTCGTTTCATGCATGTGTTTTATGTTAAATTCTGTGTTTTCGGAACACTAATGTGTGTTTCTAAGTTCAGGTGCGTAAGAAATCTGCCGGACCCAGGAGTTGTGCTAATTGATCTGGCAGATGCAAAAGAGATTAATTTTGAAGTGAAATATCAGAAGTTGTCGCTCGGGCCTAGGAGAATCAGGAAGTTGGCGACATGAGCATAATGGAGCAAAGAGCATACTTTAAATAGATCCTATTCAGGGGCACAGTCGTCAATTCACAAAAAAGATGCCCTAGGGATTAAAGCCTTACCTATATAAAGAGCTCAACATTGAAGAAGGAGGAGACACGCAGTAGAGCACTTTTAGGAAGGCATCTAGCATAATTGCAGCTCACTCACTTAGCTCCACACTTCAAAAACACATTTCTGTTGGTGCGCACTTGGATATGGGGTGATTTCCGGCTACCGTGGTGGTTCTAGTTCGTTTGCTGCTGTGTATCACCGCCTTGCATGAGCGAAGAAACAATATTTGCACATTTTGTCTTGGATTAGCTTTCATTTTCTTAAGTACATGTTGGGTTTCAACTTAGTAATTTCTGTTTCTGACTTGGATCTGCTGAAATCAAGCTTAGTTTATATATTATGGAATATTCTGTTGGTTTTTGTTGGATCTCGTGAAGTTGATGTTGGTTTTCTCCATTTCTATTTTGCATTTGCTATTTGTTGCATGTTTGGAGTTGGGATCTGTTGGATTGTTGTTGGATTTGTTGGATCTAATTATGGAGACGTTGGGATTTTGTAAATCGCGGTGGATCTGGAGTTTGCCTTTTAAATTCTGCATGATTATGGCTGTTACTGTTTGTTCTCGTATTTGCTAGGCCCAGTAGTTTAGATCTATCGAGTTTAGTCTTAAATTTCTTGTTTAAATTCAGATCTGGGTCTTGCTCTGTTCTCATGGTGATTTGTGCTCTGTTTACTCCGTTATTCCTGTGTGATTCATGAAGAAGATGAAGTTTGTTGGTAGTTAGGGTCAGACCTACTCACGTTTGCGCTTTCTACTTGTCTTTTGTGCTTTCTGTGGCTTTTCCAGAACCTGGTCACTTAGGGAAATTTGGTCCCCACTTTCTGTGCTAGTTTGTTTGGCCATTTTAGGGAAGTCAGTTTAGTCTCCAGTTTGTTTGATTTTGTTTCTCAAGTTAATTTTGCGTTCTGAGTCATGCACGTGCCGTACGTTCCCGTTTCCTAGACCCAGTAGATAAAGTAATCTAGTTTTAATTTCCCAAGTTCAGTAGTTTAAATTCTCAACCCATTTGTTGCGTGGCAGCAGCCAACCCTCCCAAAACATTTTAAATGCAGTTTCATAGCACATCCGTTCTCGTGGGATCGATCATTTTCTTCCCTATACTAGCCAATAGTATAGTGGGTTGAGGTTTTGAAGTGGAAAAAGCGTATTCAATGACCATTTCTGATAGATTCGTGATCTCCTAGACCCTGTGATTTAGGGAACCCTTTGGACCTACTAGATTGAGAAACATCAATTGCAGACACTCTCTGAACTGTAGCTACTTCACACACATTAATGCGTCGAGAGTCACGCAAATATTATAAAATATACTCCGTATTATATGTGTGGAAATTTCCTAGGAAGCTACTTTCATCGAAAGGGACATATAATTGAATATAAATTAGCCAAATAAATATTCGAATGAGTCAAGCTTTGTAGTAGTACTAGTTCTTACAATATTTATAATATTAAAAATGACAAATTAATATAAGAGCATCTCCTGGCGCCCCTCCGGTAGGACGTCCGGTCGGACACCGGGAAGGGCGACGGGACGTCCGCCGTTGGGAGGTCGGAGGTCGGATACGGACGTCCCGTGAGGACGTCGGGTGTCCTCGGACGTCCCGGGGACGGGCGGGTGGACGGGCGCCACTGTGGCGAAGGTCGGACGTCCCGGTCGGACGTCCGATATTTGATTTTTTTTTTTTTTTAAATTCTATATATACGGCTCGTTGAACTTCATTTCATTTGCACCACTTGTGTTAACAAGTTTCTCTCTTCTTTTACTACAAATTTCATTTCTACAAATTAAATTATTGTGATTTTTTTAATTGCGGGATGTCCTAGTGGGAAGGGCGATGGGAAGGGCGGATATGCAGGGGATGTCCTAGTGATGTGGCAGTGGGGTGGGATGTCCTAGTGACGTGGCAGGAGGTGTTTTTGGGATGTCCTAGTGGATGTCCGAGTGAGATGTCCGCCCACTGGAGATGCTCTAAGTGGTGACAAGGTCCGACCAACTCGATCCAATTGAAAACTTTATTTAATTTGGATGTTGGTGTTGTCGTAGATTCTGCGTTGTGACGATCGCCACACACTGACACTGACAATTTTTCCACTGGACCCCCCAAAATTTCCGTAGTCATTGATGAAAACGCACCCTAGTCCTAGCCTATAGCTAAATTTTGAATAATATTAGTACTTCAATTATTAATATTTTCATATATTTATTTCTAGATTAATGTACTACAAAAACAGAAAAACGTGGTGAATAGTATTAGGTTAGAAGTTGAATGCTTCCTCCTTTTGGCCGACATTGACTTGCAAACATCCCAACCAATAATTGATTTTATAAAAATGCGATTAGAAATATAATTAATGTATTTTTCATTGAATGGGTCCAATCGAATTAACTAATTATTCGTACTAACGAAGTAGCCACGATCGTGACTAAGAAAGTGCCAATCCCCATTGATATTGCATCCAAATATGCCAACACTTCCAAGAAATTCCATCGCAACTTACAAAGAAAATCTTGAATTTATTCTTCAAACAATATGCTAATTAATTTAAGCATGAGATATATATGCAATTAATCAAACGGCCATCATTGACGTAAAATTACAATGTTGAGACAAATTAATCTCGTGTAATCGATATATTAATCGTACTCTTTGATTTTAAAACATGAGATGCATTTTTGCAATAATTTTGTGATTTTTATTACTCCTATTTAATAACTAATATTAATTTATTTATTAAATTTTCTATACATAATTTAAATAGTTATTCAATACTTACAACAAAAACTAATACTAGCATAGGAAATTTCCTGTTTAGGAGAACATATATGTATTTGCTACTTTTACGTCGACACGATGGCTTAATGTTTGTTAGATACAAGCCTTTTGAATTATAAACATAAGATAAAAGCAATAAAACGATAAAAAGAATTAATTACGTTTTCCACTCAACTTGATATAGGAGTATAAGAAATGTAAATAGTCAAAAAATAAGCGCAAAAGATATTTTTGAGTTGAATAATTGCAAAAGATTGAACACACACATTTGCAGATTTGACAAGCCATAATAAATTTCAAGGGCGATTATATCACATTCATTTAATTTAATATTTATATGATAACACACAACTTGACACTAGACAAACTCAAATTGTATCATGTGAGTAGTTTTTGGTGAAAGATATCATCACTTCAATGGTGTTATATAGTGCATGAACCTAGAGAAATAATTGTGTCTACAGAGTACTCCATCTGTCATGTCACGTTTGAATTCAGTTAGCAATTTTAAGAAATACTACCTCCTCCGTATTTAAAAAATAGAAATATTTAAAACATCACGGGTTTTAACGTACAATGAGTAAAATAAAAGAGAAGAATTGGTAAAGTAAAAGAGATGGAGAAAAATAAGTAAAGTAAGAGAGAAGAGAAAAAGTTTTTATTTTTAAGAGACGCCTAAAATGGAAATAATTTCTATTTTTAAAATAAGGAGATAGTAGTATAAAACAAAGCTTAATGAAATAATAGCCCCAATTTGTTACCTATAATAAAATGAGTATATAATGAATTAATAGAGTGTTACTTCCATTTATCCAACTCTCATTTGATCTTGATTCACATTGCACTTTTATTTGGAGTTCTAATTATATGTAGTGGACCCAAATCTTATTTGAACTCATCCAGTGAAATCAATTTACCCAAAGTAAAAAGTAAATGAGGCTTTTAATTGCAAACACATAACGCAAATTGAGGCCAGAAGTTCAATAAACCCAACTTCTTTCGTATAGAATCATTTAAAATAAAATACTACTCCATATATTTGCAGAAGTTTCAAAGGCAAATGTAAACTGTGACAAAGGATAACTTGTGTATATTTGCTGTAATGTGTGAATGTATATACAAAGTTAAAAAAGAATTACTACAAAACAACAGTCTGAAGGGGAAGAAGCTACTCACTGATCATACTCACCACACTGCCCGCCCCATTCACCCTCTGTCGATGTCCGACAAGACGACGTTGGTCAGGAAAATGGGCCCCCGCGACGAAGAAAATGGCAGTGACCGGTTCAAATATCATAATCTATATCGGAGCTGTTCTGGGAGGTCGACCGCCTGACCAAATTCCCCGCCTCATCGTACAAGTCGAGGTTCTCGCAGGGAGCTGGAAAAATGGTCCCCACAACGCAGCCTTCTACGTAAGCGCACTGGAATACGTGTTTCTTCTTTTTGGCGACGCCGACCGACATATCCCGGAAGAATATGTTTTTCACGGGGATCTCCGCGGTCCCTTGGATGCGGACCGGGACTCGGACGGATTCGCCATGTATAGAGGTGTAACTTATGTCTTCTAGAACCGGGAAAGCCTTGGGGTCATACCCCATGTCTGGATGCTCGTTGTAGTCCGTCTTGATCACGATTCCCACTCGGCACGTGTCAAATGTCAGGTTCCTATAAGTTATGCCTCGGACGTACCCTCCTCTTCCCGGGGCCGTCTTGATGCGGACAGCTCGCCTTGATTTCCATATGTAGATGTTCTCTATGGTGATATTCGATACGCCACCAGACATCTCACTGCCTATAGATATACCCGCGCTGTCAGTCAAAAAAAAATCAGGTTTCATTTACAAAGAACAAAAATTTTACAGTGTTCATCGGCCTCATCCAAACTTCAAAATATAACGCGATGGTTATTAGTCTTCGCAAGAATTATATGGACTAGGGGCACGTAAGCCTCACCTGACATTGGAGCGAACAACGAGGTTCTTGATGAGTATATTCTTTGATGGCCGCCCGTAACGAACCCCGTATTGATCCCATCCGCTCTTTATGGCGATAGCATCGTCTCCAACACTTATGTAACAGTCCTCAATCACCATATCTTCACATGAATCTGTTTGTCTCAATATCATTAGCTTCATTCAGAAAAACAGATACAAAGAACGAAAAAGTAATTCGGCTCTCAGCATTTCGAACAGCACGAGGATATAAAGTTGTTAGGTTCTCCCAGTGACATACTTCAATTAAAAAACTTTGGTATGCTAACTATAGCTAAATCTTATCAACATAATCTTTTTGATGAAACAGACATTTCAAGTAATTACGCTTTTCATCTTTAGCACAAACATGAAAGATATCCCATACCATACAAACTTCTTCGTGGATTCTATAGAAACATTCTTCAGTCCAATATGCCCAATCAGATGCAAAACTACAAAACAAACTTTTTGAGCTTGTGAGTTTGTCACTGAACCACTAGCAAGTGAAACATCCCAACTTTCCTAAGTTGCAATAAACCTAATTGTTTAGCTACAAAAAACCATACTAACTACACATGTATCTAATTTGTACAATGGATAACAAGTATGTGCAACAATAATCTTTACAATCCAATCAACAAATGTAAAAGAGAAACTCACCAGGATCTATGCCATCAGTATTTGGAGCTTGAAAAACTGGAGCAAGGATGGTTAAATTCTTTATCGTCACATTCTTGCAGTCATATGGATGAAGGGTCCAGAAAGGAGAGTCGCGTAATGTTATGTTAGATATCAAAATGTTGCTAGACCACATAATCTGCACAAGCGGTCCCCTTGTGTGATTTAGAAGCTTCTGTTTATATTTTCTCCACCATGCTTGTCCCTGGCCGTTGATGGTGCCATTATGCCCTGTTATGAGGAAGACCCATAGGTATTCAGACCAAAGTGTAGTTTTAGGAATAACTATGAAGAACATTAACTTAGAATCGAACTTGTGGACTTTGAAGTTATTTGAGTTTCAACATTCTGGGAAAAAATTACTGACTCGGACCTTGAAACTTGTATATAAAATTTTCCGCTATGTTATCAGTCTCCTTGTCCATCTACTTTGATGTATTAATTGACACACAGACCATGGACTAATTTTTATTTTATGAAGTGATTAACTAAGAATAGACGTCTAGGTTTTGACAGGATTTATTAACCAATTTTTGTGAGCTGAAACGAGGAAAGAGGATAAAATTCATGTAATTGCCTTTTATGCACAACCACAGTGTCCATGCAGCGTGGCAATTTCTGAGACAGTTGTGGCATGCGTGATTGGTATACATAAATCCATGCGGGTCATAGATAAAATCAAAATTACTAAGTTAAATACTAGACAGCATAAATGGTTGAAAAAATATAATTTTCCATATAGAAACATGATAAGATTGCATCATAATAAAATGAACTGAGGGTGGTTGAGAAGCATATCTAAGTGGAATTCAAAGAATCAAAGTACAAGTGCTTGGATAACAAGTATAGGCAACCACAGAAGTCATGGATTTAAACTTAACTTCCAAGAGCTTATTGACCCAAAACCTTTCAAACTGAATTTTTTTAAAAAAAGATGTAAAAGTGACAATGTGGCTGAGATATTTCAGCCACTTCCAGCCCACTAATCTCCATTTCTTAATTCTGGAAATCATTCAACAGATGCCTCACCCATTTATATGCTCTAGTCATGTTTGGCACCATGAGGCCAGACTTATTTGATAACGTTTACTTAGTTTCCATGCAATCTAGGTACTACTCTCATCTTTAAAAGCAATATCAACTCTCACAAGGAAAGATATCTGATGTGATGAAACAACAATATTACAGTTACCAACAACTAAATTAGGCACACCCACACACCTCCAATGCTAACCTGTAATTGTAACGTCTTTGAGGTGCTGGCCATGGATTAGACTTCCATATCTTGGTCCTGGATGCTCTCTGCCATATCCATAAGAAGGCAATGGAGGCATAAGAGGCCAATATTTTTCGTCCTTCATAAAAAGCAATAAGATCAATTATGAATGTAAGAACTACTGAAATATATACTGCTCTTCAACTTGTTAAGATACATGAAAAAAAACATAACGGAGGTGTACAAAAAAAGCCAGATCGAAATTGGTAATAGGAGGATCATTGAAAACAGATAGTACTAACTTTGGCATATATGGAGTATCTAAAAAACATACAAAGCAACCTACTTAGCATATTGATCCTGTCATGTTCATTTATGGAGAGTCACGAGTACGTAGAAGCATTCAAGGAACCCATTCCATTTTGGACTGACTATGTGTGTATGTCCCAATACCTCTAGATATCGTTTGTCGGCTTCCATGTATAGAGCCTTCTTATGCTCATCAAGTGAAGATCCGTAAGTGATTTAAATTAGCAAATGCATATATTTCCTTAATTTAGTCATGCTAAATCCACACAAATATCCATCTAGCTAATAAATCTAGACATGCGCCAGCTCGAAACATTTCATTTAGTTCTTACAAAAACTAATGGGTTCTTCAGATCTTCACAATCAATGGAATGCACTGACAAATTCAGCTCACTACCAAAATAAGCCTATGAAAAAAATCAATTCTTTGCCACTCATAAACGCAGACCTAGAAAATTCAAACCCCAAAAAAGGAACAAATTGCATCTAAATTTCAAAACAGAAACAGAAAACAGTAAAATCCCCAAAATTCAAATCAACAACTCACATCAATGCCGAGTATAACAGCACCCTCAGCAAGGAACAGAGTCATATGACTAGTCAAATTAAACGGCGCCGTCAGCCAATATCCGGGCGGCACATTCAGCTGACCGCCGCCCTTTCCCCCCAGCTTCGAAATCGCCCTCACCGCCTTCTCAAACGCAGCTGTATTCAGCGTCACCCCATCGCCCACCCCTCCGAAATCGGTCAAATTAAACGCCACCGGCCGCAGCATCGGCAGCTGCCGCAGCGGGAACGCCGGCGCGAAGAGGGAGAACCCGGCGGCGGCGGCGCCCCGATGCCAGTAGACGACGGTGACGAAGGAGGCGAGGCAGAGGGCGGTGAGGAAGGTCTTGTGGGTGGAGAGGAAGAAGGCGCAGGCGGATGGGATCCAGCGGCGGTGGTGGTGGTGATTGGGGTCCGATCTCCGCCAGAAGGGCGGCGGGCTGGAGGTGGGGGTGAGCGTCTCCACCATCTAATCGTCGAATTGATCGGATTTGGTGGGTTCTGAGAGGATTTGGGGGCGCATGAATTGGGGAGATGGGTTTTGATGAATTTGATTGAGATGGGAAAAGGGGGAAAATGGGAATTGGAGGGTGGGAGGTGAGGATCAAGGAGCTGTGATGAGTGTGGGATTTGGGAATTGATTGAGATAGTGAAGTGAATTCAAAGGGAAGTGAGATTCAGACGCAGTTTTCCGATGGGATTTGGAGAAGAAGCATCACTTCATTTTATTATCTTAAAAATTAAATCTTGATCTTTTATTTTTCTACATAACTCTAAATAAATAAATTGTAGTAATAAAATGGACTTTAATTTTTATGTTAGATTAATAATCTTAATACTAAATGTTTAATATTTTATGATTAAATTAAATAAATAAAACAATATAACAGTGTTAATGTGATTTAAGTGTGATTCTCACATGTTCAAACATAAAGTTTGTAATAATTAATTTTTGCATTATGATAAATAATTAATAGGCAATGGACACCTCCATGCAATTAGGCCATAGTTGATGTGGCTCATAGTTACACATGGGCAATGGCTCAAACCTAATAAATCCTTGAATTTTAAATATTGGTATATTTAAATTCCTTCTTAAATATTTGAAAAATGTGAATTTACTAAAACTAAAAAATTATTGAAATTCCTTCGTAATTAAGGGTTGGGTATCTCCAACAATGAGTAATTGTGTGGTTGAAAACTTGGATGAATTAATGAAGTTGAGAACTCTAATAATCAACAAGCCGTCATTATTAAAGATTCTCAACTTCAGTTACTTTTCTAATAGTCCTAAGAAAAGGAAATATTTAGAATAAAAAGAAGTATGAGAGAAATTGGAGAAAAAAAATGGAATACTTACATGAATAGAGCAGTGGAAGGTGAACTATTTATGGATAAAAATATAATTACAAAAGGATTGTATATTCGATGGAAAAGTAGGTGGAAATTTTTTTAGAAAATTTGTATGTTGATAAAGGTATTTGAACTTTGAAGTCAACCCTTAATTATCCTTTAGAAAATGAAAATAGTTGTTGAAGAATTGAAGGAAGATGTCTAATTATTTGAGGGTACAAAATCAAGATCAATATGGTTAGTGGAAATAGGTAGAGAGTAACAGTCAATTGATTAATTAGTTTGGGCTGCGCATATGTCTAATTATATGTTAATTGATCTTTAAAATAAGATGAGTAGTACTTTTTTTATGTATCAAGAGTTGATGTTTCTACTTGACGAAGAAATGTAATGAAACATTTTGTATGATTTATGTTAATTTCTTAGTTAAAGCACCTCTAACACTTTTCCTTCGATAATTACGTAATAACTATTCTTTGAAAATGATTGATCATATCTAAATCATTCACATCTTGTTAATGCATACAAGCTATGATAAATAATCGGTCATGGTACATATCTCAATTTGAAATATCAATGAATATCGTTTCAAAAAAATAGTATTCTTTTCGTGTTTTACTTCACAAATACACGTCTTCAAAGTCATCAATGCACACCACGTATATTTGTACTTTGATATATATCACGAGGCCCTGGCACGTTTAGATAAAGCTAAATAGGTAATTATCCTTACTTACTTTCAATAAATTAGTCAAAATCGTTAACATGAATGTTAATCCTCCGTAATGTAATTAAGGGTTAATTTAAAATTATTTGCCTAAACATATAAAGGTCATAGTTCTTGTATCCCTTGAACCTTAATTTCAGAATTTGTATAACAAATCACGTTGTGTCAAAATTCCTATTATTCTGTCTGAACAAATTTATTACTACAATATTTTATTATTTTAATTTCTTAATTAGGCTCAAAATGACGTAGTTTAGCCATATTTCACACACATCAACACCATTGTACATCACGTCGCTCAAATTTTACACATGCACGCCGGACCCTACATCGCATCAAGCTCCGTGATTTTCACTAGTCATCTACGAAAACCATAGTTGAAGAAGCTATATTTTAATCAAGATTAAGAAATTTAATTAGCTTCTAGTAATTAAAGACCAAAAATAATTCAAACGATTCCCTAAACATTAGGCAGCCAGTTTTCAAATAAAGGAGACGTGAAACTTTAGAAAAACCAATACACTAAAAAGGCAATATTATAAAACACTTCACTTCGATTCCAAATATCAAAATCTTGACAAAATTAGCAAAAATAATAGATCTTATAGTATGTGTCGTGTCGTATGATTATCATCATCTTTATCATTTCAAATTAAATATTTAATTAATGTTTATGCAGTCTACCAAGTGAAATTTGAGAACTTAATTCATTAATTTCACGTATTTTAGCAACGCAATTTAATTTTATTTCCACACTAAAATTAAACAAGATTCGTTTCCCGCACAAATAGTCAAAAAGGATAGTTGCCAAACTTCTTCGAATATAGATATAAATACACAATAATTTGAACATTGCTTTTGAAACAATTCACTTTTCTCTATAAATTGGAATATTGAGTTGAAATTTTGGAATAAATCCAATCAATGGCTACAAAATCAAGTGTCCTACCAATTGTGAGCAAAGTCTACTGTGCACCGTCGGAGGTGATCCTCGCCGTGAGGCGGCGGCCGAACGTGGCCAACGGTGGCGGCTTCGTGGTGGCGGACGTGGCCCAACGGGTCTTGTTTCGCGTCGACGGTTGCGGAGTTATTGGCAAAAAGGATGAACTCATTCTCAAAGATGGAGATGGAAATGATTTGCTACTCATCCGGCGTAAGGTAATTATTTCGTCTTGGGACATTTTTGGGATGTCGCTAATAACCAACGAGTGGCATGCAAGCGCACTAATTGGTTGACGTGAAATGGACATTGGATTTGTTTTTGTCTTTTGTTGAATTCCGATGAATTGATGTTAAGATATATTGTGATTGAAGGGAGGGACAATTGAGGCACTAAGCCTAACTAGGAAGTGGAAAGGGTTCGCCTACGACTTCGTCGGGTCTGAAAAACTCATCTTCACCTTAAAGGAACCGAACTCGTGTTTCTCAACCCAAAATAGGCTCCGGATCTCTGTCGAATCCAAGGAGCTTTGCAGCCACGGCAGCTTTGAAGTCCAAGGTGACTTCCCCGCCCGGGCTTGCACCATTGTTAGCCCCATGGGAGATGTTGTAGCACTGGTAATGAATCAATCAACATTATACCGTTACTTTCAGAATAAATCAGAACTTCATAATTTTAGTAACAATTATACATACTAAAAAATGTATGATTAGTGGGGGCTTAAGCCCCTATTAAGCTGGTTTTCTTCTGTATAAAATCATCGAATTATAATATTTTGTGTGAACCGTTTGCAAAAGCCTTTATTATCTCAACACAACATATGAAAATAATTTTCACATAAGTTTCAAACTCAAAATTTACACTTATAGTACTATAACCTTTGTCAAAATAAATTTATGCGTCCGACCATGCTTCAGCCCTGCTGCATGGAAGAATGTGCAATGTACGATTTCGGGTTGTGACCAATTTTTTTTTATTATTGACAGATTGGTGTAAATAAGGAGTTGCAACGATTGATGGGGACTAGAGATATGTATCATGTGGAAATAAAGGCTGGTTTCGATCAAGCTTTTGTATTTGGAGTGATTGCTGTTCTTGACTACATATATGATGGATCTACGAGATGTTGACCATTATTAAAATTCTATTTAAATAATTCTTATTAATCAATCTGTTTTTTTTGTCCTTTTGGAATATTAGTCAATCGACGTTTTGAAGGGGGAAAATTTGTTTGAGATTCATTTGTATTTTATGTTTCGTTATTTTATTTCATCAGTACACATGCGAACATATCGATATTGGTGAATGATTGGATATGCACTATGCGTTTGTTGAGCTAAGTATGTAAGCTACGTAACGCAATCATATGATGTGTACGTTTCATATTTGTCTTAGTCAAAGCACTCAAGAAGGATTGGAAATTCAGCAACTATTGAATAAAGGAGATTCTTGTATCAAAAGTGATTGGTTCATTATAAAAATATATTTACATATCTTGAATATACAATTTTATCATGACTCGTCAAGCACCCATATTTTCCATGTGCAATAAAATAATGCAGAAGTTAAAAGAAATAGTTAAATAGTCAAAAGAAAACGGAAAGTAATGCAGAAGTTGAGAAGTTTGAATTTGCATGCAGTCGTATTGAATTTACTGGGAAAAGGAATAATTTAGATAATCTTAGGTAATAAAACGTAGAAAATTATAGTAGTGGTCATAGTAGTTGGAGAGAATCACAAAATTGTCAATAAATTACATGTTGAAAGTCGAACTAGCATGGGACAAAATGAATGAGTTGCTTTCCAAGATGCTTCACTTAGAATAGTTAGGGGCCGTTTGGTAGCTATGTTACAGTTAGATAGAAGGCCTTATCCAGGTTTAGTTGTGTGTTTGGTAGTTATGTTACAAATCCGCATGACCCGTGTTTTGTATCCGACCCGGACAAAGCCCACTTAAAAGCCTATGTTTCAAGCAACAATGTAACTACTCATTTGCCTAGGTTACATATCTAGTCAACCTAGTTAGTTTTAGGAAAATACAATTTTACCCATCAATCTTATATATAGTCATATTTATATATATACTATATTTTATACAAATACATACTTTAATTATATTTCAATATAACAAAAAATAAGTAATGTAATTAATGATATGCAATAATATAATAAAAAATTAAACTATATAATTATTCATATAATTAATGTACGATGAGAAATTATACATTATGGTATGCTTGGGTGTTTTTAATTACATAAAATATATAATAAAAATAAAAGTAACAAATATATTTATGGTCATATTTATTTAATTTCTCATTTTTAGCATTTTTACGTTTTAAGAAATGGTATGCTTGAATATTTTCATATAAATAAAATTTAGTATAATAAAAATTAAAAAATGAAATATTTAAGTTATGATTAAATTTATTATGTACTCCATTTTTAACATTTTATATAATAAGAAATGGTATGCTTGGATGTTTTTCATCGTCAACAAATTAAGGCAATATGAGGATATTTTAATCATTAAATTAAATTAATGAGGATAATTTTGACAATTCTAATTTTTATCTTTATTTGTAAGTTGTTGTACCAAACATCTAAATATGATAACTCACAATTATCCTTAGCTACCAAACACTCAATCAAGATAAATTAACTAATCGAAACTATGATAACTATTCCTATTTATATCATATCTAGTCGAAACATAACATGACTACTAAAGAACAATGACAGACCCGGACATTTCACACCGGGGGAGTCCATGGGCCTCCTACGTCTCCATGTAGCTCCGCCCCTACTTCAGAATGACATTAATACTAGTTTTATCAATCTTCTCAAACAGTCTGGTCGGACTACCAAAACATAAAATTATGGGTCGACCTAAGCCCACATTCCATACGGAGAATCTGCTTTCCGCCTAAAATTTCAGTTGGGCCTAACTACTAAACCTTCCCAAAATCTAGCCGGTCTTGACACTTTTTAAAAGGTTGTGTCACAATGGATTCGAACTCGAAACCTTTAGGGTATTAACCACTAGACCAAGTAAAGTTTGTATATATTTACATATTTTGTGAAGTGTTAGAGAAAGTAAATTTCAAATTTTGTATTGAGAATATGAAACATACAACTATTTGATCTGCAGTTACTCTTGATGTGTATCAAGTGTCGACAAACAAAATTGGCAAACTCTGCAAAAGCAGTTTTAGCTTTCGATATTCCTCCCAATGGCTAGTCTTTCGTCTTCCTCCACCTCCTCCGCTTTCTTTTTCTGTACGAATCGGCTTGGGTTGCTTCTATCCACTGCAATTTCTCTGGTAAATCAATGCAAAAATGTTGCTGCACCAGCAAACCACTCTACCACTCTAGCTGACTGAGACGAATATTGTTCGCATGATTAAAAAGGCGCAAATCGCGGTCCCTACATAAAGGCAACAGCGCAGAACTGATTGCCTCATCCTGGAGCTCATAAAGCCAAAGTAGTGCAGCAAAGTGACCTCTAGAATGGATTCGCCATCGAGAAAAAACACCTGATACAACAGAAACATTTTAACTACACTTCTACGATTCCAGTGCATCATAAAGCAAAGAAACACAGGAAAAAATATTCCAAAAATCAGTTCCTAATGGTTGTATGACCTACCGGTAGGCTGTTCAGTAGAGCAAGAACCATAGAGACATGGAAGGAACACGTCAGGAATCTCTCCAACAGATCTGGAAGGTACGCAATGAAATACATTGACAATCGAGGCTGATATGACGTCAAATGAACTGAATGTGCCATTGCGGTGAGATCACCAACAAAGACAAAAGTCTGGATGCAGCCTTTCTCTCCACTATTGGATTGCTGGTTTTCTGAATCTACACTTCTTCCGTGGTTGAGGCATTCCAATCTAGAATATGTAATCTCGACCCATCCTAAACCTGGCAGTTGCACCGGCATGAAGCATGATTCATCCTGTTTCCATAAGTGTCATAGGCGATCAAGTCAAAAGTAGATTATGCCAATAGATTTGAAGAATTTCAGGATGAAGACACACTACTTCTGAGCAAAGGCATCCGCTTTTATCACTCGAAGCTTGCACGGGATCATGCGCACATTTCCTAAGCTTGATAACGTCCTTAGCATTCAAACAATGAATCGTTTCTACACTTTCCTGATTATTGGTTTTGTTGCCACCATTGCGATATTCGCTCATATCGGGACATGTTATTGGTGCAAAGGCAAAAAGTTCATTTGGACAATATGTTTCATACCTTGTGAATGGAACATGAATGCTCTTTTCAATCAAGGAATGTGGAACACAATAACTCTTTTGCATGTTTCCCATTTCACTAGATTGACCAAACGAAAGTGGGGGAGTCTGCTCAGTCAAAACAGTAAGTTTCTGCTTCCATTGATCAGCAGTATAAACACGAAACTCATCCAAAGAGTGTATAACATCATATGGTGAAAGATAACCCGACAATGGTGACGTAGAATGCACATCCAATACCTGTGAAAACGCGGTTCTCGGATTAGCTATGAGGCATCCAAAACAACTGGCAAACTCATTTCACAATAAGATGCTTGTTTTTAGTACCATGGGGCTTTCACCGTGGATGTAGAGTGGACTTAAGATGAAGGGAAGAAGGAACAAAGCCAATGTGCAAACTCCACAAACCTGCAGAAGATACAGTTAGGGGTGTGCATTCGGGGTTTCGGTTCGGTTTTTGGGCAAAACCGAACCAAAACCGAATTTTGTTCAAAATCCAAACCGAACCGAACCCGAAAAACCAAAAACCAAACTTGAAAAACCGAACAAAACCGAAAAAACCCAAAAACCCAAAAAACGAAAAAAACATATAATATTAATATATATATGTACTTTATTTTATTTTATATATACTAATAATATATATATATATATATATATATAATTAAAATATATATTATATAGTTGAATATATATATTATATATAATATATATAAAATTAATAGAATATATATATAATTCGGTTTTTCGGTTTTTCTCTTCGCCCGAACTAAACCGAAAAACTGAATTTTTTGTATTTTCAAAACCGAACCGAACCGAAAAATCGAAAAAACTGAACTGAATTTCAAAATTTCGGTTTGGTTCGGTTCGAATATTCAGTTCCCGGTTTTTTTGCTCACCCCTAGATACAGTTAATTAGGCTCAGCATTAGGGAATGCAAACTACAACTACACATAGATTATCTACTACTAGCAGATAAAAAGGACATGTTAACTTACTGCCGCATTGTGCCAAATACCAGCACAATATATACGGAGAGAAGCCAGTCCAGGTAATAGCTGCAATGAAGCATCATTAAAAGCCACCAAAGCTCCCGGAAATACAAGAGCACAGAAGATTGCAATATACTCCATCTGCACACCTTCACTGCACCAGCAAGGAATTGAATGTACAATAACCATCGTGAGATACATTGTGTAACCAAAAGAGCTTTTCAATTCTATCAGTATTCACAACTGCATTGTATATTATGACAACTGTATAACTTTCTTTGTGCCAGCCATATATATTTTGCATTTCCATAACAAGAATCATATGATGTACTACTTCATTTGATTATTAACACATTCCTAATTGCAAATAAAGCTCTTTAAGACCGAACTGAAAACCCATAATTCAGCTCCCTATGATACAAAAGAATGATATTCTCCTAGTATTGATAGCACATGCAACTGGATACTAACAGAGGCGTCACAAATAGAGAAGTGTATTATGCCGTACAATATTGTAAGGCATCAATGAGTGTCAAGAGGCAGAGGGAAATTCTTAACCTTGCGGCTGCAAGAGCATGGCCAAACTCATGCACCAGTACGCACAAGAAAGAAGATAAGCACAGGAAACCCATACTGGAAGGTGACATATGCATGCCAGCAGTCTGCATAAAGAGTAAGTAAAATCTGAAGGATCAACCAAGAAGCTCAAGTATTACACAGAAAGAGGTCAACTCTACAGAATATAAGGGAGGGATTTACGAGCTAGCCAACAATGATCTTCAACATCAACAAAATGTCAAAATAGCCACCCAAAACACTGAGTGTCAATAAATTGCCCCAAATGACAATCTCATTAATTAGGAATTGGGATGCACAATATGATCAATATCCGTTTAAGAGGGGAGCAAATTGCAAATTCCATAAACAACCTAGACCCATCATGCGTGCTCAATATCAGTTGAAATTGTTGGATTAGTCACATAAGAATCCAAATTCCATTTCAAGCAAATATAATTATATAAATGATCAAAGCAGCGGCATTCCCTTTTCAGATAAAACTTGCACCCTGTTGCTTGTAGATGAATCATCATCATCCAGGTACAATAGAAGTATCATCAACAAAATATTATGAAGGAAGACGTAACACTAACCAAAAAAGAAAGGCTGAATGAGGAGTCACGAGACCGTGCTATTCCAGCATACGTAAGAGTAGCTTTTGCCATTTCACATAGAATAATCTTGCAGAAAGAGAAAAGAAGACAGACGAGACAACAATAACACATGTAAGAGAGCAAGCTTATTTGTTTCAAAGAAGAAAAGCGGGGTTGCAAATGCTGAAAAACGTCACTAACTACTGTAGCTCCAATGAGGGCAGCCAAGCTAAACCCAATCCCAATGGAAAACCAAATTCTCAAGATCCTGCTTAGGAGCCAGAAGATGAACTATTGCTCCATCAAACCAACTACTATATAGAAACGTAAGAGATAAAAGGCACAAACTTAGAGTGTCTGCGACCCAAGCGAAACAACAGCTCATTGAATGCCATACACTTGAAATCACAATACCTACACAATTCGATGATTAAATTACATCATCCTATGCAGAAACCAACAGCTCAATTTCCGAAATCCAAGCAATATACGAATTAATTACGCGATACCAGCAAGAAACGGTATGAGCGAAATGCCTAGCAGGGCGGCGCAAAGGCAGAAGCGTCTGATCGCCCCGCCGTCTTCCCCCTCGCCTACCATCCATCATCCGCGGCGGAGCCTATTGCTGCATTTCTTCTGCAGAAATTGTTAGCGTTATCAACTGTTAGCTAGCTTCAATATTGCATCCAAATTCAGTAGAAAAATGTCGCAAGTGAAAAAGGAAACGCCACGATAGTAACTTACTGCAGGTGTGTGAATTGTAGCGCTTCGTTTCGAAGAGTGAGCTTCAATTCGCCGGCGATAATCTTCGATTTTCCGGTTGTTTGTGTGACAGTGAAAGGGGGAGAGTGGGGAAGAAGGATCAAGTGACGTCGTTTTGAGCTGGTTTCAGTTATGTTATGGTTGGCACCATTTAATTTTTGTTAATTACTCACCGCATTTATATTTTATAATTTTCAAGTCAAATTCAATATTTCAAATTTGAGCTATTCACTTTAATTCAATATTTTATACTATTGAGTTAAATATATTTATTTATATTTTGATATTTGTAAATAAAAATAAATAATATAATAATATTGAAAATCTACTTAGATACTCCCTCCGTTCCATAGTAATAGAGTCATTTTGGCATTTTGGTACGTTCCATAGTAATATAGTCCATTTTTAGTAAAAGTCAACACATTTTTCCACACATACTTTACTCTCTCTTACTTTTTTTTTTCTCTTTTCATCTCTCTACCTTTTCATTTCCACTTTATTTTCCATTTACTTAACTCACTTAACTCAATTTTCCTTAATCTTGGTGCCGAAAAGAAATGCCTTCATTACTATGAAACGGATGAAGTAAAATTCTAGAATTACTACATAATTAAAATATTAAAAAAGTAGCATAAATCAAAACATCGATATACTCATATGCCCCAAGCCTGCTCCTCCTCCCCAAATTCTCCGGTAAGTAGCGTTGAAGCAATCACTATTACCCAACCACCCTACTCTTCTGGGCACCATTGGTCTCATCTCCCTTTCCCTAGCATGAAAACCGTCATCTAGACACGCATTTTAGCTCGAACTCATAATATCTATTGATCATCAATGGTTCCAACTTTCGTATAACAATTTGATTCAAGATAATAATCTTACAAGAATTCACAAAAAAGTGAAAATTATTATTGTCACAATTAAACTTTGATTTTGACAACAATAAATTTTTTGGGGGAGAAACTAGGGTTTTTGAAAAAAATTTAGACATTCGCATGACATTTTTGCAACATACTTATACATTTTCAATATAAAATCATTTGTAATAATTTAATATAAATAATTTGTAATATTTTTTTTCTATTTTAATATATTAAATTTATTGTAGTAGTAGTATGAAAATAAAATATATAGTGAGAAAGGATTGAAGATTATAAACCGATTATATTAAGGATTATGTAAATGTATAAATACAAAACAAATTATTTTATTAAAAAATTGAATTAGAATAAGACGACGTAGTCTTATAAATATCGTGTCAGACCTCGCCTTCAACAAAACTAGGGTTTTGCATCATCGGCGCATCGTCTCCAAACCTCGCAGAGAGAGAGAGAGAGAAGATGGGTCACTCCAACATCTGGAATTCGCATCCCAAGAACTACGGCCCTGGCTCACGCACTTGGTCTGTTCAATTTTGCTTCTCTTTTTTTCTAACTTGTTCGATTTTACCCAATCGCTAACCCTCTTATTGTGATGCAGCCGGGTTTGCGGAAACCCGCATGGAATCATTCGCAAGTATGGTCTCATGTGTTGCAGGCAGTGCTTCCGCAGCAACGCCAAGGAGATTGGCTTCATCAAGGTCCATTCTTTACCATATTTCCCCCTTTTCGGCTTATGATTAAGTTTCTGATTAATACTATTCAACTTTCGTGAACCTTTTTATTTGTTGTTAGTTCTATTGATATTATATTTTATGTATCCCTGTCTTGTGGTTTATTAGTCCGGAATTTTAATTGGATTATTGATTTTTGGTTTGAGGATAATCTAGTGTTGGAGCTCTTTATTTGTGGATTAAAAGCTGAGCATTTTATGTTCATGATTTCTATTAACCTCTGATCAAATCCATATTTACATGTGTTTTTGGTGGTGAAAGTTGCCCATCTGCCTTAAACTTGTTTGATATATATTGATTTTCGTTGCAATTTGTTGGCCTCATCGAAATAGATACTCTTCAATGCTGTTCTTTTCATGATATTATTTTGTATTTCGCGTGTTATAGATGTGTAATTGCCCAGGATTGTGGTATATATACATGGCAATGTTATCAATCTCGTATGGAACCGCCACAGGGATATGGCGTTTTAGTATGGCGGATATAGCGGTCAATAATTAAATAAATAAAATAATACTTATATATTTATATATAATTCAAAAATTAGAAAATAATAAAAATATAACATCTAATACTATTAAAACAATTAAAAAAGCATAAAATACAACTCTAATCTCCATGTTTCTTGCATAATGCCCAATTCCTAAATGCAGTACACACTCAATGTTGTCAAATGGCAGATATGGCGGTGCTATGGCAGCGCCATGGTACTATAGGGTTTCCATCATGGCACCGCCATATCTGCTATTTGATAACATTGATACATGGATAATACTAGTATGTTTAGAAAAATCTGTTAAAGCTGTTGTTTGTCTAAAACTCTTTTGGTGGTATGAATTCTATCGAACTCTACTTACAACTATGTCACTCTTACAACTATGTCACATAGTTCAGCTAATCAATCGACTTAGATGGATTCCAATTGTGCTGTGAGTTTCTCATATATCGTCGTCTGAATTCTATTCTTGCTCCTTTTGCAGTACCGTTGATGCTTGACATCAAGCTCTTCAAGCGAGGGCATGGTAACTTAATGGATTTTCAAATTTTTGTTTTAGCTGTTGAATTTCTTTCAGACATTATGTTGCTGTGTTAACTTTGTTACTTATCTCTTTTGATAATTGATAGTACTACTTTCAGTCTTTATTATCTGATCTTCATCCTCCTGTTTATAATGCTTTTATATTCATTCAATTGATACAAATGCAATTGTCATGTTTTTTGGTACCGTCTATTATGATTCTGTCTTTTGATAGAATTTCCAATTATAAAATTTGAAGTTAAATATATTGTGATAGAATTGATAAAAAAACCTTACACACGTAGTAGTAATTTTGATAGAATATTGTGATTCTTTCTTTTGGTAGATCATTGGTCATTTTAATTTTGTAGTACTACTTGTGATTCTGTCTTTAGATGGTACAAGTTAAAAATATCGTGATAGAATTTTAAAAAACTAAGATTATTGGTCATTTTAATTATGATGAAAAAGTTGAAAATTCAGAAAAAAATTGCTTGTTAAACATTCATCTCCAGAAATACAATGAATTTGGAGATAATACATGCATATTGATCTCCTCTGAAAATGCTTATTTTCATGGTTCCTGGGAATAAAATTAATCAGACACTGTTACAGGTCAAATAATGAATAAATATTTACGATAAGCTCAGAAAAAACTGATGTATGTAAAAAAATCTGAGATGCAACGGATTCATATGCTTTACTTGACTAATGTGAATGTTTCTGTTCTCATTCTGATTTCGTTAGCTGATGCAAGGTTCCTCCCAGGACTTTGAACCCGAAAATGTCCCAACACGCATCCACACAAGTTTACTCGAGATATACTAATAGCCCCAAGATATGATGTTCCTGCGAGTGTAAGGGGCTCTCACAATGCAAGCCACAAATCTGGGCTAGGCCTACAATTTATGTTCTACGGGCATCATAACTTCCTTTACACCTTCAATCTCGAGAAAAAAGTACAACCACCACCGTCGACCCAACTGCCAAGAAAGAGCAAAAGAATAGAGTTAACAGCAAAAAGATGCATCACATGGGAAGTTGGAGAATCGAATAATTCTTGAGGACCCAAACAAAGCTAAGGATCTTGATAACGTATAAACGTTGATGCCAAGCCATGTTAACATCAATGGAGAGAATTTGCTTCCTTGCTGATTGGCTGGCTTTTCTCTCCTATGAGATAATATCATACTCCCTCCGTCCCAAGTTACTTGAGTCGTATTCCTTTTTGGGTTGTCACAAGTTACTTGAGTCATTTCCTTTTTGGCTAAAAACAAAACATCTAATCACACATATTTTTATTCTTTCTCTTACTTTACTTTCTCTCATCTCTCTTACTTTATTCTCTCTTCTACTTTATTTGACTTTATTTAACTCATTAAACACAACTTTCTTAAATCCTGTGCCGAAAAGAACGCCTCAAGTAACATGGGACGGAGGGAGTATCAAATGAAATTGAAGCTTCTATAGTATCTTTTACCTGCACAGATTTCTATTGTCATGGAACAGCAATGCCTTGGAAGACTCGAGCATCTCTTGTGTTGCGAATGTGCCTTTTGCCTTTCCCTTCGTGTATAGCAAGAATGTCGATCTGTAAAATAAGCCATAGCCCCCATGCCGATGAACTTCTCAATAGCTTGCTGGTTCCTTATTAGTGCTAATCTGAATAAGGGAAATCTTCCGGCATAAGAATAAATCAACGGAATACCCGTAAAAGATGACAAGAAGAAAACATTTAAGTAACTACTACTGCAGTTTATTACCCCCCATTAAAAAATTAGTTGAACTATCATACTTAACCATGAACTCTATACAGTTGGAGTACTTAGGAAAAACGAAATTTTGATGTCTTAGAAGCTAGATTTTGTTTTGCTGAACTTTTCTTGTAAGATGGAATATGTAAGTTCTATGGGGAAGCTTGAAGAAGTTTTGTTAACCATATGTACAAAAGCTCTGACTTCCCTTAAAATAAAAAGGAACTGAATCTTCTCAATGCTAACAAAACTGCAAGGTTCGGAGCATGGGAAATAATGTAAAGAAAAGTAAGACTATTTAACCATGCTCTCGCCCAAGCAATAAGGCTCGAGGTGAAAAATGCTGATGACTAATGGGAATTCTGATGAAATCTCCAAGTCATATCACATTCATGAAAATGGAAAAATACTTTCACAAGCAGCTCAAAATCCTCCAACTCTACGATAAAAAATATGACATCCCAATACTTCTTTCAAACATATATCTCTAGTAAATATTGAGTTGAGCTGTGTTCATATTTTATTTTGCTAGCATCCTGGTCCCAATCAAATCAGATTCATTAATTTCTCCACCAAATAATTACGAAGGAGAGTTTTGACATTTTCCAGATGCGAATATGATAAATTTATGAAGTATCTACTTCTTTCCATTGAAAGAATAACTTTATATACTCATACACATCATCTCCATACCATAATTACCATTTAGAACTAACTCTCAAGAGCCTTCATCTCCAAGCAAAACATATTCAGGATCCTATAGAAGTCTAACGAGCACCGGGTGCTTTACGATTATTTTTCCTATAATGAGAAGCATAGATAACATAAGCAAGAATATAAACTTACTTGGCTGTATTGAAGGTGCTGACTGTTAAGGCATGCCTTGCGTGACAAACAAAGTTCATCTTCTATTCATGTCGAACGTTTCTGGGGTTTCTTTTAGGTGCATCTCCCACATGATAGCTTCTTCCTCCCGCCCTTGTCTTTTTAAACCATCGGAAATTATGTCACAAGTAAATCTATTTGGTTTATATCCTTTTTCGCACAGCCGATGGACTAATATACTAGCAGAGTTGCTTCCCTTCTTGATAAATTTTTTTAACATCATATTATAGGTGTAGAGATCAGTTTCGAAGCACTGCTCAATTAGTGTTTCGATATCCTCCTCCAAATAATATCCTCCAATACTATCAGAAAATATGCCAACCAGGTGACCCAGCATCCAACTTGTATTTGTTAGATTTTTTGTCTCACTTAAAGAAACCCAAGCGTCATATAATGACATACTTTTCAATGCATGAAGCAAAAATACATTGCCGATAAAGGATGAAACTTGACGACCATTTCTCGTCATATCATCGAGAATATCTATAGCATCACTATACTTCTCCAAATAACAGTTCACCTTGATAAGTTCCTCATAACATTGGAGAGATGGAGTCATACTGACTTTACGCATATTAACCAACAACTCTGAAGCATAGTTCACTTCTTTAATTCTACAAAGACCAACAATCATGGCATTCCACATTTTTTTCCTTTGCCATCGAATGGATAATTCGCAGAACAGCAACAAAGCACTGGGTACTTTTTCGGCTTTCAAGAAACACTGCAATAATCTGATGCCACCTCTCAAACTCAGTGCAATATCATATTTTTGCATCTCCTTATATATTTGCAGAGCCAGATCTGGCCTACCTGCATGTCCAGCCCCATCAATGAAGATCGTGTAAGTGTCAGAGGGGTCACAAAGTCCGCGAGCCAGCTGCATTTCAAGCAATCCAAAGAATTGAGTGTCTGGGTTTTCCATTTTTAACAGGCTAATAATGACTCCGATATACAATTTCCGGGTTGCGCGATAATGGCTTTCTTGCATCTCAATGAGTAACCTAGCCGCTATATCTCCTCTATCTGACCTTGAAAATCCCTCAATCATGCTATGGTAAGCAAACCTCCGAGATGACTGACCTAATCCGGTAAGCATGTCGTGTAACATATATCCTTCTTCAACTCTGTTGGCCCTACAATAAGCTGATATGAACTTGTCGTATGAAAACTTTCTGGGCACGAGTTTCTTTTGCAAGAGGAACATAACCAACTCCTTCACTTTATCAAGCTTCCCGTCTCTGCAGAGGGCATCAGCAACGATTGACAAGGTCCTCTCACCAGGGAAATAACCCTGGTCCAAGGAGTTTTGCAACACACTATATGATTCGGTGACATTACCTTCCCCCAACAGAGAAAATATTAGATAATTATAAGCCATGCGATTGACAGAGAGGCCAATCTGCTCCTTCGAGTTATACAACCTCATTGCAACGTCCACCATTCCTACTTTACATAGAAAGCATAAGACAGCATTCATTGTGACATCATTAGGCACCACGCCCCTTTTGGTCATCTCCACCAACAAATCATACACATCTTCAAGCCTATCCTCCTTCAAAAGCCTATAAATCAGCATATTGAAATGAAAGACATCAGGTACATAATCATCAACTGCACGCTTATCCTTGAAAAACTGTAATGCATCATCCATCTTCCCAACCTTAACAAGCTCGCTGATCCACGCACCATACACATGCCCCATCACATTAATTCCCATCATTTTGAACTCCTCCATCAACACAAAAGCCCTCTCAAACTGCTTGTTCCTACACAATGCGGATAGAAAGGCAGACAACGCATACCTATTCAATTTCACCTTATTATCTGCCTTCATCACACCACGCAGATACTCCTCCGCCTGATCCAACTGATTCTGCTTACAGTAACTCTTCACCATAACCGTATGCGTGGCGCTGTCCACACACCCCCGTTTCTTGATCTCCAACACCAAACTCTCAACAAAATCATAATGACCTCCATCAACGAGGGCATTCAGCAGCACATTATACCCCACACGATCCAAATCGTGCCCCAAAAACCGCATCTTACCAAACACAGCCAACGCAGTCTCACACCGCCCCGCTAAAGAATAACCAATCACCAATATATTATAATATAATTGCTTACCATTATACGCGTACTTCTCATATCCGTGCAAAAAATCCAGCATCAAATTCGTCAGGTTCGCCTTCGAAATTACTCGGAAAATGGAGCAGAACGTCGCTCTCGTGTGGAAGAAACCCGGCTGCCGGCCCGCCCAATCGAAGAACTTCAAGCAGGAGAGAACATCCTTGGTGTTGTATCTCAAAACGTCGAGGACTAATTCCTCCGAGAGGCGGAGGTTGAAGCGGGAGAGGTCGGCATCCTCCGCGTGTAGGGCTTCCAAGATGCGATCGTAAAGGGGGATTTTTCGGGACATGAACCATTCTCTGAAGTAATGGGCGAGGTCGGATTGCTGCGGCTCCGCGACGGATCGATTTGTGCTGGAAAAGGAGGGAATAGGAATGGGAGGGTCTGCGGCGGATGATAGAGCCGCCGTGGCTGTAGCGGAGGAGGGAGGATGGTGAATTAGGGATCTGGATTGCCGTGCGATTCTGAGCTTCAGCATCACTGCTAATTTAATCGAGCAATTAATGGTGAAATTGACGGGGTAGTGAAATTGGTGGAGGGAATGGATGATAAGCTTCGCCTCGTCGGAGAATGACGGCGGCGGCGGTGGCGGCGTATTTTGTAGGGGTAAACAGAGAAGAGGTGTGGAGGTTTAAGGAGAAACGTTGCTATCTTTTCCTCCTTTTCTGTTTTCCCTGATTTTATTATTTCCTTCTTTTCTTTAAATTCAACATGTAAGTAAATTGGCATTTAAATTTATTTCTATATATACTTACATCACATAATATAATGATTAAATAAGATTATTAAAAATTGGATGTTCACCTTTTACTAATGTTATTATAAATTTCCCCCCGTAATAATGTTATAACTACTCCAACCCATCTTATAAAAATTATATCTTTGGAATGTCTCATAAAATTATTTTTTCTATTTTTAATAATTTCTTTCTCCCTAATAAAGTAGAAATTTTAGAATATGGGTCCCAGTTCACTGCATTTTCAGAATTTGGGATAAATTTGCTTGTAGATGAATCATCATCATCATACAGTGCAATAGTAGATCAAACATTGATATATATGCCCCAAGCCTCCTCCTTCCCAGATTCTCCTCTTTTGGACACCGTTGGTCTCGTCTCCCTTTCCCTTGCATGACCGTCTACACACTTCTATTGGTCACCAATGATTACAGCTTCAACCATAACCTCCTATTTGATTTAAGATAATAATCTTACAAGAGTACATGAAAATTATTATTGCCGCAATTAAACTTTGATTTTGATAATAATAATCTTTTTGGGGAGAAATTAGGATTTTGAAAATTTTTCAGGCTTTCGAAGGACATTTTTGCATCATACTTATACCATTTTCACTATTTTTAATATATTAAATTTATTGTAGTTTTTATAGTAGTATATAAGTATTAGAGCATCTCCAATGGTTCTGCACATGCAATAGCCCTCCCATAGCCTTCCCAGTGCCACATCATCTGCACTAAAATCCTCCTGCCACATCATCTGGACATGCAACTAGACATGCAATAGCCCTCTCATAGCCTATCCACACCACTAATAACAATTATACTATAATTTAATTTACAATCGTAGCAATATACAGAATTTAATTTACGAGACAAATACATGAAAATTGAATAATAATATTAAAATTTATAAAAAAGTACAATAATTTATAAAAAAGTACATTAATTTAAAAAATACAGCCATTAAAGTACAAAAAAAAAATCACTCCTCGCCGCCGTCCTCGCCTCCGTCCTCGCCCAACCCTTCGTCGTCGCCGCCGCCTCTGTCGCCCCCAACGCCGCCGCGCCGACTGGACCTCCTGGGAACTCGAGGTGCCCCCCCGCTTCCCGTTGCGCCCGCCTTTGGCTAACCGGGCGAGGTCAGCGACCAAACGAACGAGGGGTCGGGAGCTCCTGGGCCGTCTCGGGGAGGTCGTGGAAACCACAGCTGCTGCCGCTATACTCAGCGGTATAGTTCAGTTTCTGCTTCTTTAGCCAGCCAGCCTCGACACCTGCCCGGAATTTTTCCGACTCGTGGAGCACAAGGTAGAAGGTCCAGTAGGTGAAGTCGTAGTACTTCTCGGGATCCGAGTAGGCTCTCTCCGCAATCCTCCTGCAATCCTCCTCTGTTTCGCCACTGGTCCGCATGCGGAGGGCGTTGGCGTACAAACCCGAAAATCGAGAGACGACAGACCTAATTCTGTCCCAGCATTTCCGGCACTCCTCCCCGGTGCGCGGTCTCCCTTCATGGCAAAATGCCCTGTAGGCTGCGGCTACCTTGGCCCACAAGTTGACGATCCTCTGGTTGTTCGAAACGAGAGGATCATCGCAGACACTCACCCACGCCTTGGCCAGCGCAACGTTCTCCGCGTCCGTCCACTTCCTTCGGACCCCGCTATCCTCAACCGGCTGCGACGACTCGCCGACCTTCTTGGCCTTGCCCTTCTTCTTAGGGGCGCTCGGACCCCGCCCTACTCCCCGGCTTGGAATGGGGGTTTCCGGAACCTCGTTAATATCAAAACCTAACTTCTCTAAGGAGAAGCTCTCAAACGACGTGTACTGTGCATCCGTTGGGGTCGATGTGTGCGAAGAACCGGTGGAAAAATCAAAAGCCGGCCGATAGACGTTTCCCCCCCGGGCGTCCCCTGCGGCGGTGGCATCATCTGCTGCGCCGGTGGCTGCATCCCGGGTGCCCACCCCGGCATCATCTGCATAGGGGGTTGCATCGGCGGTACCCCATGCCAAGCCGACAAACTTCCCCCGACGACCATCGGTGGCATCATCTGCTGCCACGGGTACATGTTGTAGTACCCGGTCATCGGAGGCCAACCACCTCCCCCGGGAGCCGGGGGAGTCTGAGACCCTCCCCCGGGAGTCGGGGGAGTCTGAGACCCGGTCGTCACTGGAGTACCTTCGTAGTTGTTCTCCATTTCTCGTTGTTGATCTTGTACAGAAATTAAGATAGAGAGAGTACTCGTTAATACAAGTGGTGCGAATGAAAATGACGTCCAAAGCGCGTATATATAGTGTTTCGAAATTTTTTTTAAAAAAATTCTGACGCCGATTCAGGCCTACAATGGCTCCTATTTTGACGCCGGTTTCGCTGACGCCGGTTGCAATGGTTCGGCGTCAGCACCGGCGTCCGCGAAAAATCGGCGTGCCTACGCTGATGCCGCCATTGGAGATGGTCTTATGATAGAGTAGTGAGATTGGATTGAAGATTATACACCTATGTCGATAGATAAATACTCCTATTTTATTAAAAAAAATTGAATTAGAATAAGACGACGTAGTCTTATAAATACCGTGTCACACCTCGCCTTCAACAAAACTAGGGTTTTGTATCATCGGCGCATCGTCTCCAAACCTCGCAGAGAGAGAGAGAGAAGATGGGTCACTCCAACATCTGGAATTCGCATCCCAAGAACTACGGCCCTGGCTCACGCACTTGGTCCGTTCAATTTTGCTTCTCTTTTTTTCTAACTTGTTCGATTTTGCCCAATCGCTAACCCTCTTATTGTGATGCAGCCGGGTTTGCGGAAACCCGCATGGAATCATTCGCAAGTATGGTCTCATGTGTTGCAGGCAGTGCTTCCGCAGCAACGCCAAGGAGATTGGCTTCATCAAGGTCCATTATTTACCATATTTCCCCCTTTTTGGTTTTTGATTAAATTTCTGATTAATTATATTCAAATTTCTGAACCTTGTTAGTTCTATTGATATTGTTTTGTGTGTATCCCTGTTTTAATTGGATTATTGATTTTTGGTTTGAGGATAATCTAGTGTTGGAGCTCTTAATACGTTTGGGGATTTTGATTCGAATGGGCTGTTTTGTATATTGGGGATTAAAAGCTGAGCATTTTATGTTCATGACTTCTAATTAACCTCTGATCAAATCCATATATACATGTGCCTAAAACTTGTTTGATATTGATTTTCATTGCTAATTGTTGGCCTCATCGAAATAGATACTTTTCAAGGCTGTTCTTTTCATGATACTATTATTTTGTATTTCTGTGTGTTAGATGTGTAATTGCCCAGGATTGTGGTATATATACATGGATAATAGTAGTTGTATGTTTTGAAACTCTAGTTAAAGCTGGTGTTTGTCTAAAACTCTTTTGGAGGTATGAATTCCAACAAATATGTTGCTTTTACAACTATGTCACATAGTTCAGCTAATCGATCAACTTCGATTGATTCCAATTCTGCTGTTAGTTTCTCATATATCGTTGTCTGAATTCGTCTATTCTTTCTCCTTTTGCAGTACCGTTGATGCTTGGACATTGAGGTCTTGAACCGAGGGCATGGAAACTAAATGGATTTTCAAAATTTTGTTTTAGCTGTTGAATTTCTTTCAGATATTATGCGGCTATGTTAACTTTGTTACTTGTCACTTTTGATAATTGATAGTACTACTTTCAGTCGTTATTATCTTATCTTCATCGTCTTGTTTACAATGCTTTGTATTCATTCTATTGATACATTATTATGTCTTTTTGGTACCCTCTATTATGAAAAAAAAGAAGACATTTTCTATTTTAAGATTTTCCATAAATTACTTTTTTTGGTAATTTCTTCTTCTTAATAAGATGGGCCATAGTCTCTACTAATAATACTATAATTTGTTTTCTTTCTATCACTTTTTTACCTTACCAATTTTGCGTTGTGTTATCTCAAATGTCAATATTTTTTGGGACTCTTTCTATCACTTTTTTACCTTACCAATTTTGCGTTGTGTTATCTCAAATGTCAATATTTTTTGGGATGAAGGAAGTATTAGTTCTGATTTTCATTTTGTCGGTTCATAAACCCGTCTTTAGATGGGAATATTGCACCAATGTATTTTATTTTAGTTAATTTATTTAGAAAACAAAGTTTTATAAACCCAAGATAGGAAAAAGTATCTCATTGTAAAATCATAATAGATAAAAATGGTACTTGCTACAAAATTAGAAGTTTTAATAAAAACTAGTACAGTAATCTATAGGGGTGAGTAAAAAAAATCGGAAACCGAATATCCGAACCGAATCAAATAGAAATTTTGAAATTCGGTTCAGTTTTTTTCAGTTTTTCGGTTCGGTTTTGAAAATACAAAAATTTCAATTTTTCGGTTTGGTTCGGTTCGGGCGAAGAAAAAAAACCGAAAAACTGAATTTTATATATATTCTATTAATTTAATATATTGTATTATATATATTCTTTTAATATATTCTACTATATAATACATATTATCTGTATTATTAATTTTATATTATATATAAATATTCTATTAGTATATATAAAATAAAATAAACTATATATAAAAATTTTATATATTTTTTTAAATTTTTTCGGGTTTTTCGGTTTTTCGGTTTTTTAAGTTTGGTTTTGGTTTTTCGGTTCGGTTTGGATTTTGAACTAAATTCGAATTTTCAATTTTAGTTCGATTTTTTCAAAACCGAACCGAAACCTGAATGCACACCCCTAGTAATCTATAATGATACCGGCAATCAATTAAAACAATCTAGTATACAACATAAAAGCAAATGGCCCAAAAAAAGGCCACCCTGAATTACAATTAACTACGGCCCAAACCTCCATCAGGAGAGACTTTACTAAGTTTAAGAGTAGAATTGGACAAACAATCAACAATGAATCAAATAAACGGAACTCATGAGATTGGACACAACAAAATTATTTTTGTCTGCTGCATATGAAGACTAAGACATTGCAACGGTCGTTGTCGGTAATAAATAGCAGAAAAGAATGAAAGTGAGTCAAAATAAATTCGAATGGTAGATTTTGATGGAATTTTCCAACCTTCATGGATTGACGATGGGGGCAGTCAATCCCAACGACCACCTAGTTTCGCCATTGCAAATAGTATCTGATTTGAAGATATATGCTCGTTAAACTAGAGTAACTTGACACTTGATATTCAGTTTAATGGATCATATGAGATCGAGACTTATGAACATTGTTCGATTGGAAGAATAGAGCCTAATATAAAATATGGGGACAATGTCATTGGATTAGTTTTTGCATATGAGATTGACCTTCTAATGTGACGAAATTAATTTAGCCTAGGACCAATTCAATTTCAGACAATCTTGAAAAAAATTAACGTCGAACAATTGAAAAATAATTGGGCTTGGGCCCATCAACAAAATCATCGCTCAACCGTTGAACTGTGACCATCACTTAAAATAAAATGGTTCTTTTTATATTTACAGTCCAAATATAAATCATGTCATTTAGCAGCATCTTATAAATTGGAACTGACTGATGTTTTCTCAATAGTAATCCTCCGTCCCACAATGATGGTCACTCTTTTCCACTTCAGTCTGTCCCAACTTAATTGTCACGCTTCATTTTTACCATAAATGGTAAGTAGGTCTCACGTTCCACTAACTCACTTCACTCATATTTTATTATAAAACCAATATAAAAAATGGATCTTACCTTCCACTAATTTTTCCAACCAACATTTATCGTGGGATGGATGTGAGATAGGTCGTATATGTATATCTAATTGGGAAACCAATTAATTCAATTTCATTGAAATATGAACAAATCAAATTGATAAAAATAAATTAGACACAAAAGTCATACACAAAAAGTAGGCATCAAAGTTATGGGATTTGATCTGATCCCGTAACTTGTACATGCATCTATACAGCTAATTTTATAAATTAATTCTGCCCACTGTTTTTTGTCTTAATACCAAAGATCTCCTTGCACATTTCTGGCATTTTTCTTATTTCTATTGAAATCTTAATAAATACCACCTGTCAAAATATCGAAAATCAGGAACATAAGATTAAAACATATGTGAAATTACAAATTAATGGACAATTTGACCTAGGCTGGTATATATACTAGATTACAAATGTAATTATGTACTAATAGAATCATTAAGTTAGCAATTGGACCACAGAATCAAATCACATTAACCGTTTTAAATTAGTTATTGCTATATAATGTTAATTAATCATCGTTAGAAATTGAACAAACATTACTCCTTTTAGTCGAAAAGGGACCACAAACTCAAAATCATCTCCAATCAACATATGCCGCAGCACCATTGGAGCCCAAAACCACATATTAGCCACTAATCCACACACTAATCACCCTAGATTTCCAACATTAATTAATAATAATAATTAAAAAAACCCAAAATATCATTTTTTTTCCTCAAAATTGTACCACTAGTAGTAATTGGGATGTATGCATTAGCATGGGGGAAAGAGTAAAGAGGTACTTAATTAGATTTTGTAAAGATTCAAGACTCGGACACACGTGTTGGTGCGGCGGAGTACGATGAGCGGCGATCGGGGCGCCGCCGGTTGACACGTGTGAAGGGCAGACCAAAGGAGAATTGGGAGTAGTAGTGTGGTGGAGACCCTCATCATGTAGGAATGGACATGTTCACGTGCATTGGGTTGTAATAAATGTATTTTGTAGGCGCCACACCCTTTTTATTCATTTCATAACACCATTTATCTTTCTAGCTTGGAACTTGAGCTCCTTGTTTCATCCATATGGTATAAATATATAAAAAATATATAGGAATTAGTTAGGCTAAAATAATTCTTTTTAAAATGTATTCCGTGTATTCACGATATAACGTTCTATTTCCCTATTTCGACGAGTCTACATTTATAGTTCATTTGTAAGTTTCTTTTCTATTTCTTAAAACTCACCGCGAGCCAAAACGGGACTGAATATTGCTGGCGCAGGGAGTATTGATCATAAACCGGGAATTTAGTACGAGACATGTATAAATTTGCTAAAGGTGTGTTTATCATAGTCTTAAATCATGAAAATGTATGGCAGATTCGAAATCGTGGGATTGAGTTTAAACCATGAAAATGTATGGTAGACAAAAAATTCAATTTTCAAATCCATTTCATACAACATAGTATTCTACATTTGGTGGATTGATAGAGTATATAAAGAGAGTATGAGTGAAATGTTATGATACATAATTTAATTTATGTGAACACTGCTTTCATTTAAGTTTATGTTAATCTTATTTGTTGTATTTTATATATTTATTTTAATTATAATAGCTCAAATTTTTAATTTTAAAAATTACATACCAATTAAAGTTAACTTTATTTTCATATAATTTATAAAATTGTTGACATAGTTAACATTTTGAAGGTATTAAAATCAAACTAAATGTATAAAATAAAATAAATAATGTTAATACAGACTGAAAAAGAATAATGCTCACAAATAATATTAATTTATATATGGAGTATGTAAATATGGAATTGGGGGCAGGTGGACATGCATGCATATAATGGGATGCATATATTTGTATTATAGGTCAATCTTGAATGAATAAAATGTAAATAGTTAGCTAGCATTTGTGGAGTGGTTATATGTATGATTAAATTTTGTGTGGCATTTTCCTCTTGTTCCTTTGAAGGGAACTCATTTCATTAAATTAAGTTAGAACCACAAATAAAAATAAATATCCATTATAACAGTTGTAAATGTTTCGTTCACAAAATTGGACCCACGTTTAATTTGGGTAGCACATTAAAAAAAACTGGCTTTTAGAGCATTGGAATGTTGGCTAATTCATCAAACAAAAGAGATGCATTTGTCATAGACGTCCTTCACTAGTAGCTAAAATAATTCTTTAAAAAAAGTCCATATAATTTTTAACAAAAAAATAATATAAATCTAAAATCAAAATTCTGATATACTAGTTCATATATTTATAATTTTACGAACGAAAAAGTGAAAGGACTTGAAAAACTCATCATGTCCGGTCACTTTCGGAATAAAAGTGGTGGGAATATCATTCTTAATATATGAATGTTACATTCAATTATTTATACCTGAGCTAATGTTAATGGAATGATGGTGGTTCTAAATTGTGAAATTACCTTGCCTAGTATTTGTGAAGATTAGACATATACCTAATATAGACAAGAACATAGGTTGGGTGAGCATGGGAAGACACTTATCCACACTTTTAACTATTAAAACACATAGGCCAATCACTTAAATTAACCAATTTATTTTCAGCCTAATTAGGATTAATTGCCTTTGCAGTCTTTGGTTTTTTGCAGTTTTAGTGAAAACAATACAAACCTAATCTATGCACCCTATATTTTCTTGCCCTTCCACTAAAGGGATAAGCCAAAAAATTTTTTCTCTTTTCCAACTTTTTAAACATTTTTGGTTGGAGGAAATTTATTTTTAGGTCCATAATTTAGGGTTTGTTTAACTTTATTCGGTCATTAGCGCTGATGCAGGGTCGGTAGGTACGGTATACCTTACCGAGACCACCATATCGTATACCTTACCGTAAATACGGTATGCTAAAAAGTCATACCTTTACCTTACCAAATTTTTCGGTATACCTTATTTTCGGTATGGTGAATTTCCATACCGATATCGTACCGAAGTTCGGTATGCCTTACTTTTGCGGTATACCTGACTTTCAACATCAATTAAAATAGAAAATTTGAGTTTTTAGAATATTATTTATATTTTATAATTTTAAAAATAAACTAAATATATTTTATTCATAATTATATTTATATTTCATAATAGATTTTACAATTTAAAAATATAAAAAATATATTTTATATCTAATTGTGTTATTTTTGCGGTATATACCTTAGTCTACGGTATATACATTGATTTACGGTAGATACCGAATTTCGGTATGCAGCGGTATACCGCGGTATTTGAAAATTCATACTGGTACCTTATAGGAATCTTTCGGTAAGGTATCATACCGTACCGAAAATCACGGTATACTGAAAATTCGGTATATTCAGTATTTTTTCGATACGATAAGACCGGTATTTCGATATTTTCCCCCCAGCTATAGGCGCAACCATACATTTCAAGTTGTGGGTCCATAAAGACATTTCACAACTTCGTGACAAGATTTTTCTTACTGTTAAAATAAAGAAAACAAAAATTCAACCTATATAAATATCTCAAAAAATCCAACTTTTATTATAATTTCTAAATAATGATTTTAAAAATAAAAAAGGAGTTAAACAGATAGATAGAGAAATGAATTAGTCATAGGATTAAAACTTCGGCATGAAACAAAATCATGATTCTTGAAAACATGGTGCATACACAATATATCCTAGCGAAGATTAGGCAATAATCAAAATTAAATTAGTAATAAGAATGTGATTAGGAAAAGAGTGAGATGATGGTTAATTGTTCATGCATTTGTGCCAAACTTTATTCAGTGATTTAGGACTAAATAATAATACTAGTAATATAAATGATGAAATAACTTCACTTTGGAATTGAACGCGGAGGGTACAATGTGTACAATTTCATTATTGATGTTACTAATGCTTCAGAACAGAGTCAAAATTTAGCAGACTAATAGTCAAATTTGACAAGCATATGTACTTACTCCACCAATTTAGATCATCAATTCTCGTGTAATTTTTCTTATATTTTACAATTGTGTGAAGCTTTAATTCATAATACTATTATAATCTCATATGCCAAAAACATTAACTTAAAATATAACGGCAAACATTTGAAAGATTAAATATGGATTTGTAATTGATTAACCGTTAAAACATTATAATCTGTTTTTATCTATTTAATAATGAATCGTTATCGATGTGCGGCACATAAAAAGCAGTTGAAGAAGCTGTAAGAAATTTTCGTTGAAACAAACGCAAAGAAGATAGCAGCAACAAGCTAAGAGATTCAAAAATGGGAGGTTGAACAAGTGCTTTGGAACTTGAACCAAATACATACCTACATTGACCCGTCGAGGTATAAAAATATGAACTTTGAACAAATTCTAATTTATTTAGTTCAATATTCGAACGACAATTCATAAAAATTGATTTTTTTTACTTTTCTCACGATGGAGATCTCTTCTAAAATCGAAGCTAAGAAGATCTCTATCAGTTCGTCACACCTACCCATATAGGCTATCACAAACTTGCCCTAGGTCTCTATCAACTGTGGCTCGGAGATTTTTCGGGCAAATGTGATCCTGAATTAGCGCACATGTGTAAAATTTTCATAATTTGAACAGATAATGGTGTTTACGTGTATTAACGTGGTGATATGGATCGTTTTGAGTTCATGAAACTAAAATAAAAACATGTTCAGTCATGTAGAGCAAATGAAAACTTTTTATACGGAGTATTTTTTTGATTTGTTATTCAAATTTCTGAAAGGTGGATAAGTTACTCATGATTTTATAGGAAATTAATTAATAATGATTTTTTCAAAGAAATGATATAATTTTTTATTTCAACAAACAACTTCGTATATATCATTGAGCGTACTGTTCACGTAGACCTTTGTATCACATGAGCTTTAAAAAAATCAAAACTTAAGATACTCTTTATAATTTAAAATTTGAAAGTTACGGAACAAATCAGAATTAACACAAAATTCATGATTTTACAGGCAATTACCCGCTCTATTTATACCTTATAAACCACATTTCTCATGCTTGTGGGATTCCATCACCTTTTATCTCCAATTCCACCATACATACATTACAAACTCCATCCACACTTTTTTTTGGAGGAAAAAGTCAGATTAATCATTGCTGCCACAGATGAAGGTAAATTAATCTCCAAATCAAGCTAGCAACAGTCATACAATCAATACTATTCCACATACAGTAACATGATTAACATAATCTTCAACATTCAGATCTTCAGCTGGATTCGAAGCAAACGCAATGGCAACGAAGGCAGCAACACGAAGCCCAATCCACAACCAAAATCATGTTTGTTTTTCTCAAATAATTAATCCTACAGCAATAGAGTTAAGAAGAAGATGAATTTGCGTGATTTAATTTCAATTTTTGAAATGCATGCAGATGAGAAGAAGATGACCTGCAACGAAGAATTCTCCGATTGGCCGAACGCGCTGCTGGCGATCGGCACATTCGGAAACAACGCCAATCCGAAAAATCGCGAGCCAGTAGTTGAGAGTGAAGAATCAACACTAGCGATGAAGGATGAGGAGAATCTGTCGGTAGAGCACCTCATAAACTGCCTGCGCGGCGGCGGCGATGAAGGCGGCGACCGCCGTCTGGAGAGGCTGGGCAGCCTCGTGGAGAGAGGCGGAAAAGATATTAAGTCGGATAAGAGAAACAGAGGCATCGGAAAAAGGTCGTTGTCGTTTCTGCTGAAGAAGGCGCTCCTCTGCGGCGGTGGATTCACCGCGGCGCTTCCGATTATAAGAGATCCGCTTCCAGATCTGAAAATTGATCAATCGACAATGGAGAAGGTGAGAACTCGATTTCATTTGATGCATGAATATTTATGGTGATTAAGTATTTAAATACTCCATGTTGCAGATATTGAGGGCTATGTTGCACAAGAAGATATACCCTCAAAGGCCAACTACTCCAAACAAATGCTTGGATATGGGTGAGGAGGATGACACCACCACTCATGGAAGCAAATGGGATAAAACAGACTCTGAATGTAAGTAGAAATTGATAATGATTCTTCGTTACCCGAGCATCACGTTGGAGGAGAAATGTCTTACGAACTTGATGTTTTTGCAGATATTGTGCTGGAGATTTGAGGATCTACGATCAGTGTAATTCTGAACTGGATTGGAGTTTGGGCATGTTTTTGCCATGGCTTGCCGTGCCATGACACTCAACGGCACGGTTAAATCGGGTTTTGCCATGGTTGGCACATCACTACACATGTTATTCTTCAAGATTCTTGTTGAGATATCAAATTGATTGTAGATCGAAGAGCACATATATATATGAGTTTAACACATTGTCTTTATTCAGAATGTGTATAAATATTAAATGTTCAGAGTTACTATACTATTTTACATACACAAGCTGTGCATAAATGTGACCAAAATCAAGACCCACAACAGCATTCTTACGAATATACAGCTAATCTTTTATACTTGGTAGGATTCATCCAAACAAAACATTAACTCTGATAAAGCAAAATAACTCTTCCAGATAGAGGATTCTGGATATATCAGGGATAAAACCGTCTAGCATTCTTGTTGAACATACATACAATAGTCTCCTTCAATCGAAGAGAAGTTCGAAGGGAGAGGCTGTAGTCGACATTGTAAAATGAAAGACGAAGGAAAAAGGAGGAAGAATGGAAGCAGTAAAATTATTTCTACCACCCTTCTAAATGCTCAACCCCTAAGAATTTTATTCAGAAAACCTTGCACAGGACCTCCCATCCCAGCTCCCACTGCTTCGGCCAAATATTTTACCTGCAGATTCGAAGTCAAAAAGCTTCAGATAACGATATTTGAATTTCTATATATGTGTTCTTGCAGAAAGAGAAACAAAGATAATGCGGTAAAAACCGGAAATTAACCTGGTATGTACATGCTTTGTAACACATAAATGCAGCAAGGAAAGTAGGCTTTTACAAATTTATTCCAATAATTCCAGCCATGTTTTAGAATATAGGTGGGTTTCCAAAAAAGTTTCATTATAATTGTTGTATTTATTAATACCTGAATTACTAATTAATGGTTATAATGGTTCTGTAATGGATTATCTTATCTTGTCTAGCTATGTGTCTAATGCCTTGCGAAGTGTGGAAATAATCAGAAAAAAACAGTAATAATTAACTAATGGATCCCAGAACCAATAGACTAAGCAGGTAGTATTCAATTCTTTGAATCTGCTCCAATCATAACTTTCAAAGGACTTGATAGAAATCAGAGTTATGTAGAATAGGTTCTTAGGCTCTCAAGTCAAAAATAAAAGTAACTAAAACGGTGGCAAAAGTTTAACTCGAATAAGGAACCGGTCCTCAAACAATGCATCAAGCATGTAGCTATTTGAGATGATCATTGGGATGATGTAGCTCAATGAGCTGGCTTAATTATATTTCTATATATCTTAAGCACTCATCTTGGAATAAGTACTTGACGAAAGTTAGATCAAATCAAATAATTAATGCAGTACATGGCTAAATCCATTACTATTATTCAAGGAACATACATTATAGCTACTTCTTTACCTAAAGAGCAATTTCTGTCCTCCTCGGATCCTCCCAACCTAGTTTAAGGTTGTTTATGCATGTATGCTGTTCAAAGCACTTCCTTTCTCCTAATCAATAAAAAGATTATGCATTTCTAAGCTGGAGTTTTTTAATATGTTCAGAAATGGAAATTACAGTATAAATTTCATGTAGAAGCAAATGTTTCTAATCCTAACTAGCTTGAGCTCTTCGGAACTATTATTCCTCACACTTCTAATAAGATAAACATGCAAACTTAATATGCTATACATTGGCATAGACATGTTTAGTGAACCTAGATTCAGGGCCCATAAACTATTCAAAACCACAGTAATCTTTTAGGAGGATTTATGGCTCTAATAGGAAGTCGTTTCTATACACACACACACACACACAAGATGCCTTGTTTTCTGCTTTAAAACAAAATAGAGCAACAGAAAATTGAATAACTAAAAGGTTAGAATATGCACCTTTTCAAAGGAATTTTACTATATATTCATATACATCTCTTCCTCTATCTAAAAGAAGCAGAGAAGAGCATATACTGCACTAATTGGAATAATCGTACAACATACTGAGCATTGGGTAATGGGCACTAAGGACAGTTATTCTCGAGAGATTGAAACTGTCAGTTGGTTTAGCGTTGGAAACCATGTACTCAATGGGTGTCATTTAACGCTGCTGTATTTCACGAATTTGGGTAGGATGCAAAATCAAGTGAAAAGAGAGAAGGCTCCCAAAGAAATATGCAAAATACACCTTCGGATGATCAAACAACTCTGTTTCCAGAGCATTATGTTTACCTCTTCAAGTGACTTTTTCAGGTCAAATGCATCTCTAACTCGATCATCCAAGAAAGCCCATGTGTCCTGAAAATCTGACAAAAGAAAGCGTGGCAAGTGAACAAGCCCTTCCCCGGAGATTAATGTAAACAATACTCCTAGTTAATGCTCTATCCAACAATCTAGCAGGACTAAACAACAATTTAAAGGATAAATTAATTGCATCACCGCCATAATGTAACTACTGTTTCTGACATGAAATCCTGAATGGGAAACACACGGGAAGCTTAAGATAAAATGATGTATGGAAAGGAATAACAGCCACCCTGTTATATAGAAAATTAATGTAAACAATATTCATAGTTAATGCTCTATCCAACAATATAGCAGGACTAAACAACAATTTAAAGGATAAGTTAATTGCATCACCACCATGATGTAACTACTGTTTCTGACATGAAATCCTGAATGGGAAACACACAGGAAGCTTAAGATAAAATGATGTACAGAAAGGAATAACAGCCACACTGTTATATAGAAAATTAGAGAATCAGAAAGGAATAACAGCCACACTGTTATATAGAAAATTAGAGAATCAACTTTTTGAATGTGCTTGCGATGTTAAATACTATTCCCTCCGTCCCAAGATAGTTGAGTCGTATTCCTTGTCAGGTCGTCCCAATGTAGTTGAGTCGTTTCTTTTTTGGCAAGAAACTTTGTTCTCTCTCCTACTTTACTATCTCTTTCTCTCTTAGACTTTATTCTCTTTCCACTTTAACCTTTAAACATTAATTTCTTAAAATCTTGTGCCCAAAATAAACGTCTCACCTACCTTGGGATGGAGGGAGTACTAATTAGATGGACTACAAGAGTACTGATTTGGGAGAGAAAAGTCAGGTCAAGGGGTATTTGATGGGGCAGCAGCAGCCTAAAACTGATATTGTTTGTTTATTATGCTAAAAGAGAATTCTATCAAGAGCTAAGACTACAGAACCCTTCCACACTGACTTTAGTTGGGGGTTTGAAGCTGATGTGCCCATAATACCAAGGTCATTCTGAGATGGAACTGGACTGTTCGAATAGAAAAATACATAATATGGACTCTAACCTGGGGAATTATCTGTCAGCATGTATAGTTCGGTTGTCGAATATATTGCACCAAGGACTGTGCGCTTCGCATACCAATCAGTATCAGTGGCCACATCACCAGCAGCATGCCAAATTTCATCAACAAGCATTGCCCTTTGCTTGAAGCTTGTAGAGATATTCAAAGGTTGCGCCTACAATTGAGCAAAATTCAGAGAAAGTATATGGTAAACGAATGAATAAGAGACTCACTAAAACAGTTACCTGTATGCCAAGTGCTTGATGCCACTTTGAGATGTAAGGTGCCTGCATCTCTAAGCGAATCCTGACAAGCTTGGATACACGGTGGCTCGGAATCAAGTTCTTCAAATCCTCTTTTGTGTCAATAATATCAATTAACTTTTGCAGAGAATCATCCATGAAATACTGAACAAAACAAATCAGGACATAGGACATTAAGCATGATATGAGGCTGCTTACAAGTGGCACATGAACTGAATTTTGATAATTAGAGAAGCAACGGTATACAGAAAATAAATAGCATACTCCCATCATAGGGAAAAGATGAAATCCCTGTAAACTGGCCGTACAATGGAAATAGCAGACTGTACAGTAATATAATGTAAATATTACTGATATACCACACACTGAAATTTGTATCAGATAAAATGAAACGTTTAAGAGAAGAATCTTTGAACATGAATATGCATAGCAATTGTCCAACTTAAAATAAGTCAATCAACATGATGTGGGTAGAACCTGGTTATGACTGACAAACACCATAACTGTTTAGAGCAACCAATTACATATTTTGAAGAGTTGCAAACTAATGAAAACACATACACACTCTTTGCTTTCCAGATATAAGATTCAATAGAAAGTCAAGAAAAGATGAGAAACAATTCAGTTTTCCAAGTTCCTAAATCAACAATTCATTCGTTGTCAATCAGTTAATTTGACTCCTTGAGGCAGGAAACCATGCTGGAATCAGAAAAGCAAAGGAATCGATAATCAACCATTCTAGTTGGAGGTAATACAGGCAAAGCCCCCAAGCAAACGGGTGTAGAGATCAAAAGTTATACCTCAACAAGAGCAGCTTCCTTTCGAGGAAAAGATCCTACAATAGAAGGAGAGACACCAACCTCCTTCGCTCCAGCAACCATTGCAGATTCTGTCCATCCTAATCTAATCTGCTCCATAAAATTACGCAATTATCCCAAACCAAGAGTAAGTCACCTTCACTAGAATATGCGCATACATATGCCTATTAACGATTGGCAACAAGTAACCACAGAAACGGAGGGAAAATACAATATTAACAACATTGAGAATAAGGTTTCTGTTTTCTCCCGATTAAAATATCATGCAGCAAATTAACAATGATAATCAATCACCAGGACAATGTACACAAACAAAACCAAAAGCAAAATTGCATAAAATGCAATCACGCAATATTTGAAGAGAGCTAATAAATTTGGAAGGGGAGACCGTACAACGTGGCCGAGCGATGCCTGAAGAACGCGAGCCTGCTCTTCTTGCCAGTGAGCTTTGGGGCTGGCCGTGGCTCTAGGGTTCCGCCGTTCATCTGTTGACGGCGACGAATTGAAAGCAGCGGTGTTATCAGGTCTGTGATTATGAGCGTTGTCGGCCGCGCCAGCTGAAAACGCCGCTCGGTGTGCAATTGGGGCTGAGAAGGGAGAAGGAGAGGCTAATCGGAGAGTGCGGCGGCAGATCGCCGCCGGCAACAACCGCCTCGCCGCCGATCGGTACATTGAGTTAGTAGTGGAATTTAGTAATGCCACGTATGCACTGCAATACAAGTCTGCGGTTAATAAAAAAGGAAGTGAAGCAATTTTGCACTTGTCACGAATATTATGTATACTAACTACTCCTAATGATCCTATTTTTATGATATTAGTCTAATTTGTTAAAAATAGAATTGAATAATAAGTAAGTTGTGGATGATTTAAGTATAATAGGCCTTCTAAGTAAGTCTAATTCTCCCAGCGAATTTGATACTCCCTAATTAAACCTTATTGAATACCCTCACTTTTTTTTTTGTTACTCCATGTTTGCTTGCTATATGCGAATTGTTTCATTCACATTTGTTATTATTGCCTTTTGCTTGGTTTGGATTTCGGGTTATATTGTTTAACGGCTTCAGTTCTAGTGCTATGTGCGTAGTATATTTCTTGTGGCAATAACTTCGAGTTTTTGCTATTACAAATAAATTGGATAACCAAAAATAACAAAATTGATCATTGAGCATTAGTATAGTATTAGTTAAGCATCATGCACTATGTTATTTTCATCTTGAGAGTTACATATGCGTCAGTTGAATATAGAAAAAAATAACTTCAACTAAATAAATAACAAAAAATGTCTTTTTACACGTATGTTTTGAGTTCCATTGCAAACCATTCACGAATTAGGGGTGATTTACAATTTAAACTCAAATATATAGTTTTTATGTACTTTTTTGCAAGATCGAGTTCTATATTGTGATTTTGAGTTTATTTTTTGTACTCCTAATTCGAATCCGATTTCGTATTTTAATTCCCGTTTCGAAGGTTAAAAACAACAAGAATTAGGTGGTTTTATGACTTAAGCTTAATTAAATGATTAATATATAGGAACATAGTTAAAATCCCATAAAACAAAGGCAGCTTCTGCCAAAGGCAACATTAACAGACGAAATCAGCATCCCAAACCGCCGCATCATCCATCTACCATCTCTTGTTCTTCTTTTCCTTTTTTTTTCCGACAACACTTGTTTTTCGATACCACTAAGGATGATTGGCCGATCCGGTCCTGGGAATCCGAGCATCGTCGTTGGGGATGACAACATTCTCAGACCCGCGTCCACGAGTAGGAAACGGGGCTCCGCACTTGATGCTGCTCGTTCTTCCAAGTGATCGAGCCGAACTCATTCCTTGAAGCACCCGCCCCCTTGGCCGAGACAAAGGTCACCGTGTAGCGTAGCTTGTCGCCTACCTTCTTGAAGGCGAGCGTCGCGGGCTTCACGGTGACCACCACATTCTTCGGCGCCTCAACAGCGACCTTGTACACGGACCCGGACACATCCACATTAGTTAGCTCGCGAGTATACCGCACAACCCTAGACTTCCCGAACAGCACAGAGAATGACGGGTAGTTGAGCTGCCCAGGGTCCCGGAACTTCCTCGCGCACGTCACATTCGGGCGCTTCGCAACAACCTGCACCATCTCGACCGTGTACCCCAGAGAGCACAGGAACGCAACGTAATCATCTGGGGAAGCATCGTACACGAGCCCGGGAGAGAGGGCCTTCTGAGGGTCAACGTGGCCGGCACCATGCGCCCACGGTGTGGAGAGCGAGTAGTCGGCAGCGTCGCGGAGGGGCGAGTTCGAGTTGTCGAGCGTGTACGCCGTCGTCATCAGGGCCGACTTGATCGCGCTCGGGCTCCACGTAGGGTGCGCAGCCTTGAGCAGGGCGGCCAAGCCGCTTATGTGAGGGCAGGACATGGATGTGCCTGAGATATCATTGTCAAATAGTATAATGTACAAAGTCAGTGTAGTGACAATGGCACTAAGGTATCATTCAACGAAAGGTAGGTATGGGTGTCTGAATATTTTTATTTTATAAGAATGTGACCACTAACACTAAGTCATGTCATTTTCAAGCTCAACCATTTTCAGTTACACCCTTTACTTTACAGCTCATGTTGATCTATGTAGTTACTTTTTTTGTGTATATATCTCCACTAATGCAATACAACACTATTTCCATGTATGATGTATCCTATATTCAAAATTCAAAAAGTATGACCACAAAATTTGAAACAAACATTAACAGTCAGCACACTCAGTTTATTACAAACAAGCCCCTAGTAAATGCCGAGTTAAAACTGAACCGGTGGTTAAAACCTAACCGGACGTCCGGACCGGGAAGTTATCGGACACTTCCTATTTGAACCGAAACCATGAAAAAATCGGGGAAAAAAACCCCATAAAAATAAGAGGTAAAACCGGTCGAGATTAGTTCATAGCTGGAATTGGGAAATTGGTTGTGAGTAATCACGGTTCCACATTTCTAAGACCGGAACACAAACCGACGGTTCAAAACCCATGGCACCACTACAAGCCCCAATGAATTGAAAAAATAGTAAAAAGGCTGCCTTAATCACAGAACCAACTACAGTATATAGTTAAAAAATCAAAACAAGACTACGTTTGACATGTTACACCTCCTGTGTAAAACACTAGAGTAATTAATAATATTTCAAATTTCTTAATACTATCATGGCAACAGCATTGAGGAATATCATAAGATTTGTTGCTGCCGAATCACACTTACCAAATAAAATAATAATAAAGTAATAAAAGCAGTCAAATAATGATAGGCACAAAAGAGGTAGCCGTTATGCGAGGAAGAAAATACTCACCAGACATGATGTTGAATTGGGTCTTCCGAGTGTCCTTCTCGAGGCCAGTGGGGCCCACGGCCCCGGACCACGCGGCGAGTATGTTCACGCCCGGCCCGATCACATCGGGCTTCAGGATCTGCGGCGTGACCATGTTTGGGCCACGGGAGCTGAACGCCGCCACCACCGGGGAGGGCTTCACGTTCAGCACCGTTCCGCCGAAGCTCAGCGCGGCCGTTGGCTTTTTTGCGGTCTTCACATACTGCCGGATCACGTCGCCAATCTTCTTCCCCACAGCCACCGCTGGGAGGAGGTGGCTATCCGCCACCAGCTCCTCCCCGCTCGCGGCCGTGTTGGCTAGAATCATCCCGATTCCGCCGGCCTCCTTCACCACCGCGCCCTTATCGACCCTAGCGCTGATCCCCCTGTCGCACACCACCACCTTCCCACGCACCGCGGCAGGATCTAGCGAGCCGGCCATACATAAATTAGCGGAGGAGTTAGTCCCCTTGTTGTAAACCAAATCAACCAACTTGCTCCCCATTCCACCGCCGCTGTACAGCGATACACCGGTGAATTTCCGGTCATCGCCTAAGGTGGCGTAAGCAGGAAAGTCCCGATCGATCGTGCCAGCTCCGACAGTCATTATCCATGGCGCCACATTAGCCAAGGAAGCCTTAGCTGGACCGCTGTTCCCTGCGGAGCAGGACACGAAAATCCCCCTCTCCATCGCTGCGAATGCGCCGATGGCAATGGTGTCGCGGGAATACGGCGCGGATCCGCCACCGAGGGATAGAGACAACACATCGACTCCGTCCTGGATAGCGCGGTCCATCGCCGCGAGGATATCCGAACCGAGACAACCCGAAGACCAGCACACGCGGTATGCAGCCACCCTCGCGTGCGGCGCCATACCGCGGGCATTGCCGCTGGCGTACCTGAGCAACGTACGTTCAAAGAGAATAATAAGAAAACCATACTACTTCTTCCACAATCAATACATGTTTTTTTTCAATTTTGATCATCAACAATCAATATGTGCTTAATACTACTACCATTTCAATCAATTACTTCACTAAATTAATTCTATTTTATCAATTTTAAATTAAAAATTCTTGATATTAGCTAACATAGCTCTCGAAGTAAGACCAATTATATCCAAATTAATTGAAATAAATATAATAAAAATATAACTAAACAATAATATCCAAATTATAAGCTCAATTTATACATCCGTTACCCTAACAAGCTGGCGTTTCCGACGAGAGATCCAGCGGCAGTGCTGGCCGTGTGAGTGCCGTGGCCGTCATCATCTCTTGGCGACTTCGATTCCTTCTTCCCGCCGGCCGCCGCCATCATATTGTAGCCTCTCGAGAAGAATCTCGCGCCGATCAGCTTCTTATTGCAATGGATCTTAGGATTAAAATCCGCCGCCGCCTCGCACTCGCCGCGCCACCGCGCGGGGACATCCGTCATCCCTGCGTCGGCAAACGACTTCGACTCCGGCCATATACCTGTATCGAGGACGCCGACAATGACGTCCTGCGACGCCTGGTTGAGCTCCTCGAGGCCGTGGCCAGCCCACTTCCCGTCCACCGCCTCGAGGCCGAGGAACTCCGGGGTGCGGGTGGTGTGGAGCGAGTACACCGTGTCCTCGTACACTCCGACCACCGCGTCCGATTGGCGGAGCGATTCCGCCTCCTCCGGTGAGAGCGCGGCGGCGAAGCCGTGGTAGGCGGCGTCGTAGGTGTAGAGGATGGAATCGGGGGCGGATTCGGCGGAGGTGAGAGCCTGCAGGTGGTCGGAGTACCAGTCGGCGTGGGTGGCGTAGTCCGCCGGCTTGAGGTGGTGCTTCATCTGCACAATGTAGGTCTGCTTGCTCAGAACCGGAACGAGGCATGACTGGAAAACGGCAATTGCGCAGAGGCAGATTGCTAAGCGCGTCGCCATTTTTGGAAAAGCTTCGAGATATCTCTCTCTCTGTTTTATCTCTGTCTACAGATATGTTTATATAGAGAGATAGAGAGAGGAGGAAAGTGTATGTATTTTACTGTGTGTGAAAAATGGAGAGAATCTGAGAAGACAGTGTGAGGATGGCGTGATTTTAAATAAGGACGAGCTAAGAAAAGTGCATGTATTTCCAGGCTTGAAGTTTAACTTAATTACATAAATGCCACTGCCAGCTCAGACTAGGAGTTGGTGGCTTCGGCTTATTTGTTGAGACCCACTAAATGGTTAGTGGGTTGCGCATTTCGTTTCTCTATTTATTAAATTTTAGATTTAATTTGAATTATGTGATATTTTATCCACCGTTAATTTCAATTATCTTTGTCCATAAAAATGTTTATCCTATGTCATAAAATTTAATGTGAAATTGATAATGTAAAGATAAAGAAAAAAATACTAATTCAAATATTATTAGTGAAAAATAAATCATACTTTATTATAGACTAGCTAGAATGAAAAAATCTGACTTTTTATTGAATTTGAGATAGTACTTCCTTTCCAAAATTTCTTCATTTTCTATTTTTATAAAAAACAAACTCTTTTTTTTTGTTTTTTTTCTCTCATATAGTATTATTACTTTTAACTCATTTATTTTATTTTTTCTCGAATTTATCTTAACTCATTGAACATTGTTTTATAGTACATGTTAAATTGCCAAAAAATCAGAAAGTTTAGGCAAAGTGCAACTTTAAAGATCAAATGTAAAATTCTTGAATCATAAATTTATTCATAATTATTCTTGAATGGAATTTTTGTTGAAATTGTATATATGATATGATAGTAAAAAAAATTATATGGACGTCACCAACCGTAAATTAAAAAGATGTTATTTATTTATGAAGAATATAACATCATTTGAGTGAAAAATATTAATAATATATTGTACGTAGGTGGATAGCAAAATAAATGCGAATAAATTCAAATTTTTGAATAATTTATCCACTAATTTTAAAATTATAAAACCAATTAGAATTTGATTAAATTTTATGATGTTATATATGATTTGTTATTTATTTTTTAAATACCGTGTTGAAAAAGCTCTTCAGTTTTTGTCCATTTTATAGTTTGGCAGATGGCAACTGTGAAAAATTGTCTCATTACTATTTTTATTTTATGTGAAGGGACAATATTTCTCTTTATCGAGCGACTTAATCCGTGATTTATGCTGAAATGATATGTATCGGCCAATATTGCTATGGAAAACGACAAATAATAGAATTATTAGAGGAATAGGAAATGAATATGAGATCGAAAATATATTAATGATTTGTGAAGTAGTGAAAACAGTAGTTTATATTGAAAATTAGTTCAAATTAGGCAATTGTATGTCAATTCATTTATCGGTAGTAAATTGATGATGATACTCCATCCACCCATGATTTAAAATATCTTTTTTAAAATTTTGGCAAATTTAAAAAAATGAGACTTCAAATTATTATAAAAATTAGTGGAATGTGGTATCGATTTTTATGAAGTATTATATTTGTGCTTTAATACATGTTTTATAATGTATTGGTATTGATTTTAAAAATTATTTTATTTTGTAAAGAAAATAGTTGAAAAAAAATAATGAGATATGAATTGTATTTATACTTAATAATTTTATACAAATTATGAGATAAATGAGTTAATGGAATTTAGCATATAACTACAAAGAATAGGAAAGTTAATGAAACATTAAATGTGAAACGCATAACCAATTTAGTTAGAAAGTGAAACATTAAATCGTTGACATTCTAAAATAGGAGGTGAAATAGTATTTCATCGAGTATGCGAGTATTAAATAAATGGTTATATGCAATTAAATAAATAAAAAAATTCTAATCAATTGGTCCTGTTTCAAATTACCATGGTACTGTCATATATCATTTGTAAAATAAATGCATGCTCTGGTTATTTCGTTTTTCCAATCTAGTTAAAATTGATTATAAGAATTAAGAAACGTTTAGAATGAAGAACTCTCACAATACAAAATATGCACACAACAAATAATTTTATATTAATAAAAAAAATCCTTGCACTAATTATGTATACTAGAGTAACCCAGCTAGAGAATAATGATCGATAAATAACTCACTAATAGAAAATGAAGAACAACATAATTGATAAGATAATTCTTTTTCATTCAATAGGGCAGAAGCTAATCATCTCGCGAGTTAAAAATAAAACTATTGTTAATTATCTTGAATAAATACAAGATTATGCAGTTGTATTATCATCATTCAATATGTAAAAAGCGTGTCGTCAAAGTGTAAATTTCAATATTTGACTATTTGTGGAAAATTATAGCATGACATAGATTTGAAAGTGATACTTTAGTTTAGACTTAATGGTTAGAGTAATTGATTGGAAAATTATTATGGGAAAATACTTGAGTTATGTTTGCTTTCGGTTCTTCCTTTACATTTATATCAAATATTTATTTATATTACTTAGTATTTGCTAATGCTATTTCTCAATCTTTCAAGTCGCTTATATGATATTGTAGGGTCAATCACTTTGTTTATTTTGATGGTCTGTTAAATTTTCAATCTATAATTGGCGGTGCATTCTAATATATTGACAAAATTAAATATAATATTTAATGGGGAATTCAAGATTTTTGGTTTAGGAATAAGATGTTAAAAAAATAGTTGTTTTTCTAAATAAAATATGATGATACATTTGATTAAAGTGCTTATTTTCTAAATTGTTTTACAAAAAATTATGTGTATATATACATATATCTGACTAAAGTCTAACATTCACATTACCTTTAACAAAATTCACAACTTTTTCAGCAACTCAATAACACAAATGCAAATTTTTAAGAGTTGCAATAGTATATAAAGCTGAAAAAAATTTTCACTACATTACACAATAATAACTGAAGTTTGGTATAGAAAGAAAATTGGAGTGTTAGTGATGATGTTTCTAGCTTTAAATAATTGATGATGAGTAGAATAATTTGTAAGATCAATTGATGATCTTTATATTTGTTCTCCTTTTAATACAAATATGGATTGTTTCTTTTGTTAATAAAACAAAATTCATACTACTCTCCTCTATGGTAAAAGTTTTGTTTTTTTTTTTAAATTTGGTCCGTCCACTAAAATTATCTATTTATATATTATTCATGGACCAATGTAATATTATTATCTCCTCATAGGCCTTATCTAATATATGTACTACTCAACAATCCCAGCATAAAAGACGAAATATTAAGAGCATTTTCAAGGAGAGAGGTAAATGGAGAGGTAAACTAATATAACTACCATATTTACCTTATTTCATGAGAAATCATTCTCTAAGGGGAGAGGTATTTGAGAAGGTATTATATTTTTTTCTCATTTTGAAGAGGTATCTTTACCTCCCAATCAATGGAGAGGTAAAATCTTATAACTACCATATTTGTCTTCTTTTCATGAAAAATCCTTCTTCAAGGGGAAAAATATTTGAGAAGATATTATACTTTATGTTTTTAATGCATTTTGTACTATTATTTTATTTTTAAAAAATAATTTATCTTTCTATATACCTTTTCCCTTTGGAATGTGTTACTTTTTAAAATGATATATTTCACTTTTTTAAGAAGGTATATACATAATATACATTTTCTATATACTTTCTCTCCGTAGAACTTCTCCCCTTGGAGATGTTGTAACTGTAACTCTAAATGCAAATTAATTAATAAGAACTAACCAGTCGCATTTAATAGAATTTACCATCAATATAATTGTAGATTAATAAATGTCTCCAACTGTATTTAGATACTACTTTCCCTATTTAAAGGAAGAAGACCCTTCCTTGAATATCATGAGATTTAATGTAATTTTATTTTATCTATTGAGAAAAAAAATAAAATAGAAATAAATGTGTTTCTATTTATAATAATGATTAAAGAATTATTTTGGTTGGGGCAAATAAAAAAAAGGAAGTACTCTATATGCTAAACCTCCTCATAGTATACATAGCTGGAATTTTTTGCAAGTTACTCGTGGTGAATTTAAAACTTAACTAGAAATTAAATTTCATTACTAAATACATGTTCCGAAAAAAAGACTATATTTTATGTTTTAGATACGTGAAAGACCAATGTCGATAGAATTCATTTGAAATATCAGATAAAAAGAAATGAATATGTTTTATTGAGATAGATAAAATAAAAAGTACGAATTGAATGAATTATACTGATAGTTATTCATAACATATTGTAAATTTTGGAAATAAAGTTGTGGGAAAATTATTTTTAGTAAAGGTTTAGCTTTTAATATACCTCCTCCGTTTTATATTATGTTTCTTCAGCCGTCAAATTACACTAAATAAATATAACTACCCTTTATAAATTTATTAATTATAATAATAATACTAATAGTTGGGAATACAAATAGAACAAATGTCATAACAATTCTCAATTTTTAAAATGACACTCGTTAGGAAATTAGTTAAATATGATAGTTATTTGAAAAGTAGGAAGTATATAAGTTGTTAACATATGATGGTTTCAGATTTAAATTTATGAGACAGTTTTTAAATTCATGTTCATTCAATAAAAAAAAACATGAAGTATATATGTAAATTAACTATAGTTATTTAATTGGATTATAATTGATTCATTAGATTAATAATTATTAGAGTCAAAATTGGGTATCTGACAAACGTCTCAAATTGGAAGAACACATTTTGAGGCAATTTAAAATTCAAAGTGCAACAATATATAGAATAGCATGGGAATGCAAAAAAATAGGTAGGCCGCACGCGCACCGCCTCAAACTAGATAATGTCCAACTTAATGCATTGCTATACCTCTAATTACATTACTCCAATAAATCTATATTCTCAGTCCATGAAAGTTTGCCTTATTTATTCATTTTCGTCTGTCCCCTAAAATTTATCTCATTTCATTTTTACCATTTTTGGTAGTGAACTTCATATTCTATTAACTCATTCATACTCAAATTTTATTATAAAACCAATATATAAAAGTACGATCAACAATCCACTCACTTTTTGAACCCACTTTCCATTACATTTCTTAAAACCGCACTGGGTCAAAGTGTGTCAATATTTGGGGGACGGAGGGAGTAAGTACTACTCATTCTGTCCCTCTGTAGTTGAGGCGTTTCATTTTGAGCACTTATTCTAAAAAATTATAATAAATAGTTAAAGTGTAGAGAGAGTAAAATAAGAGAGAGAATAATATAGATAAGAGTCTTCTTTATATTATTCTATCTCTTACATTACTTTTTCTATACTTTAACTATTTATTATTATTTTTTTAAAATGGATGCTGAAAATGGACAGAGGGAGTAATATAAAGGTACATTTTATAATTCATAAGTACTAAAAATGTAGACAAAGAATTTTCCTAAACTATTTGTGCTGTGGTTTCTGAAATATGGATAAAATGAATTAGCAAGATGAAATATTTTATTGTGGATAAATTATATTTAGCAAAATAAAATACTCATGTTATAGTGGACGGACGGATTAATAATGCTTTGATCCGTAGTTTTATCCAAAAATGTAAAATTACCCAAATTACACATTTGATACAAGTATTTAGGGCACCCGCAACGCGTTCCGCCGGAACGGTTTCGCCGCGGAACGCGTTGCGGCGCACCGTTCCGCTCCCATTCCGTTCCCATTCCGTTCCGCGTGCCGACGGCACGGAACGCGGCACGGCTTGTGCCGCCACGCGCTCGGGCGACGTGGCGCTCCCCGCTTCGTGCGTGCTTCCCACTCGCCGGCCAGCGAGTGGGACACGTCAGCGATGACGCAATAATTAAATTTTTTTAAAAAATATATTTTTATAAATTTTTTTTTAAACTGTCATATTACCGTTTTTTTAACTTTTTTTAATTTTTTTTACTTTTTATTTTTATTTTCTTATTCTATAAATACACCTAATTTATTACATTTCACACACAACTACACATCTACTCTTCCTAAACCAACATCAATTCCTCTCCAATTTTCTATTTCAATCTCCTTCACAAAATGTCCGGCGACGGGAATTACGGCGGTGGCGGCTCCGGTGGGTGGGATCTCAACGCGTTCGGCGATTGGGAGACCATGTACAACACACTAGGTGGTTCCGGGTCGTCGACGCCGGGCACCCAGGGGTCGGCGACGCCGGGTGGGTACCAACCACCCACTTTCGATGTGGATGCCTACGCTCGACCACCCGGCTCGCGGCTTTCTCAGGGTTTGTCCCAGATTCGGGAGGATATCCCCGTAGAACCCACCCAGGGAGGAAGCCGAGGCGGTGGAAGCTCTAGGGCTGCGTCTGAGGCACCCGAGGAGGAGGAGGAGGAGGAACTGGAGAATCTGGGCCGGCATCCGTACAACAACGAAGAAACTAAGGCGGTGTACACCGCCTGGCTCACCGTCTCGTACGATCCCATCGTTGGGAACCAACAAGCCGCCAAGTGCTTCTGGGAAAAGGTCCGTGATGTCTACCACCAGACTAAGCCGAAAGGGGCCCGGAAGCGCAAATATACAATGCTCCGTGCTCACTTTGGCCGAGTCGACGCACAGGTCAAAAAATTTTGTGGCATCTACGCGGCCGAAGCGGCGAACTACCAAAGCGGAGCTTCGGGCGCCGACATTCTGAGGGCGGCTTTGCGCGTCTTCTACCAGGACACCGGCCTACAGTTCAAATATGTTGATATTTGGCAGCTCGTCAAGGACGAGGAAAGGTGGGCCGGCGGTGTCCGCTCGAGCTCGGGCTCAACCTCAAAGCGCACGAAGCACACGGCGAGCGGCCGCTACTCGTCTGGTGACACCGGTGAGGCCAGCGAGGGTACACCGCAGGTGTTTGGGGGTACGGGGGATCCAATGCCCGACGAATACAGGGGATCCAGCCGTGGGCGCCGTCGGCCGCAAGGGATGAAGGCGGCGAAGACGGCTAGAGCGAGGAAGGGCCGAGGCGAATCAAGCCAGTCGGCCTCGGGATCGGGCTCGCGGGGAGGCTCGGACACACTTATGGTGGCGTACATGACCGCCACAATGGCGGACACTTCCCGCTTCTCGTACGCCCAATTCACGGCCTGGTGGAACGGAATTGTGTATATGGCATCACAACTTGGCCTTCCGACTCCCCCTCAACCTCGACCGCCTCCGGAGGATGATTCGCCGGCGGAGTAGTTTTTTTATTTTCCCACGTTTAATTGTGTGTTTTTTATTTTGTGTTTTTTATGTTTTTAGGATTTTAATTGTTTGCTTTTTTTTATTTTTTTTAAGTTTAAGTTGAATTTTTTTTTAATGTTGTGTGTTTTTTAATAAAGTGTGTTTGTTTTTTATTAAAGTGTGTTTATTTAAATTGAATTGGGTTGGAAATAAAAAAAAATGAAATTGAATGAATAGTAATTTAAGGAACGGTTAAGGAATGAAGGGTTGCAGGTTCCGTTCCTTAGTTAAGGAATGGAGGAAAAAAGTACAGTGGGGCCCTCAAATAGTGGTTTAAGGAACGGTATAGGAACGGTATAGGAACAGCATTGTGGATGGCCTAACAGACTTTAGAAATTAAAATTAAAGGAGTAAATACATAGCTTATTATTATTTTTTATTATAATAGTACTTCTTCCATTTTTTTAGTGTGCCTCAAAAACGTCCCTTTTCATTTTTTAAAAGCACCCATAATTAAATCCTTATATTTTATTCCAACCTTTTTTTTACACAAAAATCAAATATAAAACACATCACAATATTCATATAATAATTTTAGGTTCATTTTCACTCATCTATATGTGTATTTATTAAAATTCGTATAAAAAAAAGGGAGAGCACACACTTATAAAGTTACAAGAGGACAAAGGAGCATAATTTTGATAGCTTGGTCACTAATTTGAAACTTTAGTCATCTTTTGTTGATTATTTCTTCATGATTAGCTACTAGCACGCTAGGAGATAAAGGTAATTCCTTTTTACATTAACATCGCAATTTAGGGATAAGTAATTTAACTTTAATCATGTGTTTTGGTGGTTCATATATAGTTGGAAGTCCATATATAAAAACTGTGTCACGAAATCTATAATTTTATTTATAGGATTAGGGTGGCATATAGTGTTTAGGTCAATGCATAATCACGGATTTATTTAATTTTGAAGGAAAATGAAAAATAATGATTGATCAAATAATTAAAGAATTATAGGAGTTTATACAATAGAATTCCATTAGCATGATAGTAGTGCCCATATAATTGCCAAACAATTAATGTCGTTAATATCGTGCAATTATTTATCGAATTTATATTAGTTATGAACCAAAAGCATTGGTTGCTAAAACTATTTAAGAAAAATATAACTGCTAAAAAGAAAGTAGTTGAATTTAATTAATACCCACACTTCTATATCTGTAGAAAAGACTTTCATCATTTGGATGTCTCCAAAGAAACTTTTACTTTTATAGTGATATTTACTCATTTAATTTTGATTATGCTTTTCATTAATTTATACTTATATTCCTAAAGAAAAATTAAGCATTCACCTCGCATTTTCATACATTAAGATATAATTTAATAGAATAAGTCCTTTTAGCATTAATATCGAATCACAAAGCTTTTAGAAAGTGTACTTCTCTAGACTTATCCTTAAGAATCCAAAATAAATAATTTTGTTGTTTAGACGAACTCAATTATAGAACATTAAGATATTGGTAAAATTAACAAATTATAATCAATTAAAAATACCAAAATCACATGCTCTTATTGTTCCAGACCTTGATGATTAAGTTTATTTATTCTAAACAAACCATCTAAATTAATGAGGGTAATACCTACATCAAGTCATGCCAATTAAATTGGAGTACTACTACTACAAAATAAAAACTTCGAATTAATTTACATGCATGTGCCTTTAATTTACAACCTGTGTATATATGGTTTGTCTATTTTAAAATTAATTTACACTAGATCATTTAGTCCTAAATCGGTATAAAATCATTCCATAATTACAATTCCATCCTACAATTTGAAATTTATTAATTTTATCCCCAACATTCTCAAAATTTTCGACCTACTTTTTGTATATTTACTTCTAAAATAAAAAATTTATGCATATTAAAAAGTTAGAACAAAATTAGAGATAACTTTGATAATTTTAAACGTTGACATGAATTTGATGAAACAAGTAAAAACAACATAGATTCGATATAATTTTAAGTCAATAAATTTGGTCAAAACTTAGCTAAAAAAAGTGTTTTTATGAAGCTTGCGCAGATGGTGGCATAAGTTACGCAGCTTCTTTTTTTAGATTTTATATTACTGGAGCCAGGCAAAATAATTTTGCTATACGTGCTACGACATATTCATTGCTTATTTTAATAGCATGCATCTCTAATATCAACTTCTAATTAAATTAAAGCGTTATTTAGTCGATTTATTTAGTACTAAGATACTTCATATCAAGAGTTTTGAGTCCGAGTAATGAGAGATGGAAAATAATAGGGTGTGAAATAGCTATATTAATTTACTTTCATATATATATATATAAAGGGGTGTATTCATTTCCTTTTGGTATCTTTTGTTCTTTGTTCTTTTTAATCTCAGCCCACGATTTTGTCATCCGACGGTTAGATTGGTGTCACGTGTCATTTAATAATGCAGATTTTCAGTTGAATTATGCACACCGACTAATAATGCATCATTATAGTGTAATAATGCAGATCATCTGGACCGTTGATGAATGAGATCTAACGGCTCATATTAAGAAGAATAAAGGATCTAAGGGATGAATATATATATATATATATATATATATATATATATATATATTATTTGGATTTTTTTTAATTTGCTGGTATTGACTTGTATGTATGAATGTTGTACGGTAGTGTTAGCTGCTACGAAGAAAATGTGTCATAACTCATCGGTATTATTTGTTTTTTTTGTTAGTGTAATAAAATCACGCGGTTTGTCACTCTACTAACATTACTAATTGAGACGTGATTCTTTTATCTTTTGATATAGTACTATATAATATTTAAAAAATCACTACATTTCTCTTTTTACTATGAATCAATATATTAAAATTTACACTCATACCATAAGTTAATCTTACTTTTATAGGGTACTTTAATTATTTTGTATAAATGTAAATTCTCACCATTATTTTGTGAATTTACACTCATGTTTCAATTGTTCATAAAATAAGATATACTAGTATTCAATTGCAAACTCTGATATTTTGGGAATTTTGCAATGTCATATACTATCAATTATTCTTAAAAAATAATAAACGCTACACAATTTTGTATTCGTGGATCCAACTTTATTTTAATGAGTCCATATATTCAAATATTGAATTAAAAGAGCATTTATGTAAATTCTCATATGAAAATACTAATTGAATTTGGCAGGTAAGTTTCGTCTGTTTTTGTTGACATTCAACAGCGTGTATTTATTTTTTGATATTTAATCATATAATTTCTTTTCATTTCACATTGTTTTTTAAAAATACGGAGTATTTATATAGTTCGGGTGGGTTTTTAAAGCCATGTGATGTATAGCTACTTAAATCACATGGTCCCTCATGATTCCAATAATTGCTTTTTAATAAAATCTATTTAAGCATTTCACATGCACCTTCCACTAAGATTTTTTCTTATTTTAATTATTATGTGCCCTATGAAAATGTAATTTAGTAGTAAGATATTTTTGTCCATTTAATAGATTAAAAGTCCAGTAAAAATCTCATTCTTGATGAATTTTTCAAATGTCACAGCAGATACAATTTTGTCTAAATTTTGACCACATGAACAAAATAGAAAAACAAATGATAAAATTCGTTTGTGCTTTTTACTATTGGCTTTTAAAGTTGATAGACCAAAATTTGACTAAAATTCACAAATTTTCTGACAATTTATTCAATATTTGTCTAGCTCTAATATCTCTATAATATATAGTTCAATGGATAGTAGAGTGATCAAATCGAAAATAATATCAATGGATGCATGTTACAAGTTTTAATTCATGCCCTAAGTCTAAAATACAATGAAATATTAGGAAAAAACCATTATCACCACAAATGACCATTAAGTCCAAGACCTAAAAAAGTAATGAGAGACTTATGAATGCAGCTATGTTTATTCTCTTATTAAAGGTACTACAACAGTTCAACCATTAAATAATTTGGAAGAACTAGTTTTAGAAAGTTAAGGTGGATTATTGTCTAAAATAAAATCTTGAACCACAACTGACGATTATTAGTGACAATATGGGAGCACCAGCAATGATTATATGGCTTCACTTTACTAGACCCACACATTATTTCTGTATATCCAAATTCCATTATATACATATATATTTAATATCAATATAATAGTAAATGATAAAAATATGACATCATGATGATATAATCGCTATTTTTAAAAATTATATGATACGATCCTATATCATAGGATATCCCAATTATTTAGTTTCTGATTCACCATATCTTTCTCATTTATATTTAGATATTTATTTTTCCCATTAGATATTTGTTTCTTATTCAATATTATAAATAGGAGAGACTATATCATTTTATTGTCAATCAATGAAATCATATGTTTAGCTCATTGACTTGAGTATCACGGAACTCTAATTATTTATAGCTGCCGACCAGATTGAATCTCGCGTTCAGCTCTTCTTCCGGAGATCACCGCCGACCCAAGCATTTCGGCGCCGGATTAATCAACGGATTTCTTGTTTCTGTGCTCTACCCGGAGAACCGATTGCTTAAGAGGAAAACCCCTCTTAACATTATATTTCTTCCGTCCCATAAGAATATGCACTTTCTAAATATGGAATTATTTTCTCTGTAATGAGGTGTGACCTATTTTCCACTAACAATACTTTAATTATTTTTTCTTTCTGCTTTTTTTCTACTTTATTAATTATGCATTAAAACTCGTGTATAATTAAAAGTGTATATTCTCACGGGACAGAAGAAGTAATGGTGAGGTATTTGTCATGGAAATAATAGTGCGGAATATGTTGATTAAAACGGGAGTAGATCTGGCCCAATAGGATTGTTTTAGAGCTAAAATGATATTGAACTTTAGTAGTCCATATATTTTAAATTTATTTGAGCTGTATGAATCACTGAATCACTATGATGTGCTCCATCAATTATGTTCCACTTGAGGTTTTAGCATATCAATATGCTGACCTACCTGCATTATATGAACTCATTATGATCTTAATTAAATATATATATATATATATAGTCCAATATATTTGAGTTTTTCTATGTTATTGAATAGTACAATGTAACTGTTTCAATTTGAGTTATAAGATAATATTGAAATAAAATAACAAATTAAATTCTCAATCTCCAAAGTAGACAAATATCTCATTAATTGAAAAAAATGTATAATTATGGGGCGAGCTTGTTTACTTTTTCTATCTTCAATGTGCAATAGATAGGCTTCCTCTTCGATGCAATAACCTCCAAATCAAATAAAAAAAATATAAATTAATACTTGATAATATACGACACTAAAACTTTAGTGGATAGAATATTGGATAAGATAAAATTAATAAACATATCACACATGCACTGGTTCACTGTTGCATTAACAATAAGCAAAAGGAATAGTTTGTGGAATGTAGGTGCATCTCTTTACTTTTGGTGGGATACATCCATCATACATATCCTTCTTATTTAATTACTCAAAACCAACACAAGAAATCTCTTTTCTCAAAGTTGGATGAGTTTTACACCCTTGAGTACTGCATTTTCTTTGATTGTAAATTTGTTTTTAACAAATATAGGGAAAAATATCACACCCTTTAAATTTATTTATCCATAAACAAAAGTTTTACTCATGAGAAATAAGGATATTATAAATAAGGAGAGAAAGTTATAATAAAAAAAGGGGGGATTTAAAGAGTGAGGATTTTCTTTTCCGTCGTAATTTCATAGTGGAGCAATAAATTTACAAGCAAAGATAATAGTACACGAATAAAATCATCTTACAAAATTAGTTGTGTTTCATTCAACTATTTTACCAAACAAATTTTGTGTTTGGCAAAGTATCTGACACCTATTAAAAATCAAGATCCTTCTGAATCTTGAGATTTTAAAACTGGCATTTCCATTACATTGGCCAGTTCTCAAATTATGCACCATCAAATTTTCTAGCAGATCATAATAAGAGAAATGTGTAAAAATTTGCACAAAACAGAAAGAAACAACTGAGCAGCCAAAAAAAGAAAAGAAACTGTGGTAGATAATCGTTTTTCGATATCATGGTGCTGATAATAAGTAGCCAGAGCAAAACATGTGTCTAATGATGTCCCGTTTAGAAAAAAGATGTCCAAATGATATATTATGATGATTCAGCTCCTGGTTCTTTAAGGTTTGCCCCAAGAAGAAACAATAGGAACACTAATATTCTCTTGGCCAAACTTGAAGGAAGAAGCCAGTGAACCAGTCCAGTGACAAACTCTAGTGGCCATACTTCTGAAACTCCCACTCGCTGTTGTCTGTAAGTTATTGTTGACCGTAAGATACCATCGTGGCGTGGCGCAATAATGGCATGATTAGGTTGTAGTATGCAACGTAAAAATGACTTACCAAGAGGACAAACTTGGCGAGTCTTAAGCCACCTGCTGATGCAGTGGAAGTGGAAAGCATGGTTGCAAACCCCTATAGAAATTATAGGATGAAAAATATAAAAAAAAATTGAAAACTGCAAGAAACTAAAATACAAGGAGATGCAGTAAATATTTATGATCCGGGACGATGAGTTATACTGGATGGAAGATAGTGAAGGTACTGCTGAACCGACAATATATGAAAATTAGTTCATGCTCTTTGTCATGCACAACATTCCAGTCATGAAATGGCCATACTTAGACAAATAAGAATAAACGTAAGAAAATACCAAGAGCACTTCTTGAGAGAGAGAGAGAGAGAGCAACTGAATGTGAAGATAATGGGCATCACAGACCAACTAATCGATGAATACAAAAGAAAACATCCTTAAAACTTTAATAAAATAATGAAACTGCATGAGCAAAACAACATTGTAAAGACTAGGACTAAATCTTCCTCACACAATACAGCTTTTTAAGAAGCCTAAGATGACACGCCATGAAGGATTCAAGGTGGCTCATCCAACTGTTGCTATAATCAAACAAGGTATAAACTTCCTATCTAATAGTAGTTTGCACTATAAGCTAAATGGGAAATCTAATGGAATCATGGCAACATCTAAAACAGCAGCATCACATTTTATCACTTTTCAATTTAGCAGTCTATACGGCTACACTTAACTTTAGGCAATTCTCTATTTGTGAGTATATAACTGCAGAAGCTAATTTCAGATGGAATATTGGAATGTGTATATTTTTTCAGAAAGACAAAATGAAACAAACTTAATGCAAAAGAGAAGCAAGACACCCATCGCTGCCAGAGTTTGAGATTTGAGTAATGTCTTGACAAATTAGTTTTTGCTAGCCAGGCATTTAATATGGCCACATGTAGCTATTAATGAATTCTCACTAAGTTGTGACGATTAACCTTTGGTAGAGTTTATGAAGACTAGGAAAATAAGAAATTAGCAGACATGGGATTAAAAATCGATCTTAAGTTCTTAACATCAAACAATCATCCAAATTCTTGATTTACAGTCATATAGTTTTCCTTTCTGAATGACTCGTCTACAGCTCAGGAAAACTTAGCACCAATAGCTAGCCTCCTCCAATTCATCAGCAACATATATTTATCTTAACAACACAATAATGACTACAGACCCCAAACGACATAAAATCCAACCTAATAACATAATGCTTATACTTTGGTGGGTAGAGTAGTTGGTGAAAAGTAATTCCATCTTTACTCTTCCAGATTTCAACTGGGTAGATAGCCCAATGAGGTGGGATACGATTCATTCATTCCTGTCTTCCTAATGCCTCAGATCATAAAGATGATAGATCTATTACTTTATCCACCTTTATCCATTAAACTATCTTATTCTATATCACAATTTCGCAGAGAAAACAAGAGTAAAAAATTGTAAGGATTTGAAGTACTCTATATAGCAACATACCCCAAGCAACCGTGCATTCCTCGCTCGTCGCACTAGCTTGATTAGCCTGGCACTCAATGCCTATCAACAAAAATCACCAAAATTAAACAAAACGGATCGAAATTCGAAAAAAGCGTGGACAAGATAAAAAGAGACATACATAGATCCATGATGTGGTTCCTGCAAATAGCACAATTATCGACCACGATATCTGCAACAGTACGAATTAGGGTTTATCAATCCAAATCACACGAAAATTTCAGAACGAATTACAAATCGCATATACTCATAATAAATCGATTCGAATCGGAAAATAGGAGTGGAAATAGAACAAATACCCCAAGCCCAAAGCGAGACGGCGTTCCACTTTTTAATCTCGAATTTCTTAGATTTCTTGCAGGAGTGCGGCGTGGTAGTGGAAGGGCCGGCGCCGGATGAGCCCTCTCCGGCCGGAACCATGTTGACGTCGGTGTCGAGTGTCGACATCTTTACTAGGGTTAATGGCAGCTGTTTTGCAGAGTTATAGTTTGGGGGAAGGCAATGGCAATTCAAATCTTTGTAGATCAAAAAGGAATCATACTTTTCTATTGATTAAACTTTATAATCATAATTGTTGTGATGATTCATTAAAAATATTTAGATTTCATGTAATAGTTCGAATTCTAGATATTCTACATATTCGATTTATGATTGAATTTCGATTTCGCATTATTCTAATTTCTAGAATTTTATTTTACAATATTTCTTTTTTTCGTCAAATAAAAAGTGCATAATATTGTACATAATATTAAATTAATAATTTGCATGTATGAAATACTGCCAAATGTAGGGAATTTATCTTTCTTCTTACTTGGAATGCATTTGGTGTGGAAGCCGTAAACCTAAAATTTTTCCATAGATTGATTGAAAAGATATAAAAAAAATAAATAAATACTCCATCCATTCAAGATTTAAAGAATTATTTTAATTTATTTTAAAATTTTAAAAATTATTTAACTATATAAAAAGTTAAATAATAAAAGTTAATGAAATATAAATGGTTCTAAAAATCACAATTTTTGGTTGAAAATTGGTATTTTTCACGAAATTAAAACTTGGTCATAAATTTACATCTTGTAGTGAATTTTTCGAGAGATTAATTTTTTCCTTAATTAAAATTGGCATGACACATTGGATTATGTAGTGGAACAAAACGATCAACATAAGAAACAACATCGATTTTAATAGATGTAAAATGTAATATTAGCATAAAGAAGCCATTAATAATGCAAGAACAATTCGAGTAATATGCTAGTGATTTTTTGTTGAATTTCGATGGGTATACTGACATAACGTATACGGTTATATATATTACTCCATAAGTAATACTCCTATTTTAGAATTATAAAAAACATATTGAAATTGTTCCACTCACAATAGTATAAGTGTCAACTCAACTTTGTTTTCTCCTTAATAATAGTAGTAATATTATTAATTAATAATTAGTACGAGTAGTTTATAGTACACACTATTTCACCAACCTCTATACATTCCAAATCAAATAATCGTTTGGTTTATTGTCAATATCGTCGTAGGGATCTAGAAATGAAATAAATAATGAAAAATAAAATATACAGAAGGAAACAAAGAGGTTTTTTCGTACACACTAAGCTTTCTATAGTCCACAATATATAATACGATGCTTCTATAGAATATTTTCTATTTTGTACCCATTCTCAAGACTAAGTTGTTGTTAGCCAATAATAAGCCATAACATTAAAAAACTATTCATTTATTATTCTTGTATTATTCTTTTTTTTGTTTTGTTTTCATTGATTGCCACTCAAAAAAAAGTCAAAACAATCTCAAACAATTCATGAAAAATGTGAAATCGACGCCATGTTTTGCCTATAAAGTCATAAATTATTTCCATGCCGTACTTAATATCTGACCTGTTAAATTAGTGTATTGGTATTGTTTATTAATTATCAAATTAAAAATATAGATTTGTTTACACTTGCTTGTTTGCTTACTTCTCTGCATTGGATAAGAGCATTAGCAACCGTGACGAAAATAAAGAAAGACATGGCCTCTTCGACCGTGTTACGGACTCAATATTCAATATTTCAATATCAACTGTGAGAACAATTGGTGTAGGTTTAAAAGATCAAATGAGTATTTCCTAATATACAATAAACTAGTCTAATAGAATGAGTTGTGTGTTTCATTTTATTGAGAGCCCAATCTCTTACAATAATCAAACGAGAGCCACCATATAGAATAATGTCAATTTTTTTTGTTAACAAACCAATAATCCAAAAATAACCAATCTTCCCTTTTCATAGCATAAAAAATCACAAAATTCAAATGAATAAAAAAACCATGATTACACTTGGCCTAATCACATGTGCAATTTTACACAAACCAGCAGCAGCAATGGTTAAATTTATGTACAAAAAGGTCTGCATTTATGATCACACTCTCCTCATCCGGTGGTGGTGCGGCGAATTCATCTCTGCGAAAGTGAGCGGCGATTTCGGAGACTTCGCCGCCGGTTTCCGGTGATTCTCCCTCTTCGTCTCCGTGTGTTTTTCTCCGTTGCTCGATATTTCTCTCGAATCACTATCCGTGGAGACGAAGACGAAGGTTCCAATTTGGTTTCCGCCGCTATCTTGCAACGGCTCCAAGACTTGGATCGCTTCGCTCATCGTGGGCCGGAGTTTCGGGCGGTGGCTCAGGCACTGGTACGCGAGTGCCGCCGCCTTCTGGGCCCCGGCCTCCGAGTACTGGCCTTCCAGTCTGGGGTCCATCAGGCGGCCCAGCTTGCGCGGGCTCTTGAGTAAGGCCCGCGCCCATTCGGCCAGATTCTGCTCCCTGGAGGGGCGGGTCTTGTCTACTGACTTCCGCCCAGTGAGCAGCTCGAGCAGTACTACTCCGAAACTGTACACGTCGCTCGCAGCTGTCAGGTGACCTGTCATGATGTACTCAGGGGCAGCATACCCCTGTGTGCCCATGACTCGTGTGGAGACGTGCGTGTTGTCTCCTTCTGGGCCGTCTTTGGCCAGCCCAAAATCCGAGAGCTTAGCTGTATAGTCCTGCAAACAGTGAGGGCCCGTTCTATTAATAATTATTACTTTGAATAATCAAAGTGATTGTTCTTACCGAGTCGAGCAAAATGTTGGAGGCCTTAAAATCACGGTATATAACGGGCTTTTCGGCTTCGTGGAGGAAGGCAAGCCCTTTGGCTGCCCCAAGAGCTATCTTCATTCTTGTTGGCCATGGAAGTGAAACCGAAAATCCTGAAATAGTGTAAAAAACATTATTCTTTTTTTAATTTCAAGTTAATTCAAATAATCACATATTTTTTTCTATTGTATATCAATCATGTAGAAAATTGAAATAATAATTTTATAATGTGTGGAATGATCCACCAACTCATCTCAAATTGTCCAATAAAAAATCAAGAATAGTTATACTAAAAGATTAAGTAACAACTTATTCAAATCAAATTCTTTGGCATTTGTCACCTACCAAGAAAAGATTGATCCATTCAACATGACAGTTAGATAAACAAATACATCCTCCAAAACACTTTTTTTTTTGTTTCAATCAACTTCAAACTCCAACAGTCCCATCTAATTGAATTTTGCATCGAATTAATTAACTAAGCAACTTACTTATAATTTTGGTGACAAAATTAAATAAAAGTTTCTAACTTACTTCTGAAAAGCTGGTTTTCAAGGCTTCCTCTTGGCATGTATTCATACACCAAAAGCCTGTGTTCTTCCTCACAACAATATCCAATCAGCTTCACCAAATGAGCATGTCTTAATTGACCAAGAAAAATCACTTCTGTCTGTAAATCAATCAAGAAAAAAAACATGATTAAACCAAAAGTCAACCATATTTCATCATGCATAAATGAAAAATATGTAAAATAGATTGTCAGTACAATGAAGTACAACTTAATTGATAAGATATTTACCAGCCATTCGCGGTGGCCTTGTCCACCATCCAAATCAAGGAGCTTAACGGCGACGGGCTGGGCCTTGAGGCCCGGCCTAAGCTTGTCATCAACAAAGCCCTTGTGCACGGGCCCGAACCCGCCTTCGCCTAGGAAATTACTCGACGAGAAGTTCTGCGTGATGACCTTGAGCTCCTGCAGCGTGAAGACATGCAGATTCGAGCCGGCAAGGGAGATGGAGAGATCCTCGGAGAGCACGGTGGAGCTGCTGAAATCGGACATCAAGATCCTCGGGAACGAGGTCTGCTTGGCGACCGGCTTCTTCTTGACCCGGGCCGGGGCCTCGGGCTTGAAGCAGCTCGGGAAATAGTCCTGCCATTTCATCTTTCTCTTCACTGCCATTTGACAATGAGGGGTTTTGGTTGTGTTTGGGGTTTATATGGGGAAATATTTGAGGGGTAATGTTGAAATGTTCAAGAATTATACAAAGACATGGAGACAAGAAGTGTGCACATATCTCCTTTTATAATGAGACTTAGTAATGTTTTAATTTTATATAGTTAGTTATGTGTGTGTAATAATGTACAGCTATACCATATATGTTCACCTACTGTCCTAACATACGTATCCCATTTGACAGTACGTGAAGTTGAAAAGTTTTACTAGCTTGACTCATTGCCGGTCTACTTTGATTTATTTTTCACCTAATGTATAATTTTATTTAATTATGGTAAAATATGAGGTATCACGTGAAGTGACAAAAACTATTACCCGTACCTTTTACTTAAATTTTAAACATCATATAACGATTTGATTATTACATTTGTCCATGAAAAATAATTTGGTAGTAGACGAAACGAATTTTAATACAAATTTAGTAAAATAAGATATAAATAAAGAGATAAAGTGATTGAAGATTTGACTCATTTTTGTTAGGGAGCAAAATTTACTATAAATCGATAGAGATTAATTTTGATTGACATATCAACATCGAAAAACAATACTACTTTGTTTATCCTGACCAACTAAATTATTTTTTATTAAAATTATTGTATTATTCATAAATGCGTTTGTCATATTATTGCATTATAAAACAATACTACTCCGTTTATCCGATCAACTAAAAGTGATACATACTTCCTCCGTCCCGCTTAAGATAACATGTTTTTCTTTTCAGTTTGTCCCAACTAAGATGACATATTTCCTTTTATGAAAACTTTATCTCTCCAATTAATACACCAAGTCACTTTTCGCACTCCTATTCAAATATTCATCTTTATTTCTCTCTATTTTAATACTTACACCCATATTTTCTCTCTCCATTTAAACACTTAGCAATAACTCCTAAAATCTCGTGCCGGCCAAGAAATGTGTCATCATAGCCGGGACGGAGAGAGTAATATATAAGCTTATTATACACAAGATATTAGTTAATTTCAATAAATCCAAATATTGCATTGCATTGCATTGCATTACATATAAAACACAATGTTTTTATTCTATGTATTTAATTCGGTAAAGCCGCGAATAGTATAAGATGGAAGGAGTTATATTACGCGTGGGTTAAGAAAATGAAAATAAAAACATACAACTACTAATATAATGAGCAAAACAAATACGTGTAATTATGTAAATTGGTTGAAGTGAAAAAGACCAGCGTGCCCTCCGTTTGACTTTCTTTGTGGGGACGACCTTGAACTGCTGATTGCCGTTTTTTATTTTTCTATTTTCAAAATATTTGTTCATCTATTTGAATATTATTCAAATTCTAGTTGGATAATTTGAAATATTCTTTTCTTGGGAATGTAGAGTACGTGGACTTTTTTATTTTCGTTTTCCCATCACGCGGGATTGTTGATCTTTCATCGACAGTTAGAATGCTACCACCCTTTAATTAATTGTTTATATAAGAATATTGAGAATGGAAAATTTGCTAAAAAAAATTCATGAAATTTGATTATATTCTGGTTGGAACTATGACTTAAAAATCAATTGGTAAAATTAAGAAGTTTGATCACATGTCAAAAAAATCTAATAGCATACTTGTGATATATTGTCAATGTTTTTCAACCAAAAAATGAGATGTTATCGGTATGAATATGAACAGCTGACATCATTTAACTCATCGACGGTGATATATACATGTAATATACCTACTGCCATATCATATACAATGGCACAAATATTTTGGTTGTGGAATGTAGAAACAAGTCACTCATCGCCTCCTTAAAAAACCTTACAAGTGGGGATAGTTATACGATGATATATAGAAGAGACATGATCACTAGATTCATTACCAAGTCAATGAGGGACAAATGAATGGTTTCAATAAAAAATAATTATGAATAAATATAATTCACACAATTAAATTTACAGATTTGACCAAAATTTGACTATATTTAATTTTGAACAATTTGCTCAAAGTTAGATTACAAATTTATTTTTCGTAAGATAATTGTCAATTTTTAATAAATTATACACGCTGATTAATGATTTGGTCAGAGAGGGAAGGTAAGGTCAATATGAGGAAGAATCGTTCGCAAGAATTCATAAGATAAGATGGTGGTAGGTTTTCTTGCAAACTCGTTAATGTTCTAGAAGTTTGATCTCCTACATTTAATGTAGGAGTACTAAATTCATTTCATTATGTGGTGTTCGGTTTCCAAGATAAAATAATATCAAGATAAAATCTAGGATTGAGTTGTGAGATTATTTTAATCAGAGGGGGTTCCCTATGACTAATTATCCCATGATTATCCATCTAAAATTAAATTGTAGGATTGAATCTCATGAACCAAACACACTACAAATTTAATCTCGGATATAATCTTGCAATAATTATGAATGAAATTAAAAAAAAGTAGTACTACAAACCAAGACTAATGCGCACCACAAAATTTCGGATTTTTGATTGGATATATTTGGCGCTACACTCGCAAAATTATTCAATTTAATTACGGCATATATCCAACATTTAATTAATAAAAAAGTTAATAATTCACATATTTTCAGGTGATATGTTAACTAATCAAATTAATAAAAGAACATTTTATGACACATCTACTCTATCATTAGCTTTTGTGATGGTGGAGATATTAATTGTCAATGTTTAGAGAGTAGTTACTAGTTGTGTCATATTCTGGATTTTCAATTTCAATTTGACATGAGAAAAAAAACAGTAACGGATAATTAACTATTGAGCTTACCTTAATATGATAGTTGTATTTAATAATCATATAATAATAACTATAAGTATATAGAATACTTATTTGTATGTGCAAATGTATTTGAATTAATCATTATGTCTACCATTGATATGTGTCATGGCAACCAGAATATCTGGCATGCTATATGATGACAATTAGGTAGCCTATTTGTTGCAACATCTTGTCTTGATTTTATTCCACAAAATATATAACCAAATTATGCGGATTAACACATAATGATAAACAATGATGGATGTATGAATTGTGCATGTTGAGATCATATAATTAATTTGGAGTAATAATAAAATCAAAATATATATCCAGAGAGAATATTTTTGTTGACCCCCAATTCAACAAATATGAGATCGATCGATACTTAATTAAGTTCCAAAAATAATTAAAATACGCAAGTAAAGAAAGTTTTCTATTGTGGTGTTGTTGGGGTGGAGCATGCACTTTCTTTTGTGTTGAAGTTATGATTGAAAACTTTATAAATGAATGATGAATCATGCAGATTGATGCATGCATAATAGTATATAGTTTTAGAAAATTAAGGGTTAGAAATAGTAGTTGGTACGAAGATGAAAGCTGCGCGGAATATATATCCGATTATAACCTTAAATAAAATAATAAATTAATTTTGATTTATATGAATTTATAACATTAATAATAATTTTATTAAAAACTTTTAATTAAAAACTAAATGTATAAAATAAATAAAAATAATGCTTATATTATATGGCTATGTAACATTACTCATTATATATTATAAAATAATGCTATCCCACTAAGTCAAATGTACGTTATTCCCTTAATCATCTCTAATATTTCTCGATAATATTACCTCCGAATATAAAAAGTGGTCTTGATTGTGGATGACAAAGTCTAAAATTAGAAATTTTGTTAAGAAAAAGAGAGATTTAGAAATATATATGGTTGAGGTCTTGTAAATGTAAAATTAGACTTATCTTATTAGAGAAAAATGATAGAAACTATTTTTGATAGATAATCCAAAATAAGTAATGGAGTTTTTTTGTGGATGAAGTTCAAATAGTAATATAAATATAATAGCTCTCTAAATCAAATGGGAGTGATCACCTTAGAATCCCCTATTATAAAATATTGGACATGATTAAATAAAATATTTAATTATGTTTTCAGTTTCCGATTAGGCATTTAAATGGCCTATTTTGCTTAATAGACTCCGTCTACATTTTATAGGATTGAGACGTATCAACAGATCAATTGCATTTCATGTTATAAACATGTTACATCATAAACCCATAAATCACCCCTCTTTTTTTCTCTCACAAATATCAGGTTATACTTCATCATCTCGTAGCCTACTAACTAATTTTACTCATATTTTATTATATAAAACTGCTCATATATAAAAAAATGAGGCACATATTAGTACATTACATTAGTCTTTTAAACCTGCTTTTTTTATTTTCTTAAACTCAAGTCGAGTTTAAATGAGATATATGTTCGTTTTAGAGTAATCTATAGAACAATATAAGAAAGGCAGTAGAATTGAAACAATATGATTTTTATTCTCTATGAAATATCTTCAGGTTTTTAATGTAAAAACTTAATTACGACTTTTGGAAAGATTATATTTAGCTTACTTGTGGAAATTTGGAATAAACAAGAAGCCCATTTGGGCAGTTGCCAGAGTCTTGACAATGACATTATAGAAATTTCAATTCACACCAAAATCTTCTATTTCAAATTTAAATGGTACTACTTTATGTGCAATTAATTATCTTCATAATTCAAATTTTCGTAAATTAATGGTCTTTGCAGTAATTTGAATGTGAATTTCATTAAGGTCAAAATAATTAGGATTGAACATATAAATCAAACACACAACTAACCTTTACCTTCTCATTCTTAGTGAAGTTTAACCAAACCCCTAACAAATTTAAATTTCCTCATTTAGGATATGTTTAGAGGAATTTTTTGTGATATTCATTGACTGAAATAGTATTCCAATTAATCACGCAAATTTATTATTTAATTTTGGAAAAAGGAAGTGACTCGAACGCACGGGAAACATATGTACCAATTTAGAAAAAAAAATTACAACATGAGGAATACAAAATGTCAATGCGTTTCTTGTTTAATTATGTATTTGTGATTATAAAACTTAATGTTGTGTGACATAGTGTTTACATAATTAATTGTAATAATAAAAATTTATATAAATCCCTTAATCATGTGGCGTTAATTTAATTTTAAAGGAACTTTAAGACTTCTCGGTCCAGAGAGAATATAAATTAAAACATTTTTTCTATTTTCTTTTAATTTTAATTATTGATCGTTTGAACGATTTCGGTATTCATAATGTATTATATAAAAATACTAGCTCGAAGCAGACATTAATATATGTTTAATGAAGTACTTTAACAATATAGTTTTTCTAATTTCCACTGGAGGAATGATTTTATTTAGGAGTTTTTTACTTTAAATATTTAACTTTTACTATTAAATTCTTGTTTTATATGAATTTTAAAATCAGCAGGCAAATTATCAAAACTATCAATTGATCAGATTTTGTAATTAACCAAAATTCCATTAATGCTACTGACTAATTACGTGCACATCAGACAACAACTATTATAACATCACATTAGAAATAATTAAACAACAAGCCTATACTCCTAAATTATAAATTTGCAATTGCTGAATTTAGGATTTTCAAGAAAGAGGGAGTATATATAAATAAATGTTTTAGAAAATGCCTCTTGCAAGTGGCATCTTTGTACAAACAACCCAAACCTTGTTGGGTATAATTTCTCAAATATGTATGTATACACACACATCATCAAATACGCATAATACACGTATCACAAAAATAAAGATGTATGGACAAAATAAAGTCCATAGTGCTTTGGTCTAGCAAATACTATCTATATCATTGGACCAATCCACTAAAACCTGCAGGTTAAAATCCTTGATTATTTACACTTGGAATTCTATACCTGTTTCTTAATTCCAAGACCACAAATCTAGAATAATTAAGTTTTTCTGTTCACATATAAAATCATACCTGTCAATATATAAATATATATTACTTCCAATTTCAAAAAAAGGTACTTGAATTGTTAAAATAGACTCTAATTAACTTTTCACAATTAGAGGATCTTCAGAATGCTAAAAGCAAATGAAATGTCTAAACATATAATTTTGCATTACAATCGAATTCGTGAGAAGAAATACTTGTCAAGGCTATTATTAAGGATACAACTTACAAGAATTTGGGAATAATTGTACATTGATGATTCAAATTTATCAAGCATAAATTGTATATGTAATAGCAAACCATATTTCATATAAGAGAATGGGTAAGTGTTACAAGCATATATATGGATAATCCAAACTCTATTAGCATGAGGCCTTAAGAGAGCATTCCAAAAGCAAATCGGATAATATTATACTAATGTTGAATTTGAGTATGCAGGGACGAACCCTAACAGTATCATTGTATGGGAAAGTTTCATTTTTATAATATTTGGTATTACTGCCAGTTTGGGGTTATTGCCTAGTAAGACAAGTCGTGAGTCTCGTGATCACTATGGCTAGACCTGCCCAAGGTTTATCGAACCGGCGGTTAAAACCGAAACCGTAACCGCTGGTTACGGTTCCGAACCGAAACCGTGAGAATTTATCCGAACCGAAACCGTCATTTTTTGAACCGTAGTTCGGTTTAGGTTCAAAAATTTTCAAACCGGAACAGCCAAAAACCTCCGGAAAATCGTGAAACCATGCCGGAATCGCAAAAAACCGACAGTTCAAAACCGTGAAAAACTGCCGAAAAAACCGTCGGTTCGGAACCGAAACCGAAACCGACGGTTTTGGAACCGTAACCGCGAAACATCCTCACGGTTCGGTTCCGGTTCGGCAATTTCCAAAACCGGAACCGACGGTTCCGAACCGTAACCGCCCGGAACCGTGGGCACCTCTAACTATGGCTATGACTAGTCTCTATTCCCTAATATAGCATTAGAGTAATTTCCATCTTTAACTCTTTATTATAAAATATCCACATGCTTACGAGGTCGTCAAATAGATATTATTTCCATTCTAAAGTTTTTTTTTTCAATGTGCAATTAATGTGCTGAGTCGAACTTCACATAATTTTAATTCCCATATTTCAATCTTACACATTACTTTTGACTATCCCACTGTATTTTAGAAAATAATTAATAATAAGGCGAAAATGTTGAGTGAGACGTAATAATTTGATGTAATTAATTAAACATACCGCGAAGGATACTAATTATTGACTACTATTTATAAATCAAATATGCATTTCTATTTTTAATTCGAAATCCTACTATCGACCTGGCATTGTCGATAGTAGGGTTTCGAATTAATTCTATTTATAAATCAAATATGCATAATCTAATTAATTCTTAATCCATTGTCCAATATCAACAATAAAAAGTTGAGGGGAAGAAACGTAAGAGAACTAGACAAAGAGAGGTGAAGATAAAGATATATAGTGTTTATTGCGATTCGCTGTCCGTAGGTGTCCAATCAACGACAATTCCATGTTGACTGCTTTAGAATAACACCGATTGATCCTACACCGACTTGTTATGTTGGTGCAGTCTAAATTAAAAATCTCAGATTTGCTACTGCTAATCACAAAGATTACTAGTGGGCAGTGGCTAATTAGTCCTAAAAATATGTACAACTTGATCTTAACTTAAACTAAATGAAGGAAACATTTTGTCTTAGGTTCCACACTTGTTTCTACAACTGTGACGGCGAAGGCTTCGTCAACTCATCAAAACTGCGCTGAGTCAACTTCTAAATAAAAAATTATAAAATACATATATAAATAAATAGGGATAAATTAATGGATCAGTTTTGCATTACAAATACTCCATCTTTTTATTCCTCTGCAGAGCCTTTAAAAAGCATACCAAAATGTCATGTGTGACGAAGTCAAGGTGATGATATCAATATTACCAGTTTGATATACTCCGTTTATGAAAAAAAAGGATATTTAATTTGGAAGTAAAAGTATAATGATGCCCAAAAAAATATACATATATTAGGTGAAAGAAGTTGTGAAATATCTCTTGAATCCCGGGCCGATTTATAAGTGACACATAATAATTCTAAATCCAATTTCGTTATATACTCAATTTCTAGCATAAACTAAAAATTTTAGTTTAATGTATTATTTACCATATATAGTATGAAGGGGTGCTCTTTTTTCTTTTAACCTCTCACTCTTATATAAAGGGTAAAAAAAATCAAAGTACTAATATTTTATGATATGAGAACTATGAATTAAAGTGTCAAAAAATATGAATGAACAAAAAATCACAATTGGATTCCATTTACTGTTTATGGGCTTCTGATATACAGGTGGGCCCTTAAAAGTTGATGAACTATGATGATAGTCATAACTAATCTCACTTAGGCCCAATAGCTATATCGACCCGGCCCATAAATGAATTATTTAGCATCAAAACTTTTTTATGACTTAAATTGTTGTATTGATTTTGAAATTCAAAGAATAAAAGGATGATTACGGAATATAGTTATTAGTTATGTTCAAGATTTTCGGTAAGATTTTATTTATTATTTATATTTCAATTTATTTGTAAATTTATAGACCTGTTGAAATGTTATTTAGATTTAAAACTTGTGAACATGTAATTTTACAATATTTTTTTTTTGTTTATCAGTCACTAATTTTTAGTGTTTTATTAGTATTCCCACTCAAGTGTGGTTAGATCGATCCCATCGATTAAATCATGGATCAATTTACTTATTGATTCGATATTTTAAAGGTGTGGTGGATAATTTCGTCTATTTATCTTTTGATATGATGTGCAATTTTTATTAATTTATTTGGTTCACACCACTTTGTCGTATACATTTTTTTCAATCCTTTCTTTTCAATTGAAATTATGTCATGATCTTTTATAAGTTTCTTCCTTTGCGTGTCTCATTTTCATAGATATTAAGTATTGACAAGTTTTGACATATACGTGACACGTAATTGTCTTTTAGGTATTTCAAAATATTACGCCACGTAAATAATACATGCTCCATCCAATTTATTAGTAATTTCTAAAAAATTAGGTACTTAAATATGAGTAGTTGTTTAGGCCGTAAAGTGGTGGGAATCTACTTTTAAACTCAATTAAATAAGAAAAATGTAGGAGATGTAAAACCAATAAGAGGGTTCACTATAGAACAATTATAACCAAATTTATTTAATTTTTGGTGCGGAAAATTATGAATGAAAAAATCTTAAAAGAAAATTCAGTCATTTTTAAGGAATTTATAGTGAACAATTATAACCAAATTTATTTAATTTTTGGTGCGGAAAATTATGAATGAAAAAATCTTAAAAGAAAATTCAGTCATTTTTAAGGAACGCAGAAAATACTATAGTGTAAAAATATGAATTTCATTCCTAAAATATTTATGTATTGTTGAGAACTGTCGAATAGGTTTGTGTTAAAATGACAACACCTCTTAAAGTGACACCATACCACCATTCGTAGTCAATCATTTGCACACGTGGACGAATGATCAGCTGCCATGTGGCAATCATTAAAAACACTCGAGGACAAATTTTATCGGGCTGCAATATCCAATACGGTAGACTGCAATTTTTGCCCGCCTACAATATCCACTATGCTAGACAGCAATCTATAGATTGCAGTGTAGCGTTTATAATATTGCAGGATACGTGATGTCACAGTGTGACTTTAAAAGGTGTTGTCATTGTAACGCACCCATGTCGAATATATATAACTTTATTACTAAATCGTTGACATTCTTTATCATTTTGATACTAAATCATTTATATTATACAGAAAAAAAATCAAGATTCACTCTCGGTTTCGAAATTTTGACTTGTAATTTCTCATAAAGTTATAGTTAAAAATGTATATCAATATTTCAAGAATAAAAAAAATGAATTTTACAAGGACGTTATAGTTAAAAAAATGTACTGTACTTGGATTAATCATGTTGAGTGTATACAAAAATACTACCTCCCAACACTTAAATCTTCTGTTAGTTGAGATTGTCTCACTTATTTTAGGCATTGCAGTTTTAAGTTTTTATCAGATACTACATGGCTTCAACTGGCCCAATTGTAATTCCAATTCAAGCCCAACAAATTTCATATAGTACAAATGAAGTGCCTAGAAGTAGGTTAGCGTAAAATTTAGGGATGTCTCCCAAAAAAAAATGTGTACTTCCAAATTTAATACCCAAAATTTTATCATATAACAACATAGAGATCAATAATTTTTTTAAAGGTATAAAATATGTACATATGAATGCATGGTTAAAATAAAAATACATTTATTTTTGTTTTATTCTATTTCCATTCAAATACATAAATAAAACTGCATAAAATCTCGTATCGCTCAAATAATGAGTCATCTTCCTTGGGATTGAGGAAATACATAAGTTCGAGTTCTATTACCATCATTATGTTTAAACTTATGCTCTTCTTATGCCTTTTGTTTAGTGCATTTTTCCCATTTCATTTTTGCTTTCTTGTTTGTAGAGATTTAAATGCATATGAGATTAAAGATTTCAAAAATAAGCGACGAAATCTGAATAATCAAAATGGCTAATTGCTTACCACATCATAAAGTTTAATCAAAATTTGGTTTGCACACACCTTTCCCAATTTAAATAACAAATCGTGAAGTTTGGAAAGTTTTCAATTGTCCAACTTAACCAAATTTATTCTAATTTTAGCTTCTTTGGCTCAAAATGATGATGTTCGTCACAGTACGCATTTAAGTTACTACTATTCATAGATATCACCAAAAGTTTATATATGTGCACCAATTTTGTCGAATTTACCATAAAAAATATTGTCATGGAATCATAAAATAATTGAGAATTTTATGTCTATCATTCAAATATTTAAAAATTGTAAAACAAATCATAATTTTGACAAACTTCATAATTTTATGCAAATTCATTATAATTACTAATATACGTACTTTTTCTAAAGTGACTTAATCTAAATGGTTGACGTGACATTTGAATACCACAATCTTGAGTTATACTCCCTCCGTGCCAAAAAAGTTGAGTGGTATTTCTTTTTAATTCGTCCCAACAAAGTTGATTCATTTTCTTTTTCAATAAAAGACAAAACTATATAATCACTCTTACTTTATTGCATTATTTACTTTACTCTCTCTTATTTTTCATAATTTTTTCATATCTCCTATTTATTTAATATAAATTCTTAATATTCGTGCCCAAAAGTTTTATCTCAATTTTCTTGAGACGGAGGGAGTACAAAATTTCAGAAAAAATTATTAGATAGAGTTAGTAGAAAAAAAATGTTAATGAAATAGGAGTATTTTACTAAGGAAAGAGAATTTATTTCTAAATGGAAAAAGTAAACATCAAAAGACAAACTAAATGGAAAAAATAGATATTTAAGTGGAAGGATGGAGTATAAATTAAGCTTATTTGTGTGTGTCAAATGGAAGCGACGTCACGAGCCACGTCATCCCTTGTTTTGTTTCTTTCGCTTCTTAAAATATCTCCCACGCAGGACACGGAGACCATCCCCAATCGCTGTTGTCCAACACACCGCTGCGGGCCCCATCTTCAATTATATACGGAGCCGCGGGGCCCACCTGAGCCGCTCCATTGGATAATAAAACTACCCAAAGCGCAGTCCGCCTCTCTACTCAACTCTCTATCTGCTCCATATTCCCCAATCCCCATGGCTCGGCTTCTGCTTCTCTTCATCGGAGTTCTGATCGCCTCCGCTACCGTCGCTCGATCCGGATCGGAGCTCCTCGATAATCCGATCAGGCAAGTCGTCGACGGTCTCCACGAGCTAGAGTCCTCCATTCTCAAAGCAGTCGGAGACTCGCGCCGCGCCGTCTCCTTCGCTCGCTTCGCTCATAGGTCGATTCTTATATTGCTGTGGTTGTTTTTAAGTTTGATTTACTCGATATTGAATTTTTTTGCTTTTTGCTTGATCGTGAAAAGGTACGGGAAGATGTACGAGAGTTCGGAGGAGATACAGAGGAGATTTCAGGTTTTCTCCGAGAATTTGAGGATGATCCGATCGCATAACAGAAAAGGACTCTCCTACTCTATGGGAGTCAACGGTAAATCCAGCTTTTACTAATGTTTCTTCAATAATCGGTAGTTCTTCACTGAGATTGGATCATCTTCACATAGGTTGCAATTTTAGATCAATCATGACTGCTCAAACTCTTAACACTTTGTGTATTGTGTTGATATTAGTTGAATCTGTCGCTCAATTATTTATTGTTTGGTTTAATATGTATTAACAAATAGATAGTCCTTAGGAAAGTGATTAAATTACTTCAAAACTTTAAAAACTCTCCTAAAAAAGAAGATAATCTGAAGTACACAATTCGTAGAGAAAGGAGAGACTGCTAGGTGGGGAAGTACTGATTGTATAGATGTATTGCTTCTTTTCTTTAGACTTCTGAAACAGCACAGGTGCAAACATAGATAGTAATATGACATTCAGTTTGCATCCATAGCCATAGGCATACAATAGTGAACACTGAAGTAATGCAAGATATGAAATGTTTCCTTTCAACGCGAACAGAGTTTACTGATCTTACATGGGACGAGTTCAAGAAGCATAGACTGGGAGCTGCTCAAAATTGCTCTGCTACAAGAAGTGGCAACCATAAGCTCACTGATGCAGTCCTCCCTACCTTGGTACTTATATTTGTTTTCATTCTCAATATCCAAAAGGCTCTCTAATTGCTTCTTTTCTTGCTGATGTATTCCTATGCTTAGTCCAGCTAGGCTCGTTCTGTCTTTGCACTCTATTGAAAGCTCACTACTTTGCTAGAACGCTATATTTAATTTGGCTTCTAATGATTGCAGATAGACTGGAGGAAAAGTGGCATTGTTAGCCCAGTGAAAAATCAAGGTAGTTGTGGATCTTGCTGGACATTCAGGTAAGATGATTTTGGGACTTCATCAAAAACTATACACGGCTCTTAATATATGTGATGTTGCAGTTCGACAGGAGCACTAGAGGCAGCTTATGCACAAGCATTTGGAAAGAGTATTTCTCTGTCCGAGCAGCAGCTCGTCGACTGTGCTGGAGCTTTCAACAACTTTGGCTGCAATGGTGGATTGCCATCTCAAGCCTTCGAGTACATCAAATACAACGGTGGCCTTGATACTGAGGCTGCCTACCCATACACTGGAAAGGATGGAGTGTGCAAGTATTCCTCTGAGAATGTTGCTGTCAAAGTAGTTGATTCTGTCAATATCACTCTGGTAAGATGATAAACCATTGGTGTATTTTTATTTCTTTTCATTTTTAACACTTTAAGAACCAAATAGGGTGCCGAGGATGAGCTTAAGCATGCGGTTGCATTTGTTCGGCCGGTGAGTGTGGCGTTTGAGGTAGTTGATGGGTTCAAAGCATACAACGGTGGTGTTTACACTAGCACCACTTGTGGCAGCGATCCAATGGTTCGTTTTGCCCCTGGTCATTGTTATACATGAATTGATATATATATAATGTGATGTGATGACGACTCTCTCTCTTTCGCGCCTTCTCTTGCAACATGCGCAGGATGTTAACCACGCGGTTCTGGCTGTTGGTTACGGAGTTGAAAATGGAGTGCCGTATTGGCTCATCAAGAACTCATGGGGAGCTGACTGGGGCGACAATGGCTATTTCAAGATGGAGATGGGCAAGAACATGTGTGGTAAGTGTTTTGCAACTTCTGTCTTCAATTTCAGTTTAAATTTTTTTAGGGTTAACTAATTGCCGTGGGTTATGGCTAAATTCTGATCTGTCTTGCACTTTATAAAATTTAAACGACAAATCACTAAGTTTAAAAAATTTGAACCTATGACGATTTTTATCTGGTCAATGCGGTGTTGATTTGATACAGTGTATTAATGTGATGACATGGACGGTCAAATGACATCGTTATGAATCCGAAAAACTAAGAAAAATATCTCTCCACCTACACCTTGTCCCTTTCATGTTGCTGCCTAACCACAACTTCTATGTAGACCTTTTGTCTTTCTAACTTCAATTTTCCCCAAATTTGATCAGATGGAACAATTTAGAATTTTTGAAACTTCATGATTTATCAATTTTAAACTTGGTGAGTAGTTGTTCAAATTTCAACAAACCATAATTGACATTCGTCGTGATTTTATTCGTAGTTAACCCAAATTTTAAAGAAGTGCTAAAACTGAAATATGAACTGATGATTGACGATTAAAAATCTTGTTGCAGGCGTTGCAACATGTGCATCATATCCTATAGTTGCTTAAGCGAACTCCTTCAACGATTTGAAAAGAAAAGCTTCAGTTTCAGATGCAGCAAGTGTGATTGGCAAAAATGGATTACTAAATAAGATAAGATATAGGTCCAGCAGGTGAAAGAACTCATCGGAATTTCATGTAATCTATAATTTATGATGTTGCATAGCATTATTCCACTCCATCTTCTTTAACATCCTTTTGCTTAAAAAGATCGCGTTGAAGTCGTGCGTTTCATGTTGAGAGTTCAAGAAGACAGAGAGGTGTTACTGATATCAGTAGAAACTGAATTAAATTTACAAGATATACTAATAATTTTCACAAAAAATGAATAACCAACACACAACTAAACTGCTGAAGTTTTATCGTACAACAATTTTCTATTTCTCTAATTTAACTAATCAAATGGTACTAAAATTACTAAAAATTCGCTTATAAAATTTTGAAATTGTTGTGCAGCTGCTCATGGCCCTATCCTATGACGTAGCTCTGCCAATATTAATAATGGTTTCTCATTCACGTTTAAACCCTCAATCTATTGATTGTGACAAAATTGTCATACAATTAAGATGTATACGTTATTATCTTCTTTTAACATCCCCAATTCGAGGTAAAATATAGGTGGCATTCGACATGTATGGAAAACTATAATTTTTCTGTTATAACTAAAACACTGCCATGTTTGGCATGGTAGTTTGCTAACGAAAAAATTGGAGAAGACTGTCAATAAGTCACACAAGACAGAAGAGATTATGAAATATAAGAGGCTTTGAATTTTGAAGCGAGCAAGAAAGGATTCAAATGAAGCCTCAAGTAATGGCTCCGACTACAATAGAGAGGGATGACAATGCAAGCTCGGGCCACAAAAACCTATGAGCATCAGCAATAGCGGACGTCCACGCGGAATTCCCATCGGCGCGTGGGAATTCCATGGCGGACGTCCGCCATTGTGCGTCCCTTCCACGTATACGGAATTCCGCGAAGGAATTCGCAATTCCGCGGCGTTCCGCGGAATTCCGCACAGAATTCCCGTTTAATGCATTAAATATTTTTTTATTAATGGAATATTTTTCCCTATTTGTGTCGACTATTTAATTCCGTAAATTTCTTACTTCCGGAAATTGTTTAATTTGTGAATTTGTGAATTTTTTTATTGTGGGAATTCCTTCGGGAATTCCGCAGGGAATTCCGTCATTGTGCAGTGGGAATTCCGTATGACGTGCCAGTGCAGTGGGAAGTCCGTATGACTTGGCAGGAGGTGTTTTTGGGAATTCTGCCGGGAATTCCGCACCACTGTTGATACTCTTGTCTTCATTTTTTTTATCAAGTAACAATGGTGTACAATTTAATTATGATCCATTATTAATTTTTAATAAATATAAATTGCATCATTTCTAAAATTATACTCTTTAAATGATTATCATTTTAAAAATTGTATAATTAAAATAAAGAGATCTCTAATACTCCATTAAACATTTATTATAATTACATTATTTACATATCCAAGTTTTTACTTTAGGAATGTTTGGTTAAGTTGATTTTAGAAATCTTATAACCTCCAACACCTTATAAAATGCAATGTCACAAAACTATATGATTATGAACCAGAGAATTAAAACTATATGAAATTAGATTGGTATTAAAAAAACAAATCATAATAGAGTCACTCCATATTTGTAAATTTATGAAATGAAACATTACATAAACAATTTGATTAAATTCCCATTCAAATCATTTGTCAAACACAGTCAGTTTTGAGGTATAAATTAACAAATTCCGCCTGAGAAGAAACACATTCGGCGGAGAGATAACAGAAGCAAAATCCGGCGATAAATCCATGACTTTTCCGACTAAATTCGCCAGCAACAAGTGACAATTTCTCTTCAGAAATGTCGATGGACAGGCACGGCTCTTCCTACGCTGCATCTCCCGAAGAAACCAACCTGTGCGTTTTCTTCTAATCACCGCACCAATTTTGACATATAATTGCGTTTCTGGATTTTTATTATAGTGATTTTCCTTTCCTATTTTTGATTGTGATTATCATATGCTGTTGTTGGAGTGGAGGTGATGAATTCTGCCTAATTTGCTATTTGAATTGCGAAATGATCACTGTGTGTTTCCAGATATAAGTATTTAACTCATCAAGGACTGGTACTTTTGTTGGAGTCAGTGATAGTATAGACTGATTTTTTTTCTTAATGCCAAATCTCGACGATTTTAGTTCAACATGAGACAAAATCCGAAGCTCGTGTCTCGTTCTTCTGCATACGATGTTCATTGCTTCTTTTTGGCCGGTGATCTGTCAACAGTGACTTTTTTGGTTCAGGAATTCACATATTTAGACTGAACATGAAAAAAAGGAGTTACAATCCACTATTGGCTTGAGAATATGGCCATAAGAAACCGTCTATGAGCTCCTTTGGGTTTCTAGCTTGTGACTTTTTTTATGGAAACATAATGAATATGCCTTAGTTTTCCAAATTAACCACGAGCCACTGTGTCGTCTATTCTTCTTATTACATAGCTACCTGCCGTGCAGGTTCCTTGACATACTGCAAGAGGCTCCCTTATGTGGCCACCAGAAGCGAACAAGGATACTTGGGAGTATCTTTTATTGTATTTTACTGGCAAGTTTTTATCTACTGTAACGTATGTTCATTGGATATCAACACATACGATTGAGGAAATCTGATTTTCGTACCATTCTAGGCAGGTTATGCAATTTTTGCTCTGGGAATCACATGGATTCTTAAGTCTTTGGAAGATTTAACCGTCTCACTACTGTGTAGCTGTAATATCCTTCTTTTGGTCGTTACAGGTCATTCACGAACATTTAATAACTTCTCTGTTTATATACGCATGATATATCTGAAGTTTTCTGACTCTCTTGAATTTGCTTCTCTTGGCATGGTTTTACTATCGGTGTACTTTGTAAAACAATGTAGTTTGGGTTTATATTTTATTTCTACATTAACCAGAAAACGTTGAAGTTTGACTGTATTGAAATGAGCATCTGCTTATCGAACTTAAGAGGGAAGAGCAACTTGTTTTAGCAAACAACATTTTAACTTTGGCATATGAAAATAGAGAGAAGATGTGAAAAGAAAGATAAGAGTAATATAGCCATGCGAGAGTGCATGATTTTAAGGTTTTTTTTCATTTTTCCCTATTACATTTGGATCCCACCATCCTTAATTGAATCTTGGGTAGGATCTTTAATCATTAATCAGATTGTATTTTGCTAGAGCATATTATGCTCTAGCAAAAGTTTAAGGAGATAAATTGGTTTTGTTTGGTTTCGGCGAGAGCCTTAGTTGAAAATGAAACCATTGTTCTCATCTCACTATTCTCTAAAATTCTAAATTTCTTATCTGATCTTGGAGCTTCACTGCTGGCGCTGTGTTTCTAGTTTTCTAGAGTAAGGCTACTGACTTTGTCCCTTTTTCCGAGGCTGTGAGTTAATTTACTAGTTATCTAACGAGTAATGGTTTTTCTGAAATCATATCATACTTAATGCAATCAGAACTTTATTTGCCTTCTTGTATGTGTTACATGCTACCGTTGTGAATCCGCAGACACGTAATATGCAAACCAGGCAGAAAGCTCACAGTTTATCATTCTCTCTCAGCTCCTCGAATCAAAAGTAAACAAGTGTATTTTGGTTGTTGACCAGATAAAAACAATCAATTGCAAAGGAAATGTGGATGACTAGGGCATAATCTTGGTTAGGCATAGCAAAAGTTAAACCAGTTGCCACCAGGCATATATACTGAGTCAAGTGAAATTTGGAGATGTTTTTATGAATATTACATGCTACCTATGTGAATGAATATTATCTTCTTGAGAACAGGTAGCTGGCAATAAATTCTTTATTGAACTGTTGTATTTGCTAAAAAATGTCTGCCACATTGTACAGGCATTTTTCTACAATATTTGGTTTATCAAGTTCACAAGATACGCCTGCAGGTATTTAGTTATCCTTTTCATGACGGATCAATGCCATTGTCATCATAGCTCTTACAGGTTCTCATCAACAAGATACACATATAACTCAAAATTAGATTTTGAAATGTGCATTGGATTGCGTATAGCATTCTAAAACACCATACGCTAGGAGGCATCAGTGAAGATAGCAAGGACAGCAAAAGAAGTCTAGCTTAGTCTTAATCTTTAAATTTGGGTTTTATTGGGTTTGTGTGTAATCCATTGAACTTACATGATTAATAGTACTGTTTGAAGTGCATGTGCTGTGGATGCATTAACTGGTGCATTAGGTGATTTATGCTTTTGACGACTGGAGTCTTCAGGTTTATCAATTGGGAAGTTGACAAGTGTTGACAACTTTGACACACACAATAGATTAAATGATACTATTCTAAGAAATAAGGAGGGCAATGTATGAAAAAAAAAAGAATCAATGTGGATTCAAAGCCGTATATAAGGGTTGTGTTGGAAAACTGAACTTCTGTTTCCATTTCAGTCGGGTTTTATTTCAACTAACTTGAAGAATTTCTTATAATAGCTATTGGGGATGTTAATGTGAAATAAAATAAAATTCTTGCTGCATTTTGACTTGACCATTCACAATGTATCGCTTGGTTTTTAGCCAGGATGCCCTGGAGTTGCATTTCCACATTTTTAAAAAAAATTATATTTTTATGTTATTAACTGTTGGATAACATGGGATAAACTAAACTTTGTAGGGTTATTATGGTTTCAGCCAAAAGTTGAAGCATATAATTCGCCTACCATTTGCTACTATTGCATATGGTATGCATATGATTTCCTACTTAATCTTTCTGTCATTCAGTTCAGAATAGTCTGTGGCTGATACATTAGTTATCCAATTGACATAAATTACTAATAGAATATCGGCTTCTTATGTGCAAAAGAACTGAACCACACCTTTTTTTACTGGACCCATTATTTAATATGATCTCTTACATAGAATTATAGACTATGATTTTGAAATCTCAAGTGATTTCTTGCTCATTCTCTTCTTATATATATGTGTACGACTCTGGAGACACAAAATAGAAATTAAAAACTTCATGGAATATGTTTATCTGATCTATGTTAGTTAAATGCAGGAACTGCTGCAATGCTGCTTGTCATGGCCTGGAAGCACCATATAAGTTTTCTATCAATTTCTATGCTACTCAGGTCAACATACTTAGATCAGAATGTGTGATCTGGGAACCCCATATATCACTTTCTATACATTAACTTGCAGATATACATTTTCGCAACCCTACTTTTTATTCTACTTATTTCTTCCGTGTTTGATCCCGTCTTGTAAGATGACTAAGTTCCCATTTGATGTTTGAAATTGATGTTCAAAATTGCTGCATAATCAATGCCTGAGGTAGCTTTTGATTCTTATAACTTAATCATTTGTCTGTTAATCTTTGCAGAATCATTATGCTGGTTGAAGCAGTATGTGCAGGATTTTTCATGAGTGTCTATGTCGGTGAGATGGTGCAAATTATGTTATGGAACTTAGTGCCACAAATTCTTTGAAAATAGTTCAGAATGCGAAATTCATGAGATAATATAAAGTTAATTCTATGATTTATTTTATGTGGATTATATAAGGTTACCTGAGATAATATAAAGTTATTGCTTAAGAGCATTTTGGAAACTGCAGGTTATGTGCACCAATACAATTCATTGGATTCCCAACCTGACGCTTTGAACTCATTGTACTCTCCACTGCAACAAGCAAGTCCTTTAGAAGGATTGAGGTAGTGACTTAGTCATGCTATATACATCTAAATACTTTTGGCGTGCTTAATTCAACAAACTTTCTTAAAGTTTGGCATGTTATAGACAGACTCATGACTCGTCTATTGTTGGAATATGGTGGTGATGTATGAGTTAATTAAGTTCGACTTTTATACCCCACCCACACCCACACACCACCACCACCACCACTTTTATAAAAGAAAAGAAAGAAACAAAACTAGTCCACATATTACTAACATCCTCTTCTTATTACAGTGCTCATTGACCATCATTCAGTTGCATTAAGAGAATAAGTTGAGTCACTTAGAAAAATAGACCTCCAGTTCTAGCAGATTAATGCTATGATCATCAGAAACTTTAGTATGGCCATTTCACTGTATACATTTGACATTTTATTTTATTATAGGTACCATGATGGGGGGCGACTATCAGATCAACAGATGGCATTGCTGCAGTATCAGAGAGAAAACCTTCACTTTCTCAGTGAGGAGGTAAGTTGTATTAAGAAACATGTCATGAATTCTGCTCATACCTTTCATATCTCTGGTGTAGAATACATCTTGAATTTGATCGAATGTTTGGCTGTTCCTGTTGACTTCTATGAAATCTAATTTTGTTAATTATTTTAATGAAATTCGGTTTCATACAAGTCAACAGTGGCCGAGTGCATCTTTTCTTAATTTCTGGAGTTTGGAATTCATGGCATGTTACTGTTATAGCATATACACATACATTTTAGGATGTTTTCTTGTGTGATTTCTGATCTTAATTTTTTTCTATAGATTCTTAGACTGCAAGAATCTTTGAGCAAATATGAGAGAACTAATGATGGTAGCACGCCTCAGGTAATCATAATCCTTGTTATGTGTGTTCTTTCTGGCCCAAATATTAGAGAAACACTGACACTGCTTCACTCTATCTAATGCATGATGGTAAGAGAACATATTTTAGAATGCTAAAGGTTTGTAAGTCGGCAACAGTTTGGATGTGGTGTTTAGTTGCCTAATCTTCCAATCCCCAAAGTTTCCAATTTGTAGTCTAGCATCATGCTGATGTTTATTGACTCAGTTTGCAGAAGACGGTTACTATGAGTTACTTTTCTGTCAAACAAATAGGCATTGCTTGGTATTGAGATAAGCTGGTAGAGTGAGCTTTGGACACATTACTGGAGAAGTCTGAGATGTTGGTAGGATAGATACAGGAACATCTTGTTCCCTTAGTTTGACATATGATACATCTCCTAGCTACCAATGATGTTTCCTTTTGTATACGCATCTCAGGGATGTTTCATTGGATCACAGGCTTTGGCACTTCTTTGAGATATAAACTCATGATAAATTTTCCTGAACCTTGTAGGTTGATCTGGCTCATTTGTTAGCTACTCGTGATCAAGAACTACGGACACTTTCGGCTGAGGTAATTAAACAGCTCTTCATGGCAGGTTTTAGCAGTACATAGAACTGAATTGTTTCTTATTGAATAGTGACTCAACAATTTAGTTTTACCTGCTTGTAGTAATTCCTTACCAGTGAGTTTTTGGTCGGCATGTGATTAATATATGTGCAGATGTAGGATCAAATTATTATGCAGCTTATAAATGAGCTAATTCTGTTGGCGGACCGTTGCTGTTCATTTTTAATCTCTTATGGAAGCTAACACAACACTATAAGTTCTTATCTTTCTATGTTTTACACCTGCTAGAGTCGCCTGTTATCATAAAGTATTTTTATTGCATTGAAAATTTATAATGGTTAGCATTGGAATATCCTCTCGGCATATAAAACCTTAATGATGGGCTGAATGCTAATAATTATAAACAAATATAGCTTTGTAGTATAATGCAGCCTTTAGAGCTTTACTATCCTACACATGCGTTCTTGTTTCTAGAAACCTAAATTCTTTCCCTTTACAAGAGTTAACATTATTTATAGAGCTTGTGCTTTATTTGGAGTCTAAGGATCTTCATGCGAGTGTCTCCTTTACATGGATCTAGACATTTTGCGAGTTCTACACTACCTTTCCATATATGATATATCCTAATGAGTGTCTTTCATTGCAGATGAACCAGTTACAATCGGAACTTCGACTTGCTCGCTCTCTGATAGCTGAGAGAGACTCCGAGATACAAGGCGTTCGCAACACTAACAATCAGGTAGATATTTGCTACAAGTTTTTTCTGTTTTCACAACCCTCCGTCAGTAGCTAAACCAGGACGGGGATGAAAACGACAGGGATAGAAAAGAGGCTTGAAAATACATTAAACGATACAACTTATGGGAACATTAAACCATCTATGAACAATGATCTGTACTAGTATAGATAGATTTTATTTCATGCTTTTCTAGTCATGTACAGCAGATTCCACTGTAGACCATGCCAAAAAGTCCTTTTGAGAATATGCATCTATTTTGAATTCTTGTATCAACTTTTGATGCACTATCGGTCATGGAACAGTACATCGAGGAGAATGAAAGGCTTAGAGCTATACTTGGGGAGTGGAGCGCCAGAGCAGCTAAGGTAGTATTAGTAAAGTTCCTCGTGTTTTTGGAAAGTACATGTCTCTGTGTTTCGTAGAGTTTCTGACCTTTTTGTTGGATGAACGAAAGCTGGAGCGTGCATTGGAGTCTGCAAACATGTCCAATTTGGAACTGCAGAAGAAAATCTCATCGAAGACTCGGACTACAGCAGAACCAGTTGATTAGTAAGGTCTCACTATCTCGTTGTTTCTCTTTTCTTTGTTTGTCGGGTGCATTCTTTTCTTCTTTTGTATAGGAGAGTGTATAGACAGAGGATGAAGTTTAGTGATTTAGGATTTGCTCAACAGAAACTGTATAGGAATTTGAAGTGTGACTTCTCCTTTTTTTTATTTTTACTTAACTTGAGCTATGATTCCTAGCAACATGATTTCTAAGAGCATCTCCTATGGCGCCCCTCCGGTAGGACGTCCGGTCGGACACCGGGAAGGGCGACGGGACGTCCGCCGTTGGGAGGTCGGAGGTCGGATACGGACGTCCCGTGAGGACGTCGGGTGTCCTCGGACGTCCCGGCGACGGGCGGGCGGACGTCCGCCACTGTGGCTTCAACTCGGACGTCCGGTCGGACGTCCCGTTTTTATTATTTTTTTTTTGTTTTGAAACTCTATATATACGGCTCGTTGAATTTTATTTGTGAATTTATGATTTTTTTTATTGCGGGATGTCCTAGTGGGAAGGGTGATGGGTGTGAATTTATGATTTTTTTTATTGCGGGATGTCCTAGTGGGAAGGGCGATGGGAAGGGCGGATATGCATGGGATGTCCTAGTGATGTGGCAGTGGGGTGGGATGTCCTAGTGACGTGGCAGGAGGTGTTTTTGGGATGTCCTAGTGGATGTCCGAGTGGGATGTCCGCCCACTGGAGATGCTCTAATTCTTTTTTTTACCTATTTTTTTCTGTTTTTATTTTTTCATTAGGGGTAGTAATGTCTATTTATCTAAAAACTAGGTTTATTTTATTGTAGTATGCTTTTTATGAGTAACTGAAAAGGTATTATCGAAATAGGTACTATCCCTTCTTTCCACATTAGGAATCTCAATTGAATCCAGCACGAATTGTAAGGAAGGTAAATGAATATCGAAATAGGTACTACCCCTCCGTTCCACATTAGGAGTCCTAATTGAATCCAGAACGAGTTTTAAGAAATGTAAAGGAAAGTTGATGAAAAATATAATGGAATATGAGTCTTCTTTTTATGTAGTTTTATACTAATAAAATGTGAGTGAAATGAAATTAGTGGAATGTGAGGTCTGTTACTATTTATGGAATGAGTGAACCGAGACTCTTAATGTGTGAACTAAAATGAAAAATTGGAACACCCAATGTTGGACGGATGGAGTATAATCTTATATCCGCTTAATGCAATAATAGCAATAAAAATTGGAATTTTATGTTTTTTTAAAAAAAACAAAAAAAATCTCAATATTTCGGACATGTGGTTAAATCAAAACAAGTTGGATACAATCTTGTTACAATTTGATCATTTTTTAAGGGTTGAATTGGAACTGACATATCGGTCCTAAGTCCTAACAATCTTATTACAATTCGATAATTTTCAAGGGTAAACCACTAGTTTTGATCTAAAATCAGGAAAACCGTGGAACATCAAGAAAAATCATGGCAAGAGCTTAAAAAATTGGCAAAAACCACACAAATATTGGAACCCTCATTTCCTTTGTTGGGCTGGTTACGATACCCGGTCCATATCTCGTTATATCAGTTACGATGCCCGATGAGTTTAAGGACGAGAACTCTAATGGTGGGCTAATACAAGATTTGCAAAATCGTACGAAACCAACCATACCAAAGGCGGAGCATACCGATGAATATTACATTATCCACTCCAATCACACAAACAATATTCAACTAACTAGTTATTACAATGGGGATACATGAGTGGTCTCGTTTAAGAAGAGACAACCAAACACCAAGTTGTAGAAGTCACTTCCTTTCACTGTGCTTCCGTCTCCAAATATGGCTTGAGTATCATATGTGCATGCGCGAGTACAGTCCGGGCAATACGTAACCTAGCAAAACATGAGATTGTCCGATATTGAATCTACCAGAAATTGTCTGAGATTAATTTTGTTACATATATTGAATTAGCTAGAAATTATGTCACATATTTTTGTCTCGAGATTAAGTATCAGGCCACCGAACAACATTCATAAGACTATGTCCCATCAAACCAAACACCAGTATCAAACGCATGTATTGACAGAGAGCAGAGGCGGTTATATGTTTAGTAAAGTAGAAATGCAGGGATTTGATTATTTCATTCTAGACTCTAGAGCAAATCAGGGGAAAAAAACCGAAATAAATAACAAAGCCATAGCTAGTGAAACACATACTAACACAAAAAGAGCATGAAGATGAATTCTCGTCAAAACATTTCACATAAATAAAGATACCCCGACTGTTGATGCAAGAGTAACACGATTTCATGTTTTCGACTTGTTTCTTTAGCGAAGCTCAGGCCTTTGTACCAAACAGGAATTTATGAATATTTGGCATGTTTTGTGATGGTTTTCATACCCATGTTTTGTTAATATACCAAACATGTTAGAATTCATACCCATGTCTTGTGATGGTTTTCAACCGTCCAAAAAAGAAGTATACAATCTTCATTTTTCTCTTTAGATTCAACTAATATGCCATATTCTTATATTTAGAAGTAAAAGAAGTAGGAGTTCATCGCACCTCTAGCAACTTAGGTAGGTAGTGGCTGTCGAGCATGACATCAACCCCATACATCGCTCTAGATGTTGGACTATGCATTTCTGGATGCACTGCAGCAGCTCCCTCGAAAACAGATCTGATCATCTGTTTAACTCTTAGATGGATATCCAACCATTTAACTGCAAAAACAAGAGCACCTTGTGAATGAAGACACCTGCTAATCCATTGACAAACAGTGGAAATGGGAAAAAATAATAATTTAAAAAAACAGTACCATTATGCTCTTTTTCAAATTCCTTTACAAAATCTGGTGTGTTCATGTGATTCAATCTTCCCCTGTAATTCTAAAGAACACAAAAGTCGCAAAAATAAGATGACCACATAATTTTCTTCGATCTTTTCTACTAAAGCAAGTACCAAGACATGCACTTTATTTGGATACTGATATCCAAACTAGGTAATGACATCAAATTACTTGTAAAAAGTGTTCAGAGATTGTGGAGGCACTATTTAACCCAGGAGGTAAATGGTAGACATAATTACCATAACGGTGAAATGTGTCTCGTATTCAAATAAACTGTGCTGCTCCAAAGAGTAAGTGTTATTTGCCAACCTAACCTGGTAAAAGAGATGGAGACATGCTCAAAAACTATAACTTAATATATAGATATGACAAAACATGATACTCAACACCATTATAGCATCACCCCCACAAAAAAGGGAATGGACACATACCCAAAAGACCTCTGAAATGAATATCTCCAAAGGGTTGATACTGCGCACCAAGATAATGTAGCGCAGATCAAATTTTTTCCCTCTAAATAAGGCAGGGTGTTCGATGTACTTTTGACATATTTTCGGGCCAGTCTCCATGAGGCGGATAATCTGAGATAAATTCTGGGTAACAGTTGTATCAATAGTTCTTGCCATGTTCCATGGTTTTAGGATCCACAAATTGTCAACTCCATCCCTTTCACGTGTATAACAGTCCCCTATGAGTTGAGCAAGATGTGTTTCAAGATTATATGTTGGCTGGAGCCACTGAGGAGCACCATGGGCCTATAAGATGGGGTTGTATCCAGAAGCATTTTGTATCAATAAGACATTTAAGCTATGCAATTTATGAATTGACCAATGCAAGAAGTTGGAAAGTATAGAACCTTCTGAACAGTTTTGGCCAGATGATGTTTCATAACAAGGCAAGCCTCAAAAGGAAATTGATTAATGTATTGCTGATCATTCAGTCCAACTGCCTCCTTCATCTCCTCATCAACTTGCAAACTAGTCCATATAATATCTGCATCCTTTGGTTCACTTGCTGCGGAAGAAACAATTGGAAATGACGAGTTACAGAATTACGAAAGTCAAGTATATATACACGATGAACGGTGCACAGATATAGATGTTATGACCCAAGTACTAGAGTAAGAAAAGACAAGAGATCATATTTGCATCATGTTTGCAAGTATACTGTCTCATGGCATTAGAAACATGCTCAAACAATTGTCACAAGCTTAATATAGGAATCCAATTATTCTAGTGGTTATGAGTTCAAGTACATACTGATTGCAAATTCTGGACGTGTCAGAAATTCCTCCACTTGAGGTAAATCAGTGTAAACCTTCAACACACTTCTATCACCATGAAGCAGACTATTGGTTGCCAATGCCTTAGTTGGTACTGGAGAAAACCTTCTTGAGTTCAATTCCAGGTTGAATTTTTCATACTCCTACAGAAACAACATTAGGATTTAAATGAACATAAGAGTCATGGATGGACCAGACATAAAACATCACAATCAGAAATCATACTCTTAGAAAATAATTTTGAGGGGTGTGAAACCAGGCAGTGAGTCTTGCAGAACGTTGCCGCTCCTCCCCAATGCCAAACAGGTAATCACGAGTGCATTCATCACCTTGTTGCACAGTTTTTGTAGGCCAAAGAACTGAGTAACTGAGAATTTTCACTCAGTGTTAGACTTTTAGTACTCCCTCTGTCCCATTAAAGATGACCCACTTTCCTTTTTAGTTTGTCCCAACCAAGATGACTCAGTACTATAAATGGAAACACATTTATCTCTACTTTATTCCCTCTCTCTTACTTTACTCTCTCCACTTAACACACAAATATAATTGCATAAAACTCCGTGCCGCCTAAGGAAGGGGTCATCTTCCTTCGGACGGAGGGAGTACTTTTCAATGAAATATAGGAATAAGATTAGGATCCCAAGGGAGAAAACTAATAGAGTGGACTATGAAGATGCTCCCGACATAAATAGGGAAATACAAGGAACGGTTTGAAGAAAGAACCTGACAGCTGACTCCAGGTTACCATCGGGCATGTAGAGAAAAGGTGAAACTCTGAAATTGGCTTCATCGCTGTGACGCAAAGCTGAACCGAGCTCATCCATCACATACCTGAGAGCAATTTTAAATGAAAGTTAATATAAAGCACAACTAAAGACCATGACATTCACAGTCTTGTCCACAAGATACAAATATTTCATAGTTGTTCTCTTTGCACATGAGCTGTTTTAGAGCCTCTTCTTCGTAAAATAGTTTAGTGAATATCACATGGCAGGAGACTAGGGTGACCAAACACTAATGGATGTGGATTACATTTCTACCCAACATTGAACATTTTCAATTATCCTAGTTTACCAAAGTCCTTGGTTGAGTGAATGCAAACCATGCCTTTTCCAATCTAAGCAGAAACACATATAATGGTCGGGACCTTCTGCAATATTCCAACTTGAAGACAATAATAAAGTAGAGTCGGCGTTAGAAGTGAAAGATTCACATTGATTTTATAGTTCTTTTATAATGGACCAGCTGGCATCTCAGCCAATCAGGCAATCAAACTAACATTTAAAAAAAATCCCAAGGACATTCTTGTTATCCATAAATGGAATTTCTCAATATTGGCCCAATATTAAACTCGATAAAGGATTTGAACAATATAATCAAGTGAATACCAAACAGAAGTTTCATCAATCTTTTCTTCATCAGCAAGCCGATATGTCATTAGGTACAACCACATAGCATTGATAACACGATCAGTGAGAGATTCTTCAGCATTGAACTCAGGGAGGCGGGGTTTTAATACTGAATCAGCAATGCTCTTCTCAGATTCTAAGATCTTGGAAGTACTAAGTCCATTTAACTCAGAGAGAGCGGGAAGAGCTTCAATAATTTCAACAGCACTCTCTCCAAGATGACCGGGAATATCCACCTATTGTAATGCTCAGGTCAACGTGATTGGCAGTATGGAGAAAAGTAAATAATTTTCATTTAACAGAGCTACCTCCAAAGCAGTTAGATTGGTGAATCCTCTAAGATAGTATAGTAGTATGCTGACTGAGTTCTCGTCTAATGTATTTCCACGAAGATTCAAGTATGATAGCATAGGTATTTCAACTGGGGAAAAGGCCTAAACGAAGACAACCGGAACAAATTGAACTAGTTAGATCAGGAAATACCTGAAGAAAGTTGTAGATTAATAAGGAAGGAAGTAGGATGCTAAAAGTTGGGGTGAGTTATTTAGAGTAGAATACTACTACACCTCAGTGATAAGATTTTGGATGCCCCTATTTGAAAGGTCAAGAGACGTAACGCTTTGCAACTGATGATCACTCTCATCAGAATCTCCAGGATTGTCTTTCTCGTATAGTCCTCCACAGAATCCTAAGGCCCACTTGCCATACTTAGGAGTGAACTGGGAATTATAAATTTCCAGTTCACGGCAGCTTCCTAGAATACGAGCTTCCAAGTCCTTTACACTGAAAAAGAAAGTAATTCATTATCTTCAACGTAGTTTACACTGGAAAGGAAATTTTTCTCAAAAACCTCCAATGCATTCAAATGTTTCAGACCTAAATTGATCCTAAGCAGTTTCCGAAGAACATGGAGACTCACCCATTTTCCAGTGCCGGATTGTAGTTCACCCACAGAGCTCTGAGAGATTTGAACTGAGCCACCACTTCTAACAAAATCTCAGGATTCTCAAGCTTGTTTCCGCGGAGACTTAGTGCAAGCAAGTGCTGGTGCAGTAGAGTCCACAATAAGGTTAAAACATCGACCAAGAGGCAAAATACAACAAAGCCACACATATAAACAAGAGAATCCACTTCAATTCGGTTTGAGTGAAACCTATGTCCACTAGTATAACAACCTACCATTGTCAATAAACATGCACAACAACACAAACTTAATAAACTGAACCATTCATAAGTAGATAAACATAGCAGCGAAAATGGAGATTGTGATACAGTTAGCAACTGACAGGGAATTTAGTCGGCAGATCAAGGGAAAGTAGCATATCATCGTCAATTTCGAGATCTTCGAGCTCCAACCATCTAACAGAACGAGCACCTTCTTCCCTAACTTTACAAAACTCTCTCTCAACTACTTCTGCAGCACTCAATTTAGCATCATCGTCTTCACCACCCGCCTCGTCCACCTCCGAATTCAAATCCACGTCAACACACATCAACGACGCCATTCTCTCCACCAATCCAGGAACCTCCTGCAGCTGCACCATCATAACTTATGAAATCAGATAATATACCTCGAGATAAGATCAGTTAATAACAACATAACTCGTTCGATACATTGCAATCAATCAATTATACAGAGCGTAGCAATTGAGTTCGCATATACCTGCTTATAAGCATCGGATAAGCGAAAAGTCCAGGCGTGATCAATCAGAAATACATCGGAATTTTGACCGATGTAATCCGCCGTCGACACGAGCCTCCTCTGCCTGCCGCTCTCAACAGGCTCCACCTGAAAATAGCTCCCGCCGTCGAAAGTCTCGGACGTGAGCTTCTGGTAGAGCTTCCGGTGCAACGGCTGCGGAAGACCAGATGCTGCTAGAAGGACGCCGTGGACCTTGACGAAATCCTCGTAGCTGAGAATTCCGGTGACGGCGGGCGACATTTTCGCAGCTCGGGGTTTTTGAGTAAAGTGGAGAGGTTTTGGGAATATTATTCAAATCAGGGGGGGGGGGGGGGGGGGGGCAGAGCAAGTATATTTGTAAAAGCTATGCTATTTATATTTTTTCAAAAACTCAACATTTAAAACGTAGTACTACATGATTTGCGACATAAATGGTTAATTTGCGATATATCCCCTCCTCCCTGAATATGAGTCCTGTTTTTCCATTTTAATCCGTCCGCGAATAGAGTTCTGGTTCACTTTTACTATAAATGGTACTCCGAGTCTCATATTCAACTAACTAATTTCACCCACATTTCATTTAAAACTAATATATACAAGTGAGACTCATATTCTACTAACTCTTTTTCACTCACTTTTCTTACCATTTCTTAAAACTAATGCCGCTAAGAAATGAAACTTCAAATGGCGAACGGAGGGGAGTAAATGATTAATTTGAGATGAATATGTTTTTGTTACTTGACAAGTTTCTTTTTGATACATAATTTAAAAAATTGTACTTTTATAGGTTAAATATAGATAAAATAATGCACTCCCATAAGATAGCGAATAATGCATAGAGAAAATAAGGAGTAAAATAAATGAAATTATATGTGTTATTTTTTTAGTTGGTTATAAGAGAGGGCAGAGTCCTTAAAAAAATACTACAGTCTATTCAGCTCGAACATGTGCAATTCTCAATCGATTCCTCAATAATAAGTTTCGTACCCCAATCGGTGGCTCATCATGCAAATACATACATGTATCCCGACCAGACGACCAGCTTGCCAACTAATCTGCAACCGAATTAGCCTCACGATATATGTGTTTTATTATCACATACCAATGTCTGTCATGTATAATCCAAATATTTCGAACAATAATGAAGCAACTTCCATCCTCTCTATTCAAGTTGATTGTAAAGACAACTGCTTGGTTGTCATTCTCGACTTCAAGACTTAGTATGTTTTTGTCCCAAGCAAGCTCCAAACTATCATATATGGCACATAATTCAGCCATAATTACCGAACCATGTCCTAAGCTTTTGGAGTATCATTTAAATAATACCCCCAACATCATTCTGCATTCATAATAACACCACCGGCTGATGCCATTTGAGATACTCCCTTCACTGCCCCGCCTGTATGGAGCTTATAGCTACCTGATGTTGGAGTACTGGACCAACTAATTTATTCACTGGAACTTTGGTCTTAGCTTTGCGTGGAAAAATAGAATGCTGATGGAAGAGGTAGTCGAGCAGCGTCTTAAGAGCATCCGTAGCGGCGTCTCGCTGCGGATGCTCAATCTCGTCGCTTAGCTCGTGGGGGAGGAGCGGGACGCGGGACAGGCCGCCACGCGCCAGCACCACGTGGCGAGCTCTGGCGTGCGGCGTGACGCCCACTCGCCGGCACGCGAGTGGGCGTCGATTTTTTGCTATTTTTAATTATTATTTTTTTAAAAAAATCTGAATAAAAAAAATTCTTTTTTTCTAGTATTTTAAATTATGTCTTTTTTTAGGATTTTAATTATATGTGTTTTTTTATATTTTAATTACGTGGTTTTTTTATGATTTTAATTATGTGTTTTTTTATATTTTTAGGATTTTAAATTGTAATTTTCTTTTATTTAATGAAGTGTGTTTTTATTAATTGAAATTTGTTGGAAATAAAAATAAAAAATGAAATTGAATGAATAGTTAAAGGATTAGATGGTTAAGAGATGGATGGATGCAAGTGCTCTCTCTTAGTTAAGAGATGGGGTAAAAAGTGCAGTGGGGCCCATGAATAGTGAATGGATGAGACGGTTAAGAGACGATATTGAGACACAGATGCGGATGGCCTGAGACATGATCAATGGATTCTTGTGCTCCCCCACAACCAATACAAGCTGCATCATTAATAATATGTCGGCTACATCTCTCAACACTGGTGAATAACGGTATTTGAAAGCAAGCCATATAAATTGCCGAACTCTCTGAGGGCCTTTATAACCACCATAAAAGAATTACTCAAATAACTTGAGACAACCTAAAATGGAATATGACTCAAGTAACTTGATGAAATGAGTTGATTCTATTTTATAAATTACTTTTGTATTTTTAATATTTGTTTGAGTCTTATTTGTTTTATTTTACACTATATGTAATTTGTTATATTGGTCAAAAATATATACTACTCGATGAAAGACAAAATTTGCCGATTAAGAAGTTTTTTACTAGTTTAATCACTTATTCAAATAATCACATACATTCGCGTACAACTAACGTCAACAATAGTATTTTCTCGTACTTAAATTATTCGAATAATCACACACATTCGCTCTAACAATTACACGCATTCGCGTATGACTCACGCCAACAATAGTCGTGCGCGCATGACTTACGCCAACAGTCTTTTCTCGTTATAACTTTAGCATTTTTTCTTACTTTGTAAGTCTATTTTTGGAGATTCGGTAGAAAAATTACCTACAATTGAACTTTAATGATAAAAATGAAGACTCTTTAGAATATCAGACTTTTTAATTGAAGACTTAATAGAATATCAGAGCATCCCCATCCGTGCTCTTGCCAATGAGCACGGATGTGGGCCCGGACCCACTTTTACTCATTGTCGTTAGGCAAGAGCACAACACCCACATCCGTGCTCTTCCGCAAGGACAAGCTCAAGGGCCCCACCATTCTATTATTCAATTTAAATAAAAACATTTCCACAAAATTAAAATGCATTAAAAATATCCGGATTACTATTACAAATTACAAAAAAATAAAAGTTACATAATTAAAATCCTAAAAATTAAAAAGTATATTATTAAAATCCTAAAAATAAAAAATTACATAATTAAATTCATAAAATTTAAAAAACTCACTACTCGTGGCCGAATTTCGTCCAAATGGATGATGAATGAGTGTATTTATAGATGATTTTGGGATTAATTTTTTAAATTTTCAAAAAAAGTTCAAAAAAAATGGTAATAAAATCTGTATATTTTTGGGAATCAGAAAATATATTTTTTAAAATTTTGGTATTATTTTCGAATTTAAAAAAAAAGAAAAAGAAAATGTCAACGGCCAATAGAAACGTGCCACGTTGCCCTGTTCAGCGGCACGAACGTGCTCTATGTATCGAGCAGAGCCGTGCCAGCGGCAAGAGCGTAGCGGCAGACAGGAGTGTGCCGTGCGGCTGCGGATGCTCTCAGACTTTTTTTCATAAGAAAGATGTTAAAAGTATCATATAGTCCACGATAAAAATGAAGACTTTTTAGAATATCAGACTTTTTAATTGAAGACTTAATAGAATATCAGACTTTTTTTCATAAGAAAGCTGTGAAAAGTATCATATATATACTATATAGTCCGTTATTTTTAGTGGTATATAATATAATTGAACTAAATGAAATTAAATTAAGTGTATTTTGCGGCAATTTGCATGCTTATTTATTTACGTCAGTCGCATGGCGGCAAACTCTCGTGCAACCGTCATAATTACATTGACTATAATTAATTAGTAATGCAAATATTAATTAAAAATTAATTAACGTTAAATAAAAGTTTTATTTATTTGTCTAACAAAAACCCCACTAATCTTTGTCCAGTACTCGTAGAAGAATATTCCCATATATCCTCACACACCAAATTCACACATAAAAAAAATCAGCTGCATCATTAACCGACACGTTTCAATCCCCTTAATCCAACGGCTGAAATCACGTCGAAACACGCCACGTATTAGTTACGGTACGCCTTCCAACACCCTAACACGCCTTCTATTCAAGATTAAAAAATGAAAAAGAGATAATATTGTTTAATTATGCAATTTGGAAATTGTGCTGCTTCACTTTGGATAAAGATAAGGCCTTTCACAATCAATATCTTCACTCTCGTTCAATTTTCCCTCTCTCTCTCTCTCTCTCTCTCTCTCTCTCACTCATTCGGTTACAGTTTCTCTCTCAACAATACATACGATTCACATGTTTCTATAGACAAACCTCCTCGGCAAAAGTGCGGCGGCGGAGATGTCGATAGCCTTGCAGCGGAGCAACTCAGGCGGCGGCGGGGGGCACCCGATCGACGGGCCAGGATTCGTCCACCGCGAGATGGCTTTTGCCTCGTACGATCCACCGGCCGATCAGCGGTCGCCGGAGGAAGATCGAAGCGGTTCGTTGTCATTGTCATCCAGTTCTTCGATCGGGAAGAACAGTGACGAGCATCACAGTGGCGGCAGTGATGAGGAGGAGGTGCAGAGTCAATATAAAGGAGGGCCGTTGGACAGCTTGGATTCTCTGGAAGAAGTTCTTCCTGTGAAGTAAGTGATTGTGTTTGTTATGTGATGATTGCTTGGATAATATTGTGAATTGGTAGGATTATGTTAGTTTGCAGTGATGTTCTGTGGTTTAGGGCTTTGTGTTTTGTATAATTATGGGAAAATTGATGCCATAATGGATAATCGATCGCTTTTTGGGTGGGAAACGTTATGCTACCAAATAAGTTCTAATCAAGCTATATCGTAGATGGAGATTCTGTGTTGGGGAAAAAAATTCGAGTTATTAAGAGAGAAATTTGTATATTCTATATTGAGCTCTTTCTTTTGGCTGGGAATAGAAACAAATCTTATTTAGGTTCACATATCATTATTCAATTTTGGCTCTGCAACATTTCTCTCTGTGAGAATTATCAGTGTATTTGATCTATTAGTACTGGATCCGCAGTGGAAGTGAAGTGGAGTATACGGTGCTAAGTTAATTTTTAGTAACCCAAATGCTAATGTGGATTTGTTGATTCCCATTTATACTCCTGGACTTCTCTTTTGCCAAGGAGCTGGTGTCCTCTAAAGTTCTGTTTTGGGCTGTGTATCTAGCAAATTTCTGGTCAATAGAGACTTATAAGGTCTTGTTCTGCCAATGATGCATGGAGAAAAAGTTAAATCATTATCTCCCTTTATAAAGCAGCCTTCTAACTTGACTTGTGTTTGGAGAAGGTTCTAAGTTTATTAGTTAATTCACTAGTTAAAAACTTAAAATTTTTACTATCTCTGTTAGATGCTTGTCCATCCTCCATATCTCACAAAATCTTCACATGGCGGAGTTAATTTTGGGATCATTATGCATCTTAATGAGTTCATGGTGCCATCTTGTATTTCTCATCATGGTGTTCGGATTATTAAATGAAAGCAGACATCGTGAAAATGTTTTGGCAAAATACTGATACTGATTGGTGATTAGACACCATTATGGCACATGAGTATCTTGTGCTGCCGCGGTGTCTTTTCTTCCATCCATGTTTTAAATTTTTTGTGGCAGCAGAAGATAATATTTAATGTGAAGATGACATGCACTGTATAGTTTCATATGAATATTCCAAATCTTGAAAGAGGTAGTGAGCCATCTTTCTCCTCTGTCTTATGTTCTGTTGGATATAGATCTCTGGTCCTGTGCTAAGTAAAGTAAGTCTTAAGAATCACTAGAAGACTTAAGGCAGCTGGAATCAACCACAAAACAGGAGTTAGGAAAAGTGGAAAACAAAGATCCCTCCAATAAGTGCAAAGAGGATTTTTGCTGTTTGTCATTAAAAATCTGCAATCATCCACTGTTTATGATGCTGTCATCGAAATGCTGACTGCTTTATCCATCTTGCGTAACTCTCCTAAGATTACTTTTTTGCCATTTGCTGTTAGATTTTACTCAACGCTTAGACTGTCCTCCTTAATTTGCTCTATGGTGGTGATCATTTCATGGTTTCTGGAATTTTATAGGAAAAGCATATCAAAGTTTTACTCTGGTAAATCCAAATCATTTACCAGCCTATCTGATGCTGCATCAATCCCCTCAATGAAAGAAATCACGAAACCAGAAAATGCTTATACAAGGAAACGCAAGAACCTGCTGGTCTTCAATAACTTATGGGACAAGAATCAGAATAGCATTATGAGGAATCGCATTGGTGGAATATCAAAAAGACCGACCAATTCTAGAAGTATGTTGTCTCTTGCCGCTAACATGAACTGCTCTGAAAGCAATAGCGGCGAGACCTCCAATTCAAATCCATCGCCACCAGGTTGCAGTCTTCCTCCTTTACCACCACATGCTAGAAGAAGTATGAAAAGTGAGCTGTCATCATCACCTCCTGTTGATAAGTGTCCTTCATGGCGGTCTTTCTCCTTATCAGATTTGCAAGGTGCTGCTGCTGAAGCTGCTACTCCCAGTGTTGGTGGCTTATGGAGCAATAACACAGTGAATTAGAATATATTTAAACTGTGTTTCCATTTCATATCACCCTATGAATCTAAACCATGATAGATGTTCGTGGAGGTGGAGATGTTTGTACCATCTTCTTGCTTGTGTTCATGCTTCGGATCCTTCTAGTTGTTTAGGCATCACTTGTTCCCTTGCATCGTTAGAGTGTAAACACTGAAAAATATAATTAGAGTTTGCATCTGACTTTGTTTTGTTATATATCTGAATAAATTCCCGTAGTCTCTTGGCAAACTGTATGTTCTTTAGGCTACTGTGTCAATGCCCTTGAGATATTTCTTAGGAAGGCATTCTAATGCAGGATTTCCTGCAAATCTTCTCAAGCTGTATATAATTGGATTTGGTGTTGGAATCAAGTCTTGTGCTGAGGGGTGTCAGGGCCTATTTTTGTTCCTGTTCTTGGAGTTGGTGTCAATCAGTTTGTGATCTCTGCTTGCTCGGAGAGGAGTTATACTGCTTAACATAATTTCTTAATTTTCTCACATATTGGTTTATTGAGAATCTTTCCTTTTTTCTACTCCCTTCTTCCTTTTGCTTTCAATATGTTGAGGAGCTTAAGATTTATGCTGGTTTCTACCAGATGACTGACTTGTAGGAATGCCAATCCGTGCGAGAGCATATAAAGGAATTCCACTGTTGAAGTTGCTCGATGGAGTGGTAAAGTTGCAACCGCAGAGTGGCCGATGAAATCCTCAAAGGTACACTATTGCATAGCTAGATCTTGACAAACTGTTAAAACTAGCGTGGGAATAAGCTTATTGAATATTTGTTTGGAAATACATGGGCATTTTAATATACTCTTAACTTGATAGCTCTACATGCTCATGCTACACATAAATGTCTTTTCACTTAATTGGTGCGCTGCAAAATTTCTGTTTGTGAACGCATAGGATGTTTTTATAAGTGGGGTGGCATACATGAGAACCTTCAAGTACTAATCCTTTACAGTTTATATGCTACACGAAACGTTATATCATGGTCTCAATGTCATGGAAATGGGATATATAATCTATCCGTGTAATATTTGTTATATGATGTATACATATAAACTAAAACAAAGGGAAGGTAGAAAGGGAAGAGGAGTTTTATGCCAAAATGACATAAATAGTAAGTGTTTAGTTATCATATTCAATTAATTTTCACAGCAAATAATGTAAAGAGAATGATGGTAAGTGAAAAATTATATATTGTGTGCATATATAAGCAAATAGTATTTAATTGTAATGTTTTTATTGAGAATAATTATCAAGGTGTATAAGAAATTTTAATGATAAAATATAAGGAAGTTCATATAGTACTTAAGTTGGCACTGATACTATATATGTATTTTTTAATTTTTATACATCATATATTTTTTTTTATCTAATGAGCATTATAAATTTATAATTATATATGTACATATTATGTATGTATACATTAAATGTGTTAATATGGTAGTAGTAGTAGTAGTAGTACTAGTAAAATAATTTATAACTGAAAGTAACTTTTTTTTTGTCTTGACTACAACATTAACTATAAATTTTAGCATGCGATTCGAAAATGTATATTCGTTTCCTTTTGGATTCACTTGGTTTTGAGGTTTATTCCACTCTTGTTAATTGTGCATGTGATTTTGTTTGATTCTGATTTTCATCAGTCTGATAAATCATCCTAGAGAGAATGATGGTCTAATTGTTTAGTCCATTATGTAAATACATCCTTAAATATCTCCCTTTCATCATTTGTTTGAAAATTTTACTATTTTTAGAATATATAGTAGTATTATTGTTTTCTTATAATTTTCAGATAAAACACATGCAATATTTAGTGATATTTTAGTAGTATTAATAAATTTTGAAGTGCACCAGCTAAGAGTATGTTTATCACATGTAAAAGATATGACTATCGAATAACTTTTTTGGTAGATTTTATATTTCATCAGGAATGATGAATTGTAATAGTAGAAAAATTATTTATATAATAAAAAATCTAAATGAGGATGCCAATAATTATTAATGCATAGTAATATGTAATATTACACTTATTGCCCTTCAAATAAGTACGTAAAGGGATAAAATTGCCCAAAGTCAATGTTGTAAGAAATCACTCTTTCCTAATAGTTGTAGACATATAATATTCCGTCCCATAAAATAGATTTTTTTTTCTATTTTGGTCCATCCCACAAAATTAGACCACTTCCATTTTTGGCAAGTTTTTTATGAGGCGGGACGGAGGGAGTATTAGTCTCTTGGAAGAACAAAAAACTTGCATTCTACGTTATTAAAGTATGCATAAGGTGTTTTGAAGTAATTTAAGTTGTAATATTAGTGAAGTAATTTACATTAGAGTGAACTTCAAAATAAGTCTCTGACAAATTGGGGTTTGCACTTTTAGGTCCCTAGGTCCCTCAACTCGAATATCACCATAGGTCTTTAAAAAACTATTAATCACATTTCAGGTCATTCTCTATATCTTCTTTCCCAGATTTCCCCGGCATTATTAAACTAAATTCATTAATATTTTATAATTTCCATGTACTACTTCCCTTGATTTTAAATTTATAAAAAATATTTGCATGTATATTTAGATAATAGGTAAAAAAATAAATCTTGCATTTAAAATATATTATTTCATATATTTATATATATTTAAATAATATCATGTACATGAATTTTATATAATAGTAAAAGTAAAAGTAATTTTCATTATTATTATTATTATTATTAAATATTAAATGTAATGTATATACATCTAACAATATATAAATAAATGCATGTAATAATTTTTTAAAAATAGTGCTTGTAAATTTAAATATTAAATTTAAATTCAGAAAACACCAAGATCAATTATGCCCTCAAGTGATTCAGGGACATAATGGGAAATGAAAAGCTGAGAAAGATCTGCAATGTATTAATGATATTCCAGAGATATGTAGGGATATTCTTTCGAGTTCTGGGGCCAAAAAGGTGCAAACAGGACCTTATTTGAAGTTCGCTCTTTAAATTTTAGTAGTAATTATTAGTAAAAAAATATCCATTCACATACCGCGGAGCAAACTTGTTTTATCATATTGAAGCGGTTGTCCCACTTTCCGCTATGCATTAACTGTACGGAAGCCTCGATAATCTATACTTTGTCGTTTATCTAATCATTTATTGAGCCATAAATGACGAGCATAATAATGGATGATCGAATATACTAATGACGTATATAAGAACCTTCGTTAAGTTGAAGCGACAGAATTGTGGATAAGTAGTTGCGTTGAACAAGCAGACATTCGCTCTTGCCTAATGAACCAATAGTTTGAGTGCTTAGTAATAATTGCTAATATATGTAATCAACCAATAGTTTGAGTTTAACTGCTAGTGCTAATAATAGTTTGAGTATTTAGCAATATTTGCTAATATATGAGACTTTGGTACTCAATTAAATGTATTTGTGAAAATTTTCACTACACATTATGAATCTATGACCTTCATGAATAATTAATAACTCCAGACTGCATTTTAAACCATAATTATGAGCCAACCATTTGTATTTTAATTAAATTAAAGATAGATACTGCATCTTGAACTTTATTATTGGATTAAGGTGTTCGCTTCTTGGGTTTTATGACCACTTAGTTATCATACTAAGTGAGATCTCTTACCAAAGTGGTTGGCAAAACTATAATATATCTTTTTTGCTACATGGTGACATGTATATTATATTCTTAGAGATAATATTACTTGAAAATATAATGAAAAGGCTAAATTTAAAATCTGTCATCTTTATGAGAAATGTCATTAATTGTTCTTAGCCTTTATTTTTCCCTGTTGTCGTATGTGGAAAATCTGCTTACCCTTAATTGGGTTTATTGTGTTAAACTGGAAAATATGATTACAAATTACTTAGCAATGCCTTAAACTGATTGAACCTCTTCCAGATGTATTTTCTTTTTTGTTATCTCATAGGAAAGCTTTACTAATCTTAACTTTTTGTTAGAGCCTGGTTTCTGTAATCCTATGAATCATGGTCATTTAGGTGGTTTGAGGTCTTTGATATCAACGCCATTCTTTGCGTATGAAATTAACACTGATATCTAGGCAAGCTGACCAAAAAAATCATACATATTTTCAGGATGCGTTGCTGTAATCCTAATTGTAATATTAATTACTACCTACCAAATATGATTTCTCTTTTGTGGTGATTCCACCTATTAATAATAATTGCCCTTGGTATTTTATGTAGTTATGATAAGAACAACTTCATGACCTCATTTTGAATTTAGGGTGCTTAGCTTGCCTCAACAACTTATATAAATTGGGGTTGTATTGTAGACTTCTCAAGCATCTTTCTTTCACCCCTGCCTTGAAATTTTCACTTGGTATGTTGAACTTCTAGGCTTCTTTCCTTTCAGGCACAGACTTTTCCTGTTTTCTGAAAAAAATCTCTTTAATAAAGACAATGTTATGTGTGAAGTTGTGTGTTCTAGCTGGAGCCAATTTCATGTGATTTCAATCAGCGATTTGAGTTTTCCTGATGAATTGATGTTACTTTCCTTCTGTTCCTTTTTCTTCATTTCTTGTTTATGTTGTTGTATTTTCTGGTATGGCTCTAGAGCACCTTTCACTTTCTATCTGTGCTGCTGTTTACTTGTTTTTTCATGTGCATAAACTGGCTACTTTCTAAATTTACTTCGTGTTCTCAGGATTTAACATCGGGCAGCTGTTGATAGCATCATGGATGGTACACGGTATACAGTGACACTGGAGGCGTTCAAGCTTTTCCATGGGATCGACAGATCACTGTATGTTATTCTCATCAGGGATCTGCTGCGCGATCCCTTAGAGTGCCTGTACATAATGGGCTTCTGGCTATGGTTGGAACGTACGGGATTTAGTAATTTCGTAAGTAAGGCCCTATCGCTTCCTCCATTTCTGATCAACGAGCTTGCTGATGAAGCTGTGTCATGCATCAAGAGCACAAATGCGCAGTTCCCTTTCTCATCTAAAGCTACTGAAATCCCATTAACCCGCAGTCTTGTGAAAAGGGAAATCTATCTGCAGTTTTTCATTGATAACCGTCTTACCGCTTTCATTGAGATCGAAAATTTGGTAAGAGGAGTCTGCCTACCATCATTGTCCGATATAATGCAGGCACGCGTTTATGGTGTTTTAGCCAAAGCTCCAGCGGAAGCTCCATTGATGATGGCGCCTCGCCATGCTGCATCGACTTCATCCGCCAACTATGTGCCAGAACCTTCTCCAGTCGACAACCTGACTCAAAGCATTGCTAACTTGGAAATTGCTGCCTCTGGTGGCGATTCCTCCCCTTCTCGTGGCAAAGGGAAGGCCAATGAGGTGTCGAGGAACGAGAGGACAATGTTTGTCACCTTCTCCAAAGGCTACCCAGTGAATGAGTACGAGGTGAAGCTGTTCTTCGAAAGGGTTTTTGGGAACTGCATCGAGTCGTTCCACATGCAAGAAGTATGCAACCCCGAGGTGCAATCTCTGTATGCCAAAATCGTGTTCCTCAGGCCATCGTTCATTCGTGCTATTCTCAACGGCGCGATGAAGGCCAAGTTCACCATCAATGGTAAGCATGTCTGGATGAGGAAGTTTGTGCCCAAGAACAACAGGCAGTCGCCTTCCGGATCCCCAAGCGTCGGCGCGAGTACCAACTCTTTCTTTTGATGTAACCTATGAAACAATATATCCATCTTTGGTTAGATAGATAGATAGATGGTCTCCTTTATTGTCTTGTGTTTGTTGTGTCTGTTTAGTTTCAATTTCTGAGGTCTGAGTTATGTTAGAGTCCTGTGAATAAACTCACTGCCAAAGTCCGCTTTCATGAGTCTTGTAACAAATCCTTCTTAGTAATATGGCAATGCATCTTTGTTTTTTTTTATCTTGAATGTGCAATAGTCTTCAAGCAAAGCAACGCAACGCAACACAACACAACACATGAGAGAGTTAAATTGTGTAAGGTGAGCCTTCGGTTTTATAAGATTCAACTTGTAAGATTATTCTATATTAATTGGTTCAAGTTAATCTAGTCGTGAGTAAGGTGAGTTATTGACTGTTCGCCTTTCAAGATTTAACTTCTAAGATTGTTCGATATCAAATTTATCCAAATTAATTTTGTCGTTTGTAGGTGAACTCTTGACTGTTCGGTTTTTCAAGATTTCACTTTTTTTTTATATTTGCCCGATATTTAGATTGGCCCAAATTAATTTTGTCGTGAGTAGGGCGAGCCTTGGACTTTTCAATTTTCCAAGATTGTTCGATATAAATTGGTTCGAATTTATTTTGTCGCGAGTAAATCAAATCTTGGACAGTTCGGTTTTTCAAGATTTAACTTCTTAGATTGTTCAGTATTAGTACCATAGTTTGGTCCAAATTAATATTGTCGCGACTGGGCCTTGGATTATTCGGCTTTACAAGATTTAACTTCTTTTAAGATTGTCTGATATTAAATAGGTTCAAAATAATTTTGTCTAGTAAGGCGAGCATTGGACTGTTCGGTTTTTCAATGTTTAACTTCTTCTAAGATAGTTCGACATTAAATTGTTCTAAATTAATTTTGTCGTGAGTAAGGCGATTCTTGGACTATACGATTTTTTTAAGATTGAACTTCTAAGATTGTTCGATACGAATTTTCCAAATAATTTGTCGCACGAGTAACGCCAAAATTTATAAGTCAAGATCAATCATTTGCAAATTTTGTCTTAAAATTAAATACCATCCAACCAAACAATATTTATAAAGCTTCACAATCATAAGATAATACTCCGTATACTGTAAAAAATTAAAATTAGTAAACTTTTTAAAAACTATAGATCAAATTCAATGTAATTTTATAATTTTTTTTATTAAATTACATATTAATCCTACAACACTTTATTAATCATTTATACTACCTAAAATTAATTAAATTAAATCAAGTAATTTATTTCATTAGTCAAATTTATATATTTAATATCTGAATTAAATTTGAAAAATATTTAAATAAACTCATATTATTAAAATGGGCCAACTAATAAACTAATCTAGTTCAATACAAATATATATTTTTTCCTTCTCAGCTTCTCCATTTTTGACAAATATTCAACGATTTAGATTATAATGTAATAAATTAAAATTTAAAAATTTTAAAATGGGATGTTTTGAGTACCTATGAAATTATTTTCTTACTCTATTTGCAATTTTGAAGTTACATTAAATTTTTAATGGTAAAATGCATTAAAGACATGGTTATTTCCTAATACTACAACCATTTAATGTGAACTTCCACCAATCTTTTTTTATTCGTGTCCATCTTTTTGTTGATTTTGAAATAAAATATTCGACTCAACACAGATGAGATAGAATATTTGGCAACCACTTTTTCTCGAAAAGATAAAATTTATTAAAGTTTCAATCGTCCGTTAGAAAAGTTTAATTTCTATAGGAAACTTGTAAAAAGTTCCCTTCATACAAAAACCAAATTTTCATTAATTTATGTGGGAAAGTTTGTTGTATTTTTGGAAGGATTGTGGAATTCAAAATTTAATATAAAAAATGACAGGTGAGAAATGAGAATAATATAGTTGGGGATATGATTATCGAAGTCAAAAGGTGTGGAAAAAATATTAAACAATAGGAGTAGTAAAAGCAAACTCTATCTGCAGTTACATTGTGACAACATCATTTCAACTCTTATTATTCTTCAATTCCTCTAAAATCTCCAACTCCATCACTTCGTCTTTTACATTGTTATTTATTTCTCTCTTTTTCTCTCTCAAACGTGACAACCCATGTCATGGATTGTTCTAGACGCCCATCTTCTTATCTCTAATTTGGCAGCTTCTAATTCTGCATTTAAATTTTGTTGAAATTGGGAAATTATTTGTAGTTTTTACTAAATTGACACGCTTTTACTAAAGTGATGCTTACCAAGGCAAATTGTCTTACAATGGCAGATATAAAGATAGACTCAAATTAGAGGAAAAAGGGGGAAATATTGTTGCATGAGATTGGGTTGAAAGATAAGGAAGAATATATAAATCACGAGTATAAAGTAAAATAAAGTTTGAAAAATTATTTTTTATAATTATAAGTTTTGATATAAAATTAATAAAGAAGAAGAGATATAGAGATAAGAATGGTTGGTGTTTTATTAATGGAAAATTGGATTCACCTTTTATAGAGATAAATTAACCAAAAGTTCTGTATTAAATAAAATTAAATATATAACTATTGATTGTAGATGGATGTCAAAGGAAATCCCTATATATATATATATATATATATATATATATATATATATATATTTGTGCAGATGAAGTACCTATAATAGTTACACTAATTATGATTTAATAGTTCGGTATGATGTAATTAAGGTTTAGTAGCTTAGTAGACCTAAATGTAATTTCATTTCAGTCTGACTATGACGATTATATTATTTACGTTCACGAAAAATTAACATTTTTTTTTCATTTTTGTCACTCCACCAAATTTCAAATTAGCCTTTAGCCATTTATGATAAGTCTACCTTGGGATTTCATTTTCACTCACAATGTTTTGGGTTTTAACCACTTTTTTATATTTCTTTTGCTTTATTTTATATATATATATATATATATATTTTAAATTCGTATCATGCACTATTAAAATTATTTTTCGTGAATGAAGATTATTCTAGTTCCCGAGTTTTAATGGTGTTTCATTATATATTTAACAATTTCTTACCCAATTAGTTGAATTCCTCCTTAATTTAAATTTTTGGAATTTGAAAATTTTATGAGGCATATTGACATTAAAATTTCATATATTAATACTATAATATTGAATACTTACTAAACAATATATTTTGAATTATCATTCACGTTACAACTTGTCGAAACTATAATCCATTCAGAACTCACTTATTCAATTGAGTATCTATGAACCACAATACCTCTCTAATGCAGCCTCATTTTCAGCTACAATTCAATTTTTTATCATCATATTTTATTATTTGCTAATTTTATATATTTATTTAAATTGAAAAAATAAAAATAAAAAAATAAAAAAAGAAAAAAATTACATGATATACATTAATTGAAAAAAAAATATGCATAATTTCAAATCATAAATTACTAAATAAAAAATAAAAAATGCACAATTTAAAGTCCAAAATCACTAAATTAAAACTGAAGATGTAATTGAAAGGATTATATTGAGTATGATTTGTGATGAGTTGAATGTGGATTGTAGGTGGAATGTATAGTTGAAAATTAGAATAAAAACAAAAAAATACCAACCCTCCCAATGCCTAGTGCGCGACACTCTCCCCCTTATCTGTCAATGCAGTTACGATTTTAGGTGCATTTGGTATTACTTTAGAGCGACTTATTTATTCTATTATAAAATAGGAATACCAAATTTATCCCTTAAAAAAGCTTCATTTTTCAAAATAAAATATTAACATTATACTCGTAATTATAAATATCACATCTACATAAGAAGTAAATTAAATTAAATAAGAACATGGATCATACGACTCATACTGAGTAGCGGCCCATTAAACGTAAAAGGGCCCCACAACGAGCCAAGGCCCATTTACCTATAGATTAATGGACCAGAATTGATGATGTCCAACTGCTTTTTCTTTCTTATTTGCACTGTATATTTATTTATTCAAAAAATATGTTGCGATATTGCTATAGCTCAGAATAAAATTCTATTATCGATTATATAAATTAATGTTATCCATTTAGAACATTTTTTATGATGAGTATAGTCACTTTTTCTCTCTCACCCGATGGTTCAGTCCAAGGTATCGTCTTTCTCTTTATACCATTATTTCCTTCATTAATTGACCATAAATTCTGAAATCGAAGAGAAGCAATCGGTCTAAGCAATCCCATAAAAATATGGGCATTGAACATGACACGAGATTTAAGATAAAATTGGTAAAGTAAGAGAGAAGAAAAATTGCATGATAAAGTAAGAGAGATGAGGAGAATGATAGTTAAAGTAGAGTCAGTGGATAGTGAGACATATATTATTTAAATGATATAACTTTCTAAAAATGGAATACACATATTTTTGTGGGACAAACGAAAATGGAAAGTGCACATATTTTTATGAAACGGATGTAGGATTAAATTAAGTAATATGTGAATTAAATGGAGTGGGCTCCGTTTAACGCGTAATTAATGTGGAAGAGCATCACATTGCACACACTTATTCTCATTGGAGGATGTATATATGGATTCACACTAAATAATTGAATTAAAACATGGATACATACAAAATTAAGATGTCAATGTCATATTATATGATGTTAGTGTAAGGAAATGATAATATTTTCTCATATTCGTGTGACCCGTTATCATAATATTATTATTTTTAATTCTTAATTAGTTTATTAGTTATAGTTTATTTTAATACGTAGTAGTCTTTAAATTTAGAAAAGTTAGACTTGTGAGACTATTACGTTGGGAACGGTTCCGGTGGGATTTTTTTTTGGGAACTTTTAGAATTGAAAACATAATAATTCTCTTATACTCACTACATTAATATCAGCCAGATTTTACAAAACTTATCCGTTCCTGATATTGAATGAAGAACTGATATTTATGAATCAACGAACAGATATTGAGTACAAAATCGATACGTGTTATAATGTCAACTGATATTCATGTATGCAAACTGATTATTTTTATATTCTGGCTTTAAGACATATATTTATTATGTTATGTGAAACTAAGATTTTTATTGCGTTGACGAATAAATTGCTATCATATTTGTGTCATGTCCTGCATAAATTGTGTATCGATTTTTTTTAATATATATTGTTTAGGTTCAGGTTCGGATCTACGCGAATAACAATCTGATAGTAAGGATTTGTGAGGCCTAAATCCTAATCAATGTTACACGATATATTGTGTTACTCCACATGATTTAATCACGCAACCGAATATATCGATAATTTTGTATTATGCTCATGAATTGAAATCACCAAAACATACTCTTGGTCTAATGGTAAATGAATTAGTCATCTTGCATCAAATTAATCATGGTCCCTACATTTGCTATACGGTGTTAAACATATTGAGGTTTTTTTAAAATTTATATAATATGGTCCTTAGAGCATCCGCAACGGCGGGCGTCCGCCATTAGGCGAGCGACCGGTGGACGCGGACGTCGCTTGCGGACACCGGAGTTCCACGGATTTCAGACGATGTCCGTCGGGACGTCCGTCGTGACGTCCGCCATTGCGGGTCCCGACGGGCGTCCCGATTTTTTTATTTTTAAAAAACTCTATATATACGACTCGTTGAACTTCATTTCATTCACACCAGTTGTTTTAACGAGCATCCACAGTGGGGCGGATGATGCGTCGTCCTCGCCCGACGCTTAGTCCGCGGACGATAGGGCATCGTCCGCGTTATCGTCCGCTCACCGTGGGCGACGCGGACGATGGCGCGGACGATGCAACACATTTTATTTTTATTTTTTTAAATTTTAAAATTCGAAAATATTATTATATATATACCCCTGACTTCACTTTTCATTTGTAACTTTTTGATTCGCATTTGAAAACATTTAAATTAAATAACAAAACAATAGTAAAATACTTAGGGCGCGCTTTAGGGCGCCCTGAAGAGCAAGAGGATAAAATGCTGACGTAGCGGCTTTAGGGCGCGCCTTAGAGCGCCCCATCGAGGATGGCCTTGCTCATGAATTGAAATCACCAAAACATACTCGTGGTCTAATGGTAAATGAATTAGTCATCTTGCATCAAATTAATCATGGTCCCTACATTTGCTATACGGTGTTAAACATATTGGGGTTTTTTTTTAAATTATATAATATGGTCCTTAGAGCATCTGCAGCGGCGGGCGTCCCGGCCGACGTCCGCCATTCCGCAATGGCGGACGTCACAACGGACGTCCCGGCGGACGTTGTCGGAAATCCGTGGAACTCCGGTGTCCGCAAGCGACGTCCGCCATTAGGCGAGCGACCGGCGGACGTCGCTTGCGGACACCGGAGTTCCACGGATTTCCGACAACGTCCGCCGGGACGTCCGCCATTGCGGGTCCCGACGGACGTCCCGATTTTTATTTAAAAAAAAAACTCTATATAAACGGCTCGTTGAACTTCATTTCATTCACACCACTTGTTTTAACAAGTTTCTCTCTCTATACTTTCATTTCTTTTGAAGATCAATGGAGCACCACGATAGTGATTCCCCCACCACGAGCTAGTCACAAACGTCAACGTTTCCCGTTAGAGTTGGGGGAAACTCCGGTGGAAGTGCACCGATGTCCGGGATGATGCTCGGAATGACGCCGATGATGCCCCAACTCCAAATGCCGGGGATGATGCAGGGGTACTACAATATGTACCCCCTTGGTGTGCAGGGATGGGTGGGAGGATGCCCCAAATGCCCGGGGTGAGTGCCGCAATGACGAGGATGATGCCCCAAAAACCCGGGATGATGCAGGGCATGCCTGCCGCTGCGAGGGGGGGGGAGTAGGCAGGGGGGTCCCCCAATAACCTGGGGACAATGTCTATCGCCCCTACATAGATTTATTGTAGAGTGATTTCCCCCAGAGTACTCCTCTGGAGACTCAGTTCACCTGCATCGAGACTTTCTCTTTTGAGGAGTTGAGACTATCTCCAGCCAGGGAGTCTTCCACTGAGATGCAATCGGCGGCAGGGAGGACGCGGAAGCAGGGGAGAGGGAAGGGCAAGGGCACTACCTCGTCCTCGCGTGCGGGGAACGAGGGTGGGGCGGGGGCCGAGGGAGTGAGAGAGGAAGCCGACGGGAGAAAGAGGACATCTGGAGCATAGGGGAGTGCATCGCGCTGGCGAAGGCCTGGGTCGGTGTAGTCGAGGATCCCTACATCGGGGGTAACCAGCACATCGACAGAATGTGGTGGCGCATTAGCCAAAGCTACCTCCAATTCAAACCGCCAGGTGGGAAGCCTCACGATGGAGAGCAATGCCGGAAACAATGGGAGCAGCTGAGGAGGCAGCTCAGCCGATTTGCCGGCATCTACTAAAACAACCTCCGCACGGCATCAAGTGCATGTCCACCGATGATGTGAAGCTTCTGTCTCACCAGCAATACCCCGATAATGAATTGGGTTTCGGGGAATTCAAATATTGGGAGGTCTATCTTGTGGTAAAAAATTCCACCAAGTTTAGTGCGGGTGTTGAAGCTGGCTGGCCGAAGCGGACGAAGATCAACGTCTCCGGGGAGTACAGCAGCAGTATCGGTTTCCACGAACTCCCTGACGCCGAGGCAGAGTTCCCGACCCCTCAATCGTCTTCCCGCCGCCGTCGCCCGGTTGGGCAAAAGACCACGATACAGATGGCTAGGGAAAGCTCCAGCGAGTCCCACGAGGTCCAATCGGAATCTCCGTCCCTGGTCACTCCCGAGCTCAACAATCTCGTCCGTGTGCAGCTAACGCAGAGCATGCTCGACACCAAGGACAAGTGGCATGCATCGACTGATCTCTTATACAAGATCATGTTGAAGGATACCATCGACACTATGAGATGCGATTTGGGGATGACACCCCTGCCCGAAAGTGGCGTCGGGACTGGAGGCGGGGACGCTCTTACATTTGACATTGTCATTTTGACAATCTCTCGACCAGTTATAGTTGCCATTACATGAAAAAGCCAAGTTTATTAGTCAACAATTTTATTTTTGCCGGAAATTGTACTAATAAATTACGTAGTAAAGTAAACCCCCCATATTTGAGACTAATTAAGTTCATGCATTAACGGATAGTGTAATAAAAATACTAATAATTGGCACATATCTAGTTTTTCTACACCATCTAAAATAGTTGAACTCATAATTCATAAAGTCGTGATATCAGGCGGAAACTTATGGAGTATAAAATTGTAAAATTAAATGTCCAAAACTCTATTTTTCATGGAATTTGTAATAATAATTATTATTGTTTTGATAATATTAAGGACTAGGCGGATATAAGTTGAAATCATAATACTACAAATGTATCAACGACAACGAGCATAAGGGTGTAAGATAGTATGAATTTTAGACCCCACACGCTAAATTTAAGAAACTTTAAAATTTATTAGTCACCCAAAAAATGGAAAAGTTTAAAAATATAATGGATCTAAAAATAAATGTAGCCCATAATTTGCCATGGCATTGGCATAAGTGAACAAGACGATTAACAAGTTGCCATGAATATAATAATATCAATATGACTATGGATTGCCGAATGTTGAGCAAAACAATTACAATTCTTTATTTATCATTTTAGTAGTATGAAATAATAGTGAGATATAATCGTAAGATTAGTCCGAGAACAAAAAGTACAATTACAAGATTGAACTGGTACTAGTCTAGTTATTATTGTTTAATCGACAAAGTTATTACATAAATTAATAAGTATGTAAAATTAACATTTTATGCTCTAATTTTCAATGATCAAAATCAAACACCACAACCAAAATAACTTATTCAATTTAAAAAAATCATAGCAAACACTATTAAAAAAACACCCCCAAACTTCCGACAAACGGTATAAAAAACGATGACTATTAAATTTTTGACGAACACCACCAAAACCCAACCCGCCACCACATGAACACTCCAAACATTTTTTCAAACAGTATCGAGCAAATCACACACCACCAACGATAACAACACAAAAAAAAATGAAAATTGATGGAAATAAAAGAAAAAAACAAACAAAACTCTCCAAACCAATCGATGTAAATGAGCATCAATGAACCAAATTCAAACAGTAATCGGTCAAACTCGACACTACCAACGCGAAATAGATAAGAGAGATTCAAAGAGGAAAAAAGAGTAGAAACTAAATCAATCTCACTAAAACAATGGAAGTAGAATCACCTATCAGCAGTGGATTTTGCTATTATGGAGGCAAATCATCACCAAAAAAAAAATTGATCAAGATTCAAACTTGCCATGACAACCAAACAAGTGTGATAAATCGTGGACTAATATAGACAATCAAATAACATGTTATACTCAAAATTAAATTATCCCGAGATTAAATCTGACTCTGAATTACCCATAATTAATATGGTCGCATAAAGACCAATTACTCATACTCCGATTAATCATATTTTGCATTATCCTAAAATTAAATATTGTATTATATCTATTCAATTAATGAGCATTCATAAAAATGTAAAAAATAAAAAGACTAATACTCGAATAATGAAAATGTTAGCCACACTAATCTTACAAAATTAGCTTCAACATAGGCCTTATGTCTTTAAACATAACTAATTTACGATTTTCCTTTACAATTCAACGAAAAATGAATCAATTTGAACAGAAGAGCGAGTTACAGTGACCCCATCTTGATCGATCTACCTCATTGGATCAATCCACTTTCCTCACAATCCTCGATTTCGCCTTCCCATGCCGATGTGATGCGCCCGCCGCGAAATGGGCCACCAGCATAACAGCCACCACCACCACCACCACCACCACACGGCCAGCGATGGCGGCGGCGGAGGCCTCTCCCAGCGCGTCAACAGCCCCCGATTCTCCGGCCCAATGACCCGCCGCGCCCACTCCTTCAAGCGAAACAACGCCAATAATACTAACAACAATAGCAGTGTTAACAGCAGCTCATCGCAGAGCAACAATCAGAGCAATCAGCATGAGGTCATTGACCTCAATCTCAACTCCCCCAGATCTGAATCGCCGGTTTCCGCCGAAGCAGCAGCGCACGTCAGCTCCGCGGCGCAGAGGGTGCATCTGAGGAGGAAGATTTCGTCGCTGAGCGTCGATTTGGGGGGGTTCGGTATCGAATTGAAGGGGAAGAGGAAGCTGGGGCAGTGGATGTTCCTCATGTTTTGCGGGATGTGTTTGTTTCTCGGCGTTTTCAAGATTTGCGCCACGGGATGGTTTGGATCCGCCATTGATAGGCTTGGAAGCAGTCAGGTTGATTGATTTTTTTTATATAGTGGAACTAAAATCAACTTGTTCTTTGTTGTTTTTTCGGTGGCATTTTGTGGTTTGATGATGTTTTTTGTTGTTGTTAGTTTTCTTTACCATTGCTTGTGGTTACTTTATAGGCATATTGGTTTATGTTTGCTCGATTTGGGTAAACTAGAAAGGATGCATCTAAATTCGTAGCTTTCGGGTTGTGCTTGTTTTGCTTTTACTCTGATGATGCATCACTGAAAGTGTTACTTGATTTGGGTAAACTAGGAAGGATGCATCAAGATTCGTAGCTTTCGGGTTGTGCTAGTGTGGTTTTTTTACTTTGATGATGTATCACTGAATATGTAGTTCTAACTGAATGGTTAAAAGTTGTCATTCTACTTGCAAAAGGTGAGAGAAAGTGGAAATGATTGGCTTTCCGGGTGATGAGTCATTCCTGTGCGTAAACGGAATATGGATACATAAATGGGTGATGAGGAAGAGATGTGTTATTTCTCCATTGCCTCCTCGGGATGCAATTTCCTTCTGTCTTTGCTATGTAATAATGTGGGTGGTTTCTTACAGCTGAGCAGAATCGTCGGTGTTGTTTATGCTTTTGATAAATGTGTGGTAATTGTTTGGAAACATATTCGATAATCCGGTTTGTTGGAATTTTGGGAAGTTAAGATGATTTGTAGCTGAGAAGGTAGCTGAAATCAAGTTGCAGTTATCACAAACAATGAAGTATTGATGCGTCCTTTTTTTATAGTCGATATTAACTTTCACGCCTTCAACTATTTTTTAGTATAGTTCAAAGATAAACACTAATAGTTAATGAGTTTGTCTTAACGGTGATCACAGCAATTTGATTCCGGAAACTGCTGAAATTATATTCAGATTATTTTGTCTTAATTTTATTAATTTTTATGTCTTACTTAGTTAACAAAATGCACATGAACATTTGTTCCCTCTTTGGAGCGGCATACTTTTCTTGTGAATCCCATACATAAATTTTATTTTTTCTGCTAGAGTACCATATTCATGAATACAATTTCGATTGATGTGATGCTCTCCTGTAAAGGAAATTGTATGTGCGGCTATTCTTTTTACCCGCATTACTTTGTGCTTTCTTTCATTTTTTTGTGTCGTCACGCATCTTCTTACCTCACTGCCATACTTATGTTGGTAAATCATGCCGCCTAATGATCCTTTTCTGTAACTCTACCAGGACATTTATGACTCCATGACAAGTCATTTTAGTAAACATGATGAAGGATCTCACGCATTTAGCTATGTGAATAAGGAAAATGATCATGGGAGGACCGAAGTTGAAGTCAAACAAACTGTAACAATGATGGCTTCAGGCGTAGTTAGTGGTCATGATAGATTGACTGAGGTAAGTTTAAAGCTCTATATGTCTCTTTTCATTTAGGGATCGATACAAAGGAATTAAGCAGATTTGCGTTCTTTCTAATGTGATTGCGTTTTCCAGCATTCAGAGATATGGTCTGATCCCAATAGTGAGAATTTTACTCGATGCCTTGATCGACCAAAAAGTCACAAAAGTAAGTCACTGTATCCATTGTTACTGATCTTTTACGTGCCCCCTTTCCCACTGTCATCTGTTTCACTCGATTTCATACTTGGCATTTTATTTCTTGGGCAGAGCTGGATTCCAAAACGAATGGCTACCTCCTGATAAATGCAAATGGCGGCCTAAACCAGATGAGATTTGGGGTCTGGTTGTTATGAATTTTCATGATTTCATGTGTCCCTTTAAAAGATTCTGTTCCCTTTAATCTGATGAACATATAATTTTATAGTGCAGATCTGTGATATGGTTGCTGTTGCTAAAATATTGAAGGCCACACTCGTCCTTCCAGCTCTTGATCACTCTTCATATTGGGCCGACGAGAGGTGATCTTTTTTTTCCCCATCGATGATGCACTAATAAGAGCCCTGTACTCCATTCTAGAAAAATATTTATGTGCTTGTAAGACATTTTTGCGTTGCAGAAAGTATAATTTTTACGCGTTATGCAATAATGAATGCAATCAATACTCTTCGGAAAAAATGCTTTCGTTCATTCTGACTTCGTAGCTATATAATTCTGAAATTTCTTTTTTGTTGTGGTGTCCAGTGGTTTCAAAGATCTTTTTGACTGGCAATACTTCATCGAGTCACTACAAGGTGATGTCCATGTAGTTGACACATTGCCACCGGAATATGCTGGAGTTGAGCCTTTCTCGAAAACTCCAATATCTTGGTCAAAGGTATGAAACTGTAGTATCGTTGTCTGCAATGAAAGCCTGAAGTGTGACTGCATTTTCGTGAGTTCGATTTTCTTTATACCATTGGAGGATGATCATCTGCCAATCTAAACACCGCTGCATTTTTCTGATTCTTCGGCTGTTTTCTGCATTTAATAAGTCGATTCGTGATGGAATATTGCAGATTTGAAATCCTCTTTTTGATTTCTCTAAAAACAGGTTAGCTACTATAAATCAGAGGTCCTTCCACTCTTGAAGCAGAATAAAGTGATATACTTCACTCATAGTGATTCCCGGCTAGCGAACAACGGAGTCCCCCCTTCCATCCAGAAGCTAAGATGCCATGTGAATTACAGAGCACTAAAGTATTCGGCTCCAATTGAGGATCTGGGGAAAATTTTGGTATCGAGAATGCGACAAGATGACAACAGCCCGTATCTTGCACTCCATTTGAGGTTTTATCTGGCTTTCCGAATTAAGAGTGTGCCTTTGGTCGTCCTTTGCGTAGTATATGCATTTTCGATTTAGGGCTATTAGTATGCGAGTCGTTTTCCAACTGCTGGATTTGAATTTGATCTTTGAGTTGATTTTGTTGCAGATATGAGAAAGACATGCTTGCTTTTACTGGATGCAGCCATAACTTGACCAGTGAAGAAGACGAAGAACTTCGCCAGATGCGGAACGAGGTCAGCCATTGGAAGGAGAAAGACATTGATGGTGCCGAAAGAAGAATGCTCGGTGGCTGCCCCATGACTCCAAGGGAGACCGCCCTCTTGCTTAAGGCGCTAGGCTTCCCATCGAGCACCAGGATCTACCTGGTGGCCGGTGAAGCTTTTGGCAACGGGAGCATGCAATATCTCAACGAAAACTTCCCCAATATCTTTTCCCACTCGTCTCTCGCATCAGAGGAAGAGCTAAACCCATTCAGGAATCACCAGAACATGCTGGCTGGTCTGGACTACGCTGTTGCTCTTGAGAGTGACGTCTTCGTTTACACTTATGATGGGAATATGGCCAAGGCGGTGCAAGGTCATAGACGCTTCGAAGGTTTCAAGAAGACTATTAATCCAGACAGGTATCTTCGAAATCCATCATCGCTCAAACTATATCCGTATCTGTAGTAAATCCCTTCACAACTCACCTATCGCTCGTCTCTATCAGGATGAGTTTCGTTAAACTGGTTGACAAGTTGGATGAAGGGAGCATTACTTGGAAGAAGTTCAAGTCCAAAGTGAAGAAGCTTCACGAGGATCGAACTGGCGGGCCGTATATGAGGGAGCCGGGCGAGTTCCCGAAGCTTGAAGAAAGTTTTTATGCAAACCCTCTCCCTGGCTGCATCTGTGAGAGAAAGCCCTCGACTTAGAAGAAGCTCGAACTGGCCAAGATTTTGCTGCTCGGAAAAGGGTTCGGCCACGGAGGCAATTCAAGTTTTTGGAATCAAGAATTGGTGGATTGATTCTCTAAAGGGTTGGTGCAGGTTGGTCAAGTATACTAATTGAGTTTATGTGACCAACAGCATTTAATTGATTGGAAACTTTGCACTGATTCTTAGATGCAATACTTGCAACATATTTCTTGTACTATTATGTGGGAATAGGATGTTATAAATTACACAAAATGAGTATAATTTTATTTTAGATTATGTTACTCTCTTTTGTATTTCTTGGATCAAACACTTGAGCAATATATTGTGATATAATCAAGGCAAGTTATTGTCTTTTTTTACAGAACACAAATGTATATTTTCATTTTCAAGGTAATTATTGTTAAATATTTTATATGATAATTCCTAGCAAGGGTGACCGGACCACCACAAAATTGATTAATTCAATTGAATTAAATTGAAATATTGAATCAAATTTACTTTTTTCTTCTTCAAATTTTGATTAATTGAGTTACAATTTGATTTCAAAACAGAGCTAAACAAAAAAAAAAACGATTTGTATATCATATTTATTTTACTAAATAATTTAATAGTAATTCTAATATTAATTTCTTGAATTCAAACTCTAACACGTTTGATCTTCATATTTTTCTATAAATGGGGTGAAAAAAATAGAATGATAGCCTGATAGGAGTACTTTTTAGTAGTTAAAGTCGCATCATAAATAATGATTAAAAAACAATTCGTCCTAATTTTTTCATTTCTCATTTTTCTCAGCTCTTTATTGGTTCGTTTTATTTTCAATTCTAGACATTATTCAAGATTAACTTATCCCGAGATTGAATTTTTCAAATGTTACCTACATTAAGTAGGTGAGAGAGCAATACTCATAAGACACATGACTTATGCTATGTGACATTAACTTTGGTTGTTTTTTTTTTTAAAATATAAATTTGATTGAAAACTTTGATTCGTTTATTTTTTTTTCAAAGAAAAGATATAAATTCGATTCGGTTCGTTTCTAAATAAAAAACTAATGCTAGCACCTATGAAGGATAATTGTTATCTACCTTCTCAAGGCAAGTATAAGTAACAAACAAACACCAGTTTCTTCTGTAAAATCTCAGATTCAAGTCACCATAATGTAAAATTTGGTGATAATAGAAAGTGCTGTAAAAAGTTAAAACTAAGTTTGAAAATTAGTTGGAAATGACCTCAACTGATTCTACTTGTGCAAAATAGACTCAACAATATCATCAAGAGCTGCAAGCTCTGCCTTCTCAATCAATCCAAACTCCTGCATCACATCCAAACCACACAACAACTTGGTCGAGTCAGAAGAGCTAAACGAGACGACTAGCTAGTCGAGAAGATGCAACAACGTATAAACCTTACCGATGTAAAGAGCACAAAATGCTTGAAGCAAGTGTTGAGATGAGCTTCTTCTTTCAGACTCACAATCCTCTGGAAATGTGAGTGGTAGATGTGTGCGTACACACGAAACAGCCTCTTCAGTATTGTCTTCACGAAATCACGAAAGTTGCGCGGGAATGGGTTTCCTGCAGCAAAGAGACAATGCCTCAGCACGACTTTGATCAGAGCAAGAGACGTGTATTAGTACAGAAAGCCGAGCACTCACCTAGCTTTTGAGGGAAAATGGACTCATCGTTGAACTGAGCTTCGATCCAATCCATTAAATACTCAACGTATTGCTGAGCAGAAACCGTCTTAGGCTTCTTTATAGTGACTCCATCGGCCCATCTGTACTCATACCTGTAGAGAAACGAAAACAGCGTATGCAGTCATTGCCAATATATTTCAATACCTTATACCGATGAGAAACTGAAGAACTCTAAGATGATTTGACAGATCTTTCTAAACATGAAAACAAAGAAATAGAATCGAATACTCGGATAGTGAAGTTATATACTAAAACTAAACACTATAACATATTAATGTGCACAAGTTTCATTGAGAATGAAACAATCTATAAAAGGCAAAAATATCAGATTATAAAAGAAGAGTTATTCGTCAGATTTTGAGATTCAAACAAATAGAGAGATTCCTCTTATTCAAGCACCACGTGTCGTGAAATGAAGCCTCTATGCGACACATTTATTCATAATAACATCTAAGTAAAGAAGCGACATACTTTGGCCCTGCAGTCATTGTTGGACAAGTTGCCGGTGTGCAGAATTCAGTTAAAGTGCTATAGAGAACATTCACCTGGTTGAAGAAGTCGAGAGCTGCACAAAGCGACAAAACAAGTGGTCGGAATCAGTTACAACGAAGATCATCTTTGTCGTTTATACATAAATACCGTTACCATAATAAACAGCAAGTGTATATTTATAACAATAGGTTCTGTCGTTTATACACAAGTACCGTTACCACAATAACACAGCAAGTGTAGATTTATAGCTATAGGTTCTCAAAGCAAGATAACGATAACATGATCCAGTATCGTTACTAATCACACACTCGATTTGCTCGTGCCAAGACAACTATAAAATAACAAATTCGAACAAAATCCATTTTCTCTTGCATTAGCCTTCTTAAAGAATTCACATTGGATTGATTCTTTCACATGCCTTTTTTCATTAGGATTTAGCAACTATTTCCACTTTTCTTCTTTCACTTTCCTTTTCCACTAATCCAAACTAGTTATTCTACTTCCGAAGCTTTGGAGACTCAATGAGACGACGACAGATTCGTCAATACAGAAGTAGAAAAGAATCAAATACTATTAAAGCAAGATCATATCTTACTATTTACTGCCCACCACTCGTTGACATCCTCGCCCGGGGGCAGCCTCACAGCTTCCTTCAAGTTCCCGCTGCCCAAAGTCGAATCAATATGCCTCTTAAGGTGCAGACTCTACACGTTTTCATCAAATAAAAACCTCAATCAACATTCCCAACTTGTTCAAATCAAGCAAATGATGAATGAACTACCTTGATTCCAGAAGTCGAACCTTTTTTGGCGCGAAAAGTCTTCTGGTTTCTACACACATGTAAACTTATATCACCATTCAAATCCACTAATGTAGAAAGAGATCATAAAATTTAATCTAGAAAGAAATCATAACACCATCCTCTTCAAATTTAACTCAAATCAATATTTCTCTGCAAAGTCTAAATTCACTAATCATAACACCATCATCTTCAAATTTAACTTCAATCAAGATTTCTGCAATTAATTCATTCAAATTCAGTAAGGTGGAAATAACTCATAACATCGCCTCTTCAAATCTAACTACAACCAAGATTTTCTGCAAAATCTATCAGAGCAATCTACATTGACTTAAATTCATCAAATTGATGCAAAACAACTTAATTATTCCACTAAGATGAATTTAATACTTTAAAAATATCAACTTTTTATTGGCAAAGATATATAAATGCACTAAATCATCAATAAAAAAAGATTACAGCTGTAGCAAGAAGTAAACATCAATAAATCATCCACATTTACTAAATCATAACACAAAATGTATACAATCAAGAATCAAACTAGACATGAACATGCATGCAACACAAATTCAATCAAACTGCAAAAAATAAGTGAAAAAAGAGAAGTAATTGCCTGGTGCCAAGGCCAAAGAAACTCATGATTAGTCAGAAATTGATGAGAATTGAATAGTTGGGAGTGATAAAGAGAGGGTTTTATTTGAAAAAAGGTTTTGCATGTTTTCTTATCTGGATATATATACACACATGAAGAGGGGTGGGTCTTCTCTTCTCTTCTCTTCTTTCTCTCTCTCTGAATAAAGACATGGCCAGATAAGTGTGGATGCATCAGCAGTGGGTAGAAGAGGACAACTGCTTTGGTAGATTCTCTGACTACATAAGTCTTCTGCCCAGGAATCCAAATCTAACATCAGGTTTTTCTCACAATGGAGTAGTATTATTTTTGAATTTTTATTTTTATATAGGATGGAATTTTAATTTTTTTTCTTTTATTGTTCTATTTCATATAGCTTTCTATTTGTTTTGAATTTAATGTTGTGACTTTTGTTATAATAAATATGGATATTAATAGGTGTCGTTGAAAGAAAATCCGGAACTAGTTGAAAGCCAAAAAGAAAAAAAATATAGTAAAATTAGATTGTTATCAAAATCTTTATAATTTCAACTACGGTACTGCCTAAATCTTAGTAATTTTATTTTATCCTGATTTTTAGTAATTTTATCTCAATCTATGAAATTTATCGAATCTATTTGAATTTTTTTTCATCTTATCAACTCTGGTTTATTTCTCACTTTTTTTTAGGTTATACTATTGAATTTAGAAAGTAGGAGTAATGTTTAAATGCGCGTGTTGAAGTTCACTTAGATTTGTAAATCGTATCTAGAAAAAGATTTTTTTGATTAAGATATATACGTATTGTTATCATTTATAAATGATTATTTTATTGTCAAATTTGCAGATACAAATTATAATTTTTTTTAAAGGACTACTTGTATTTGTTAATTATTTCAACAGTTAATTTTAATTAAGAAATCTATTTAAATTAGTATAAATTTAATATATTTGCCTCAAGTAATTTATTTAACATATTTAATTAAATGAAAATAGCAGGTGTCCAAAATGCGATCGATAACTCAAATAAAACCGACTGAAACTTAATTTTTCTTGCTGAAAGAGATAGTTTTCCTCGAATCGATTTACAGTTGATTTGTTTTACTATGAGTATTATTTTGCCGTAATTTCCATTCTATTCTATTATTAATTTTCCTTTGATCGTAATAAATCAAATGTACAAGTTGTGATTATAACTGCAACTCTATTAACATTAAACAAATGCTGGAAAATTCTCTCATGCCTTCGATTTCATTGTTGGATGCGTGAGAAATGGCTGATTGGTTTAGGAGTTAGGACTCGGTGTCAGTACAATTTCAGTTCCATATATTAGTGATAAAGACGACATAAAATGACTTTCCAAACAACTATATTTTAGTCTCGACTTCATCTCGCCCAATAAATTGAGTTGGTCTAAATTGGAGAATATTATTAAAGTTGTGTCATTGGTTCTAAATTACTAATGACCCCAAACGTTGGGTATTAAATTATAACAAATCCATAAAAAGTTTTATAAGAGCATCCACAGTGCTGCGGACGATAGCCCGCCCGATACAAGTTTTATAAGAGCATCCACAGTGCGGCTGACGATAGTCCGCCCGATGCATCGGGCGGGCTATCGTCCGCCACTGTAGCCATGCGGACAATGCCCGATGCATCGTCCGCGCCCTATACATCGTCCGCGGACGATGGCGTCGGAACACGCATCGTCCGCGGTATCGTCCGCCCCACTGCGGGTCACGCGGACGATACCGCGGATTTTCCTTTTTTTTGAATTTTTTATCTATTTAAACCCCCATTTCTCCTCCATTTCCCACACCAATAATTCTCTCTCATCTCTCACTTTCCCCACACACCAATCTTTCACTCCCAATCTTTCTCACTGAAAAAAATGAGACCCGGCGACGATTGGAGTACCTCGGAACTCGGGCCTTGACTCGGGCCTTATTCGATTGCGTTCATGAGGTTGCGGCGGAATGCTTGACCGAGATGGAGCGCGAAGCGGCGGAGCAGGCCCAGGCGGTGCAGATCCCACGCCCGATTCGACGTAGGGCGTTTGTCCGCCGCGAGCACGACGTAACTCACCAACGTCTGTTCGCAGACTATTTTGACGAGCAACCACGGTGGGCCCCGACGGTTTTTCACCGCCGTTTTAGAATGCGGCGAGATCTTTTTCTCAGCTTTGTCCAAACGTTGGAGGCATGTGATGAATACTTCCAGTATCGGGAAGATGGCATCGGCAGACCCGGATTTACGCCGTTGCAGAAGTGCACGGTTGTGCTCCGGCAGTTGGCCTACGGCACCACGACGGACATGTTCGACGAGTACCTTCACGTCGGGGAGACAACTGGCCGCGAGTGCCTGAAGAATTTTTGTAGAGGAGCTGTGGAGGCTTATAGCAACACCTATTTGCGAAAGCCGACTGCTGAGGATTGCCAGGCCCTGATGAAGATGCACGAGACGGCGCAAGACTTTCCTGGAATGCTAGGGAGCATCGATTGTATGCACTGGGAGTGGAAGAATTGCCCGACGGCGTGGAGATGCCAATTTACCAGTGGATACAAGGGCAGCTACCCTACGATGATCCTCGAAGCCGTCGCTGACCATCGACTCTGGATCTGGCATGCTTACTTCGGTGTAGCGGGGTCGAACAACGACGTCAACGTCCTCAACTCTTCCAACCTCTTCACCGAGCAATGCAATGGCAACGGCTCAGCCATCAACTTCACTGCCAACGGACGCCAATATCATATGGGGTACTACTTGGCCGATGGCATATACCCGAGGTGGCCTGTTTTTTTGAAGACGATCAGCTGCCCAATGGGCGAGAAGAGAGTTTTATTCGTGCAAAAGCAGGAGGCTGCGCGAAAGGATGTGGAGCGGGCATTTGGTGTGCTCCAAGTGCGGTGGGCAATAGTGAAGGGTCCGGCGCGGTTCTGGTACAAAGACGTCATCGCCGATGTCATGTATGCGCGCATCATCTTGCATAACATGATAGTCGAACACGAAGGTGGAAGAGTCACCGATTGGGTCGATGATGAAGGTGAATCTAGCTCCAGCACGGCGGCCCCGCCCCACGTTCGAGGATTACCGATGGGCTTCAATGAGGTTCTGTCTAGACAGGCCTCAATGCGCAACCAACAAGACCATGCTCGGCTCATGAACGACATGATTGAAGAAGTTTGGAACCGTAACCGCCGTTGAGAATTTGTAGTATTTTTATTTCGTAGTGTAATGTTTGAATTTTAATGAAATGAAGTTTTTTTTTCAAATTTTGTAGTGTTTTAAATATTCAAATAAATAAATGCTTAGAGCGAACTATAGGGCGGCCTATAGGGCATCCCACTGCAGGTGGAAGGACAAGAGGATGAAATGCTGATGTGGCAGAGCATAGGGCGCCCTATGGGGCGGACTATAGGACGCCCCATTGTGGATGCCCTAAAGGGAAGCAAAGAGATATTATATATGGGACAATATCATGTCACACTCACACTATCTATGTAATAAGATTTTCTCATGTTACATGGACAGGGTCTCAAATTATTACAAAAACTGCCATGAAGATGACTTGACAACAACTAGATTCATTAAAACCACCATTAAAAACCTATTTTTTCCATTCTTCAATGGCATACTACCCTACATATTTTAGTGAAACGTAAAATATAATATATACACACAATGACTGATCTAGGTAGGGTCGGGTGTCGACCGATCCCACCGCCGATTCATGATTATCCAAAAACTCTATTAAATTTGGCATTCAGACATGCCGATAGCTATAAGAGCCACACTACTTCTGCCTATGGACTCGAACGACACTCTTCACTATATTCGATCTTGCAAGTTTAGTTACCTAGATCTGATGGTACTGCACACATGCACAAAATAAGACAACTAAAAAGATTAATTGGACAGGTCGGGCTTGATTTGGGATGGGCCTTATATAATTAGCCACAACTACTTTAGGAAATTAATTAATAGTCTTAATTTGACTTTTGTTTGCTTCAGAAAATTTTTGTGACAGACAGCACTTCTGCTACCGACAATGTGCATACATACATATATATTTCTTAGATGTGTCGAACCAACCCAAATTTTATTTGGGCCAAATCAAACTAAACCAATAGCACAAATTTATTAGTTAGACACTTTCAATATATAGCCCATCAAGTTTATTTATGTTGGGTGCTCTCACCAGAATAAAATAAAGCCCATCAAATATTTTATTTTTGAATTGAGATTTAATTCGAACTGGTGGTCCCATAATTTTTTCCTTAATTTGTGGAAAAAGAAAAACTACACCTTTCTTTCCTAAAGTGTGTATAATAAATTAAGCATTCACTGTTGAAATATATTTGTATTCCTTACATTTTAAAAGAAGCCATATGTAATTTAGTAATTATAGCTAGGATAATGATACTAATTACCGTTGTATACTACTGTGTAGTACTCTTTTGTCTCTTAAAAATAGATTATTTTTTTTCAATTTGGTAAGCTCGTAAAATATTCATTTATCTATTGATAAACACAACTTATCTATTATCCTCAATATATCAGATTAATTCACTTTTCTATCTTTCTTATTACTTTAAGATTAATATAAAGAAACCTTACTTAGGGAGCTCGGAAGTTTATTAGGTTACGCGTGAAATGTGTAATCTACAGACGAAAAACATGAAACGATAAAATTGTGATGGAAAAATTAAAACTATGATAAACAAATGAACATATAACTGATCACAAAACGAAAACAACACTCAAATTTCAAAAGGCAATGCAGAAGAAAGTGACAAACCCTAACAACAATTCACTCAATTGGTCCCACCAAGGCACCAAGCACACCTTTCAGCTTCTTAATCTGCGCCACGTCGAGGAACGTCGTCTTCGCAACGATCTCGGTAGGCAGGTCGTTCTGAAAGAGGGCGAAATCCGTGGTCTGGAGGCCAGGGTTCTGCGTCCCGAAGCTCACAAACGCGACGGCGTTGCCCTTCCCGGAGTTGAACTGGAAGTGGAGCAGGCCGCAGGGAACACCATGACGTCGCCCTTGTTGAGGGTTTTGCGGTAGACGGCGTTGTCGAAGGAGGAGATGAAGCCGGCGGTGATGGTGCCCTGGGTCACCAGGAGGAGCTCGGACCCGGCCGGGTGGGTGTGGAGGGGGATCACGCCGCCCGGGTCGAGGTCGAGGCGGGCGATGGAGATGTCGAGGCAGGGGTGACGGCGGCGCTGATGATGTTGGTGGTGTTTCCGGGGGAGGCTATGGCGCTGGAGGCGAAGTCCTTCTCGGTGACGGACTTCTTGCAGGGGTAGCCGGAGGGGGTCGCGGGGAGGGTCAGGTAAGGTCCGCCACGCAGAAGTCCTGGACCAGGGCTTCTGAGGTGGCGGCCGCGAGGACGAGGTGTTGGAGGTGCATTGTGGCTTTTCTTTTCTTTCTTGTTGTTTTGGTGGAGTGTGGGAGGTTTGGGAGGTGGATGGGGTGTTTATAGGTGTTGAAACTCAATAGGGAAAAGGTATTCTTATTCATCGTATCATGAACACAGATCATACAAGGTTATATAAGCTATGATATTTACAAATAAGGTAAACCTAAATTAACATTATTGCTATGTTCTATTTATGGTCCAATATTCTTCCAAATAATCTCCCTTGATTTGTGGTGATCCCATGTGATCTTCTAACAATAGGGTTTTTGGGGGGTTTAGATAGAATGTGTGGAGATGGATTCCTATTGGATGAGAGAGAGGGGAGAGTGGAGATATTTTGTTACGGTAAATTGCCGTAAAAATCATGAATTTGAGCCAAATTCTAATGTTAACAATTTTCTCAATTTGGGTGGAATGATACCTAATGTGACATTTGAAAAGTTTAAAGATGAAACATTATCAATGAATTTTATCATTTTTCTCAACACACGTAGCAATAACTCAACTACATATCATCAACCGAAACATATGTGCATCAAATCAATAATGTATTAGGAAATCGAATTAATTTGTCATTGAGAATTGAGAAAAATGATAAAATTCATGTTTTCATAGTTGCGAGATAAACAAGAATTTTAATTAAGTTCATGAATTTTCAGACAATTTGCCCATTTCCAATTTGATCCATAAACTTTATATTTTGACTTGGTGTATAAACTTTATATCGATTGCTTTACACAAAGGATGTGAAACAAGTTTCTCAGGAATAATTTTATTGGACAAGAAACTGAGAAAGAGAGGGGCAAAGAGAAGATATTTAGCCATGCAGCTGGTGATTGCTATGCAGTAAGGGAGAAGAAGACAAGAGGGCTGTGATGCATGTGATTTTCACAACAAAACAAAAACCCTCTTTTGCTACGTGTGATTTAAAAAATCAGCAACTTTTCCCATGGAAAATTCAACATTTATTTCTAGAGGTTTCATTACTGCATTTTGGAATGTTCCCTGTCTGGTGAATGGAGATGACGATGATGAATAAAATTAGTTGGTAAGACGTTTCATCTTCATACCTCAGATTTTAAAGTCAATGTAGAATATAACAAAGAAAGCAGTTGATCTCAACAGTATTAAGTGTTCCGTATATTATATCACAATCAAATTGTACAATGACAATTTTGGAAGTAAATTAAAGTTAGAAATGTATATATACACCCATATTGCTGACATCATATCTCTTCTTGTTGAACAGAAAAATGAAATATTCAAATTATACTACGATCAAATTAATAAATACTCTATTGTCCATGAAATAAAGTCTCAAATAATTTCTCTCTCTCTTTCTCTTTCTTACATTTAAACCTATAAATAAATACTTGGAATTTTTTTATCATCTACGAAGTGAAGATATGAGAATTGAAAAGGTGTATATGATAGGGACAATTTTGTTTTGGTAAGGTAAATAATCATAAAGGCAATGTGTGGAGCTTATTGCTTCCCTATCTTCTATGGCATCTCAGATTTATAGTATACAATACAAAGATAAAAAGTTTCTGTTTATGGAAGTTTATGTATGTCTCTATGTATCATGTACTATTATTGGAAGCTTTCATTTGTTGAAAGACCAAAATTGGTATGAAGGGGAGTATGATATATATATATGCATAGTTGATTTTATTCTTCAATACCCATTAAGGTTAGGCCCAAAGCATAAAATAACAAAGGCTTAAAGTTGTTCCAAAATTTGGTTTATTATACTCAAATGGGCTCTTCGATCAGTTACTACTATATCTGAATTATTTGGGCTTGAAGCCCAACAAATAAGAAACGAAACCCTAGATCATCCCTATATATACCTGCAAATTCATTCACCATTTCTTAAATTGAATCAGTCACTGCTCTCTATTTAGCTCTTCTAGTCTTCATAATTCATATGCTATCAATTTTCGATATTTTACCTCGTAAAATAGTGAAATCGCTGTGATGACTCGGAAATTCAAGCTCAACAGACCGGATTGCTGGTCTCCCTCTACAGAGATGTTGCTAGCATGTCGATAATCCCGCTGAACTCAGCGATTCTCTCCTTTTTCCACTTAAAATCCATTTCATTTTTCAGTTTTTGCGTGTTTATGTTTTTCAATCATTTCGATTTGTTTTGGTGGATTTGTTTACTGTGAGGATACAAAGCTCCCTCTTCTGAAATTATTTGAGGACGCTTGCCGGCAGAATCGAACCAATTTTAATCGCCACCACTGAGTAAACGAATCCATTTCTGATTTCATATTCTATTTTCAATTTTAAATTTTGTATCCTTAAACTTGTTGAATTCATTTCGTTTTGATGATTATGATGAAGCAAAATTTAATTTCCAACACTTGGACCGACAGAGAGGAGATCTCATCTCATCTCTAGTGATGCACTAAATTTGCTACTGAATCGTCTGTCATTTAAGAGGATGAAATGTTTTGCTCGAATTTTGGATTGGGTGTATTTTCCAAAATTGAAATTATAATGAAAATTAATTTTTGGGATCATTAGTCGAGACTTAAAAACGCGAAATATGCATTAAATAATTATACAAAAATTCGAGTACCTGATTCATTTTTGAATAATTTGTTGAATTATTCCAATTCATATTACTAAAGCATAACTTTCTTAATATATTCATATGTGATTATGAATGTTAAATTATCTAGTAAACCTTGATTAGGGAATAATAATCAGCTCGAATAAACCTAATACAATTTGATCTCTTCGGATTATCGAGTCAGCTATAGGTTTGTTTTTTATTTTTAAGGTTATTATTAATGATCTCCAATATTAAAAATATCGCTGGCATCATAAGTAAATTAGGGGCATTTGCCTCTATATTAAATACCATTCTACTCTTTATTTATTTATTTTTTTACTACTGATTAATCAACATTTTCCCTATATTAATACAAATCTTAATTCATAACTAAAATGATTTATTTAGTAGTAGAACAAATTAATAGTTTGTATACTTATTGCGCCATTTGAGGGATAATTACACCATACATGCAAAATGGTTTACAAAATGGTTTATCAATGTTTCAAATTAATACAAAAAGTTTTAAATTAGCATGGTAAATGCAAAAAGTTTTATTAAGGTTTTTAATCAGTACATTCTGTTAAACTCTTTAACACCGTTAATTTGATTAACTCTAAATCATCCAACATATCATTAGAATTGTAGTAAATGAAATAGAGTTTACCTTCAAGAAGATGAACATTAACTTAGCTTTTCTCTCCTAATTGCTTCAAAAAAATCAGATAGCTTCTTTCTGTGAAAAACAGGTAAATCGTCTACTTTTAGGATATGAATGGCTCAAGTGGTTTACATTTCTGAATGTTTATTAATTGTGGAATTTAGATTCGTAGATTTGATTCATAGAGTATTCCAACTAAAATTTTTAGTCTTGGTTTAAGAATTTTTAAGAATCGGATTCAAAATTTTGATTCGTAGTTTTACCGGTTTTTAAGAACTAGTGTTACCTAGGGGTGGGTCGATACGATATATCGTATTGAAAACGTTGTATCGTATATCGTATCGAAAGTTTCGATATATCGAACTTTCGATATGGAGGATATCTATATCGTTATCGTATCGATATTTCGATATATCGTACCGAAATTCGATATATCGAAAATATTGATATATATCGTATATTTGATATAAACGATATATTGTACCGAAATTCGATATATTGTACCGAAATTCGATATATATCGTATATTCGATATAAAACGATATATCGAAAATATCGATATATATCGTATATTCGATATAAAACGATATATCGCGATATAAGGAATTCATATCGTTATCGTATCGAAAACTTACGATACAGTATCGTTTCGTATCGAAAATTACGATATATCAAAAATCCGATATTTTTTCGATATTTTTCAATACGATACGAGCGATATATCATTTTTTCGATATTTTCCCCCAGCCCTAGTGTTACCACCCGTGTTATGCACGAACCAAATGATTTTCAAAAAATAAGAAAATATATTTAAAATGAATTAAATCAAAATAAAGATTATATAGAAAAAATGTAAAAAAATTATTGCAAATCAAGAATAGAAACTATTTAAATATTTTATTTATCAAATTATAAAGATTTAAGAAACATACTTCTATTTCTACATCTATCAATCCACTGTAATGAAAGTATATGAGGGAAAGAAATAGAAATTATATAGGATATACAAATAAAAGATTGAGAATACTATATACCAAAGCAAATAAATAAAATTATTTGAAAAAAATAAATAGTTCGTTATAAATTCGATCAACAAAACATAGAATTCAAACATCTTCTCAACAAAATCATTACAAAATGAGACTAATAATTTATACATTTTGAAAGACTTCTTTGTAAACAACATTAAGAGTAGAATCACTTCTACTGTCATTTTCATCCTCAAAAACTAAAATCTTCAAACCTTCACGACTTGTGACTCTAGATATAGCAACATAAAGTTGTCCATGACTGAAGACCTTTTTTTCAAAAATAATCTAACACGGGACAGAGATTGAGCTTGACTTTTGTTAATGGTAATTGCATATGACACAGCCAATGAAAATTGGCGTCGTTGGAATATGATGTAAACCTTGGACCAGATGGTATTAAGATATTTGAGGCATCAACACTTCATGGCCACCATCCAACCCAAGAACTTGCATCGATAATATAAAAAAAATCTAAATCGAAACAAAAATTAATACAATTGTAATTTGTAAAAAGACACAAACGTTAATTAAACAACTTCCAAATAATGAATAGTTCATAAGTTTAAGAGACCAAAAATACAGTACATTTTAATAAGTATACAAACAAAACTTAGAAGCAAAACTATGAACAATAAATTCATAAGTTTTGAAACACTTTTTTTAATAAACAACATTAACAATAGAATTACCGCTGCTACTAACTAAAATCTCAAAACCTTCACGACTTGTGACTCTTGATACAACAATATAGAGTTGTCCATAACTGAAGACAGGTTTTCTCAGAAACAGTTTAACATGAGAAAGCATTTGAAATTGACTCTTATTAATCGTCACTGCATACAACACAGTCAAAGGAATCTGCCACCATTGAAAATATAATATTAAATAAGTTAAACATTGAAATAAAAGTGATAAAGGGCAAAAATACCTCACCTTGAATCAAATTCGACAAATCCAAATTACTTTCACTCAAATTACACGAACTATGTTACTTAACAACGTCTCCATTTATAATTAGGAGACTCTCAACAAATCCACCCACATCAGCTAACAAAATAAAAACTTAATGTTAATAGAATAGAAGTAAATTACAAATAATTATATTAATTATATTTAAATAATAGAAATAAATCAAAAATAAGGAAAATTAGAAATTTACTAAGCAATTATAGTGGACAAAATTGTGTCACCAAAGAATATAATTTTTTAGATATAATAATAGAAATAAATCGAAAATAGAGAAAATTAGAAATTTACAAAGTAATTATAGTGGACAAAATTACGTCACTAAAGAATATAATTTTTTAGATATAACATTAATGGGCTGCAAATAAAATGAAAATTTGGCCCAATCTACACTTATATTAATACAGGCCTCCAAATTTCTTTGCTCCATTAAAATGACCCAAATCAAATAAATGTAAGCCCAATGAATAGATAATTTAAATTAGTTCAATAAAAAATTAAATGAAATCTGATTAACTTATAACCTAGACTATTTCTCTTAATTAAATCTGATAATTAAATTACATTAGGAATAATTAAATATAAAATAGACCATATAAATACCAAATTCTCTCATTTGGTGCGCCTCCCACCAACAAAACCCTAATCTCTCTGCCTTCACCAAATGTTCGAATCGGCGACGCGATGACTCCTCACCACTCTCAGTCATCGCCGACGCGATATGGGACACGATGGGTAAGGTGGCGAAATGGTGGATGAGTCAGCGAGCAACACCGTTTCGATTTGGTCAAACCCTAGCACTCTATCTGCTCCATCCTACTCCGAAATGACAACAGCTAGCCGACAACTCCATCCTACTCCAAAACGGTGAGGACACTACCACTTGGATAACATAACCTCCATTCCAAACCATGAATACAACAAACACACCTATTAAATTTCTACAAACCCTGCCAAAATCGGAAAAATAACATCCACCGCTGGAACCGGGCGAAAAAGGTAACGCTCCAAGCGGCCTCCGTGACTCTGTCGTCTCCTCCTGCGAAGGCCGATTCGCCCCTTTGGCTTTTAAATTTCCGAATTGGCTAATTCAAAACCCTCATCGAACCCGCCGCCTAGCTCCTCCTTACACCGTCTGCCTTCTTCGCCATCTCCAAGATTCCAACAGCAAGAAGATGTTTTCAAAAACTTTTTGCCGCCACTGGCCAACAAGCATCAGGTAATGGATGCTCCATCTCTATATCTTGTCCGGTCAATCCCACACTAAGTTTATGCAATCAGATTTTCGTCGATGAATACTGATTTCGCAGATTGGTGAATGAATTTTTTTGATGGTGATTTTTTCATTTACGCACTAGTGTTTCTTTGTAATTGGTATTTATAATGAACCAACACTTCCTTGGAAAGTCATTTTGGACATTGTTTTTGCTAATTTTTAAAACAATTTTGAACCGTTTTAGTGGCTTGACACTTCTTTTGACATTGGTTTTGCAAATTTTTAAAATAATTGAATTCATTTTCAAAATCTGAATCATTACGGATACTTCTTTTGAGAAGCTGCCTATGTGCTATCTTTGTTGTTTTTTTGGGCATGTTTTGTGTTGCATTTCTTATTTCAATATTATTTCAGTTGTGTTGCATTACTTTTTTAATTCTTTATTCACTCTCTAGTATTTATATAAGTTTATATATTTTGTCATTTACACCATCACTGTTTTATATTGTTTCAAAAAATTTAAATATTTCATGTCTAATTTACATTTTTAGGAAATATTTCAGTTTCAATAAATTATCTTCGCTTTGCTCAAAATTTACTTTTTGCTTCAGAATTTTGAGGGACTCAATATTCACAATATTTGAAAGAGCTTTTGGCAATCTGCAGAGGATTTGAAAAAGCTTTTGATATTTGGAATCAAGATTTACTTTTTGGTTGGAGGTTTTTGACACCTATAGATGGAGTACTTTATAGTAGGTTTTTAATAACACATGTGATTTGCATTGCCGAATAAAATTTTCGAATAATAGATATAAATAATAGAAACAAAAAAACTTAACAATATCATATATTTCCAAAAATAAAAAAGTTCATTAGTTTTGGGGACTAAAAACAAATATTTTCAAAATCATGTGCAAAACTTAGAATTAAACATGTAAAAGAAGGATCGCCAATACCCAAAATTCTGCAAACAAAAATACATGGATATTTTTTTAAAAAAAATATGTATAAAACATAAAAAATCATGTAATAAAAAATAACACCCAACTACAAAAATAAAAAAAAGATTAAGTAAATAATTTAATAGCTAAAACATGTACAAATAAAATGTACAACCTGATTACATAAATATGAACTGGGCCAAACTAAATAAAACCACATTGGGCCACAAAAATAACATGACTCGAATCCTGAATTGAAACTCAGCCCAAAAACAAATAACATAAGCCCAGCTCTCAAATAAAATTTAAAACTAACATAAGCCCAATCACATAATAAAAAAAATTAACTATAATTAACATCACTAATTAAAGGTACATAAGCTTATCTCATTCCCAAACACGCCGCCACTCAACTACTGTTTCCAAACCCTAACCAACCAAAACCCAATCCGAGCGCAGCCGGCGATTACGAAGACAAAGTCTCCACCGCTTGAATAAACGGTGACACCGAGTAATCATCAAGCCGCTGACTGCGGTTATTCCAATTTTTCTCGGCGTAAACAACGCAGCGACGAAATACGCAACAATACAAAAAATACAGATCGAAAGAAATCCAACATTGTTTCGTCTAAAACATCCAAGCCGACATACATCTTGAAAACCCTAACTCCGATCGGCGGAAACTATGTCCGGCGAAGAAATCGGCCAAAACTGGTACAAACTTCAACCACATAAGGTACAAATTTTACCCAAAACTATTGATTTTAATTTAATATGTTGATATGAAGAGAATTTCAAACAACGATTGACATGCATATACTTTTACAAACCTTTTCATAAGATTTGGTCCAGTAATAGTCGTTTTCTTCTTAGTTTCAGATAAGGTGACCATAAAGAAGATAAGTAAACTGATACTGAAGTTAAATAAAAATATTTGTTTTCATATAGTGTATAACTTTATATTATGTCTAACTAATTGCCATTATGCAGAAAAAACTGTTACAGTGGCATTTGGTTAGCCCAACAATTCACATGTGATTGAATATTAGATAAATAAGTATCAAAACATCTAGGTGTGACTAAATATCACATGAATATTAGATAAATAACTCACCTGTAGTAGCTGGTGTATGCTGTGACTGAATACCCTTAATAATGGATAATTTTTTTAACTTCTTTATACTTCAGTTTTGAATATGGAATCATAGATCCTTTGCCATATTTTTATCTCCAAAAATTTTGACTCTTGAGCTCTCCAATAAAACTACATACATCACACAAACCAAGCAGAGACTTCATTTAACACAAAAATAATTTAGATTAGATAAACATTTAATACTGATTTCGAAATAGACACAATCATGATTTTTTAGCACTACAGATATAATTACTATTCTATTACATCTATGTTAGCCAATAAATCCTCATACATCATGCTCTGAAAAAGACCTCATAAATTAACCCTCTCAGATTAAGGATGCTTTAAAATAAGTTACAAAATTGAAGTTATATAAAGACTCATAGTATTAAGATATCTTTGCTAAATATGACTAAATATTACAAACTAATTCAACATATGTTGTTCTGATCTTTCTCTAACATGTGACAGGTTTAAATTCAGCATATATACTAAAGAGCAGTAATGGTGCTATCTGCTTTGAGAAAGAGTTTGAATGGTATATACAGACATTTAACATTTTATAAGTATCTTTCTAAGTAAGTTCTAAACATTTATTAGCTTTATTTGTATCATGTATCTGTTTTGAAATTTATCTTTTCTGCAAAAGATATAAATTCAACCATTGAACTTTAAACATGAATAATTGTGCTAATTGGGCTAAGAAAAAAGCAGACCTATAACTTAAAAGGTAAGTACTATAATTCATATTACTTTTTCAGCTATATGATTGGAAGAAATTTACTTCAACTCTTTCACAATTGATAATTCACAACATGAAATTAACTTAAATAATGGTTTGATGTAAAATGCCAGGAAACAGAAGGATATTCTCAAACACCAACTTCTGAGAAATTCAACTGATGTCAATCAAGGTAATGAGCTTTTTAACTTATTAGCAAAAATGTATTGCATGTTATTGTTGATGATAAAGTTATGATTAGGCTGACATGTTTTATTCAAGTGTAACAACAAAAATATAATTTAGAGTCTAACAAAGTCGTGTGATGATGTTAAATTAAACATAACCATCAAAAAGAAGTCTAAACTAACAACATCAAATATAAAAAAACCATATTCATAAGTACAAAACAGAAAGCTAACAATTAATAGAAATAAAAACATTGACTGAAACACAAAATATCACATTGGTTATCCACAATCTCTTTCTTCTTGTTAGACTGAGCATATTGACATCATCACATGAATCAAACTCTTTAACACCTTTTGACAGTTCCTTCAACTATCCAATCAACATGAGTATCATTGACAATTGATGTCAAATTAGGCGTAACAAAGCTTGCTCGAGACATCTGTAAAAATGAAATGAACAGTGTGATTTCATATCTTCAGGCAAATACTTGGCCACAGTTTCTGGAATGTTGCATACTTTATTAACAGTGTATAGATAGATCATACAAAATTCCAAACTATCTCTTAGATGTACTTTCAACAAATTCTTATGTCCCTAAAGTTTTTATCAATCTCCTTAGATATAACATCTTGTTGATTAGCCTGCCAAAAATATGACATTTACTCTAATCGACAAAACATAATTCTACAGTTTTATACATCACTCTCAGCCATCACAACTTCTAAGACTCTCCCCAGTTAGCTAGCCAATCTCTATGACAAATCTGTACCTATAAACCCAATAATTTGAAAATATCAAACTAAAATTCAAAAATGGCATAACTAATCGATAAAATATCTTATAAAGAAATTTCAAATACCTCTTACATACATATCAATAGTCTTTCTTACACTAATCACACATGTATTTCCCAGGAGCAAATTCTTTCATTTTTTTATAACTAATCTTGGATGCATTATAATACCAGTGACCATAATGACATTCCACAGCCTCAATCCTCGCAAATACCCAATGAGAGCAATTCTGTGAATAATAATACTTCTTCACTAAAATTCATGATGTAGATAACTCACTTCAGATAGAAAATATAGAAAAATATAATAATACATTCAAAATCTGAAATTTAAACCTCTAGGCAGTGAATATCTTCTAAAGATTTAGTTGTATTAAGCTGTATGGAACAGCAGCCCCTGTTGTAGAGTACAACACAACAGGGGATCCAAATCCTTTTATTTAACTTGAAACTGACAAAACTGCAAAACATAAATGATTAGTATATGGAGAAAAATACAGAACATGATTCCTAAATGCAGAACATGATTCCAAAGATATAGCTAATCAGATTTGAATAAACTGCTGAACAATGATTAGTACATTGAGAAAAATGCTTCACTAACAGATTACTAAATAAATCAAAACATGATTCCTAAATTAGACTAAAACCAAAATACCAAAATGGATATCAGATAAGATTAATGTAATATCCGGAAAAAAAAATATTGAATATTGTTTTTATTAAGGAATGAATTTTGTGAATATCTTGTTTAAGATATGGTTTGGTAAGTCTTAATTGATTTATATTATTTTTGTGGTTATGTTTTTACCTAAGCAATGTGTAATTGTGATAATTAATTAATTTATGAATTAAATATCTTAATTAGCTAATTTTCTCTCCCTCTCCCTCTCTCTTTTTTCGAAACCTTCTCTCCCTCTCCCCACTATTTTCTCAACCTCCCCACTCCTCACAACCGATCCAAAATAGAAAACTAGCTACTCTCTCAATCTCTCCCTCTCACCATCGCTCGTTCTCTCTTCTCTCTCGCAATTGTTCTCAACATCGGTAAGGTTTCTCTCTTTCTCCCTCTCGGTTCTCTTTTTCCACTCACCCCCTCTCATCGATTTCTTGGATTCATCAAGGTGTTACTCTCTCTCGTACCGAATTGGAGTCGGAGTAGGGAAGGCTTTCGAACTACATTTGAACTCTCCGGGAAAGGTAACCCAAGACCCTAACTCATGCCAATTTCGAAAACACATGCATTTAGGACGAATTTGGAATGTTTTAGATGCTGAATAGGTTTTGTGGCTTTGTGTTTGTGTTGAGGATGTTTTTGGTAGTGACTGACAGTGGGTTCCGACCCCTTTTTGACTGATCAAACGATCTCCTGTTGGTACGAGATTTTAACTGTATAAACTTGGGTGTGTCTTCTGTATGGTGTGTAAATTTCAGCTTCATTGGACGTCGGATGATTTTATAATGATTTTTGTAAGTAAACTGCGCAGTTCTGCGAGATGTACGTTTCTGGGTGATGTGTTTTTGTGCAATGGGTGTGAATCTGGGTGTTTTGATATTGTGATGTATGTGGGTGTGATTGGCCAGGGGATGGCTCGGAGGAATTAGCGTTTGGTTCGGGTGGTTTGTGTGTGTTGGCCGAGAGACTTAGGGTTTGGCCTAGGGTGGTGTAGTGGAGAGTTTTGGAGGTTTGATCTCATGTTTTCGGGTGTGTTTTGGGATGTAGAATGTGTGGTGTGAGTGTCGTATAAGGTTTGAGAATCGTTGGTTGGGGGAAAACTGGTGTGCACTTGATCGGGCCAGCGGCCGAGACGCCGAGCCAGATGCCGAGCCAGATGCCGAGAGAGGTGCCGAGCCAGTGCCGAGAGAGGTGCCGAGAGAGGTGCCGAGCCAGGGCCGAGCCAGACGCCGAGACATGTGCCGAGCCAGGCGGCCGAGACGGTCGGCCGAGGTGCCGAGCCAGGCGGCCGAGACGGTCGGCTGAGGTGCCGAGCCAGGCCGAGACACCGAGCCTTTTCCTAACCTTTTCCGAGCCAAGTGAGCCGTTTGCACAAGGAGGGTATACCGGGAGTACGAGTGTTTCGGGTGTGTGTCGTGTGCGCGTCGTGGGTGCGTGGTATGCGTGTCGGGTGCGTGTGTGGTGTGTTTCGGACGTGTGATTTTGTGTGATTGTCTTATAAGATGTTGTTAAGTGTGTGTACGTGTAACGTGCTAGATGTTGAAGTCATCCACGTAGGAATCATGCATTGTCGTTTAAACCTCGTCTTTCCTGACTCTAATCATGACATTTATTTATCTTTCAAAAGGGTGATCTTTTACGAGGAAATTGTGGTTGAAGAAGGGAACTATTTAAAAGCTAAGCAATTGAGGTGGGCTTTTCTACCCTACTATTTTGTGGGTTATCTTTAATACGGACTCTGTTCCGGAAATGTTTATGGAGGTGAACTGTTTGTCTTGCCAACCGTTTTGCTTTGAAACCTATCTGAACCACATATGTTTAATCGAATTCGGGTCTGTAGGGCTGCGAACCCTCAGGCTAGTGTACACGAGACCGGGAGCCATCTGAGAGCAAGTTGGCCGGTCTAGTTGACCTGGGGTGTGGCCACGCCCCTTGTCACCCGTTGGATCAGATAGTGTATGATGGTGGGAATAAGGGTGGCAATATCTGAAAATGACTGCGCAGTCGAATTTATGAAATATGTTTTAGTGTACTTGGGTTATTTTCTTTACACTTAAAACCCCAAGGTTACACTGTTATGGCATGACAAACTAGGATTTTGGCGTGTGTCCACTGAGTGCATCAAGTACTCAGCCCTGCATGTTGTTTTCTTAATGTGCAGGTTGAGCGACGATGGGGATGACGGATGTTGAGCAATTAAAGCCAAAATTGTGTTTTTACTTTGCCTTTTGGATGGTGTCGTGTCGTCATACCCGGCATTATCTATCTCTTGGTCTTTTCCGCTGCTTTGTAATCCGATACAATGATTTTATTTAAACTCTGATTACTTTAACTTTAGTAACGTCGTCACAGTACAATGTTTTGAAGTGAACTTCCTTTTATTAAATGTTTTCGGGTCAAGTATTCTTGTTCTCCCCCTTTCTTCCCCGTTTCTTTATTCCTCCCCTAGTCGCAGTCCACCGTACTTCCTATCCTTAGGAAATGCGGGCGTGACAGAGTGGTATCAGAGCCAGGCTTTCTTTCTGCTCTGGATCCAAGAGTCTTTTTCTGTCTTGAGTAAGTTTTCAAAAGTGTCATTGGCTCAACATCCGACTCGTCGCACTCAACCTGAGATGAGGTAATGAAAAATTGGGGATTTTTGGAAAGTTTAAGTAAATATTGATGTATGTAGAAGGGTACAAAGTGATGTGAAAAGTTGGAAATTATTTGTGTTATGAACTGTTATTGTGTGTTATGAACTGTTATTGTGTGTCGAATTTATATGAAAGCATGTGACTGATGTGTGATGATATGATGACGTGAATGTTGAGGTGAGCTTGTTATGTGAGAATGTGTTGGCCTTTTGAATGATTGATTTTAGACGCAAGAGGTTTTCACTAGTGCTTCTTGGACCAATAGTAGATAAGAATTTTTGGCTTTTGAACACCAACGGGTTGGAGTTAGAGTAGCGATACGTCTGCTTTTGCACATCTTTCTCTTATTCGGTTATGCCTCTGTATTTATACGCGAGGCGATTGTTTTTTTTAGATGGCACGTATGATCCGAACCCCGCGACGGAGTGATCGTGATAGACTTAGGGCACAGAGGGTGCTCAGAGAGTATAGAGTGTATCGGAAGAAGGATCACATACCGTTGATCGAGTTCGTAGCACACTTCGACACCCTATGGAGGGCAGCTCAGGAGTTCGGAGTGACGGAGCATGACGGCATTGAGAAGCTAATAGAATTGCTCCCTGACAGCTGGAAGGAGTGGGCTGAAAGAACGGCGAGGAGGTACACGTGGCGTGAGCCCGTTACCGATGACATGGTGGGCGACATGGCTGGCTTTTGGAAGGCCGTGTATTGTGCACTGGTAGACTCTCGCGAGGAGCAGCCCCCACAGGATGTGCAAGAGAGGATCGTGTATCAGGACAAGTACGTGAGCATGTACGAGGTGGCTCCGCAAGGGAATTCCGAGGAGGACGATGACGAAGATCCGGAGGAAGGGCCTATGGATGAGAATGATCGAGTCGTAGTCTAGAATTAGAATAGTTCGATGTCTTTTTAGTTTTTGCTTTCAGTACGATCTGCTCTTGGGAACAACGTTTAACCTTCTTTCTTTTAATGAGGATTTGGATTTGATTTATATCCTATGTGTTGTATCTTGAACCACACGAAGTTTTTCTTTTGAGAAATTTTTGAGAAGGTGGTAATTGGGGATGATATTTGTAGTAACACTTTATGGATATTGAATCAGAATGCCGCCAAGACGTGGACGCCACCCACGACAAGGACCCAACGCTGAGGCACCACCTCCACCACCGCCTCCACCACCACCTCCACCCCCGCCTCAGCAGGAAAGATTCATAGTGACGTTCTCCAGGCAGAACCCCCCTAAATTCGATGGACAAGGAGATCCATCAAAAGCTGAGGAGTGGATACGCGGCCTCGAGCGTATTTTCAGGGTCATGGAGTGTACAGATAGGGAGCGCATTGCTTGCGCCACCTTTCAACTATCAGGTGATGCCGATTACTGGTGGGAGACTCGGCAAAGAACTATGAATCCTGCACGCCTGGAAGCGCTAACATGGGAGGAGTTTAAAATGGAGATTGATAACAAGTATGTCCCAAAGACGTACAGACGGGCCAAGGTGGTAGAATTCCACACGCTGAGCCAAGGCCGAATGACTGTAACCGAGTACGACCGAGCCCTCGCGCAGATGGCACGATATGCGCCCGAGTTGATGGATACCGACGAGAAGTGGGCGGTGAAGTTCCGGGCCGGGCTCAAAGATGAGATAAAGGCCGCTTTGGCTAGCCGAGGAGAACTCTCCTACTCGGAGATCTTGACTTGTGCACTGGACGTGGAAGATGCACTCCCTAAACCAAGAGTAGTGGCGACCACAAACGCGACACCCCTACAAGCTCAGTCAGGTCATCAACAGAAGAGGAGGTGGGATGGTGATCAAACTCAGTATGGTGGCAAGAGGCCACAACACATGAGGAACCCACCCTACAATGGCGGGAGACAGAATACCCATCACCCGGGGGCAAACTTTCTGCCGAGGAACCCTCAATGTGGAAGGTGCTTCAAGTACCACACCGGAGAGTGTCGAGACCCCAGGTGTTTCAGCTGTGGTGGAAGTGGCCATTACTTCCGAAGTTGCCCAAATAAGAACATGGGAACGGGAACGAGCCAGAACCAGTTAGGCTTCCGTCCACAATCCCAGGCACTACCTGCACCTCAACCGCAACAACGCCGCCAAGGACTGCCGTCGCAAGCAAGGGCCTACGCCTTGAAGGGGAAGCAGCCGGCAAACGGGAAAGAAACCTTTGGACAAGGAAACTTGGCAGGTATGGGCACACTTCTCAACATGCCTATAGTTGTCTTGTTTGATACGGGTGCATCGCATTCCTTTAGGATACTTCTTGTGTGGATACTTTAGGATTACCTACTATTAAGACCGAACCCACTATGAGTGTGACCTCACCTGTAGGCGGGACTATAGATATATCCCGATCTTGTGCGAGTGTGAACTTTGGAATAGGTGAACTCAGTTTATTGGCTCTTAATTTGCAAGTAATGACGATGGGGAGTGTAGACATAATCTTGGGTATGGATTGGTTAGCGGAGAACCACGTTACCCTTCATTGTAGAGAAAGGGAAATTTCGTTTGAAACCCCAGGAAAAGAGCCGACGAAGTTTTACGGAATCTCAATGAGCCGACGCAAGTCCATTGTCTCCGCGCTGCAAGCCACTACAATGATGAGGAAGGGATGTCCAGCGTACCTTGTTTATTTGAATGGGGAGGAGAAGAAAGACAGGAAGATAGAAAATGTGGCGATAGTGAGTGAATATCCCGATGTCTTCCCCGATGCTTTGCCGGGACCCCCACCCGACAGGCAGGTAGAATTCACGATCGATCTGGAGCCCGGATCGGCACCAATATCCAAAGCACCTTATAGGATGGCGCCAAAGGAGTTGGGGGAGCTTAAGGTGCAACTACAAGAGCTACTGGAATTGGGATTCATTAGACCTAGCGTGTCGCCATGGGGAGCACCAGTGTTGTTTGTAAAGAAGAAGGATGGATCGATGAGGATGTGCATCGACTATCGAGAGCTAAACAAACTGACGCTGAAGAACAAGTATCCACTACCAAGGATAGACGACTTGTTTGACCAACTTCGAGGGGCAGGAGTCTTCTCTAAGATGGATTTGAGGTCTGGGTACCATCAGCTGAGGGTTCGGCGAGAAGATGTACCCAAGACGGCTGTTCGAACAAGGTATGGTCATTATGAGTTCGTTGTGATGCCTTTTGGACTGACGAACGCCCCGGCAGTGTTCATGGACCTTATGAATCGTGTGTTCCATCCATATTTGGATCGGTTTGTCCTAGTTTTCATCGATGATGTGCTCGTTTACTCGAAGAACGCGGAGGAGCACAAAGAGCACCTGAGAACCGTCCTAGCAACTCTAAGGGACGAGAAATTATATGCCAAGTTCAGTAAATGCGAGTTTTGGCTCAAGGAAGTGAACTTTCTTGGACATGTAGTAACCTCAGATGGGATTCGTGTAGACCCGGCCAAGGTGGAAGCTGTACAGGAATGGAAGTCACCTTCTACACAAAATGAAATTCGAAGCTTTTTAGGACTGGCGGGCTATTATCGAAGGTTCATTGAGGGATTCTCGAAGATAGCAAGGCCAATGACTCAACAACTGAAAAAGGGAGTCAAAATGAATTGGACACCAGAGTGTGAGGCGAGCTTTCAGTTGTTGAAGGAGAAATTGACCACCGCACCAATTCATTAGACCGCATCGGTCATTCTCACTACTTCCAACCGCATCTTACTGAACTCTTGGATTAAACTCTCCTCGATAGTAAGAAAGGTGGCCAGCTGAGATTGAGACTTCCTACTAAGAGCATCGGCCACTACGTTTGCTTTTCCCGGATGGTAATTTATACCACAATCGTAGTCCTTCACCAACTCGAGCCACCTACGCTGGCGCATGTTCAACTCCTTTTGCTCAAAGAAGTACTTTAGACTCTTATGGTCCGTGTATATCTCACAACGGACTCCATAGAGATGATGTCTCCAGATCTTCAGTGCATGTACCACGGCTGCCAGTTCTAAGTCATGTGTCGGATAGTTCAGCTCATGGGGCTTCAATTGTCTCGATGCATATGCAATCACTTTCCCCTTCTGCATAAGCACACATCCAAGTCCCACCTTCGACGCATCCGTATACACCGCATAGTCAGTCCCTGACTCCGGCACAGCTAGAATTGGTGCGGTGGTCAATTTCTCCTTCAACAACTGAAAGCTCGCCTCACACTCTGGTGTCCAATTCATTTTGACTCCCCTTTTCAGTTGTTGAGTCATTGGCCTTGCTATCTTCGAGAATCCCTCAATGAACCTTCGATAATAGCCCGCCAGTCCTAAAAAGCTTCGAATTTCATTTTGTGTAGAAGGTGACTTCCATTCCTGTACAGCTTCCACCTTGGCCGGGTCTACACGAATCCCATCTGAGGTTACTACATGTCCAAGAAAGTTCACTTCCTTGAGCCAAAACTCGCATTTACTGAACTTGGCATATAATTTCTCGTCCCTTAGAGTTGCTAGGACGGTTCTCAGGTGCTCTTTGTGCTCCTCCGCGTTCTTCGAGTAAACGAGCACATCATCGATGAAAACTAGGACAAACCGATCCAAATATGGATGGAACACACGATTCATAAGGTCCATGAACACTGCCGGGGCGTTCGTCAGTCCAAAAGGCATCACAACGAACTCATAATGACCATACCTTGTTCGAAAAGCCGTCTTGGGTACATCTTCTCGCCGAACCCTCAGCTGATGGTACCCAGACCTCAAATCCATCTTAGAGAAGACTCCTGCCCCTCGAAGTTGGTCAAACAAGTCGTCTATCCTTGGTAGTGGATACTTGTTCTTCAGCGTCAGTTTGTTTAGCTCTCGATAGTAGATGCACATCCTCATCGATCCATCCTTCTTCTTTACAAACAACACTGGTGCTCCCCATGGCGACACGCTAGGTCTAATGAATCCCAATTCCAGTAGCTCTTGTAGTTGCACCTTAAGCTCCTCCAACTCCTTTGGCGCCATCCTATAAGGTGCTTTGGATATTGGTGCCGATCCGGGCTCCAGATCGATCGTGAATTCTACCTGCCTGTCGGGTGGGGGTCCCGGCAAAGCATCGGGGAAGACATCGGGATATTCACTCACTATCGCCACATTTTCTATCTTCCTGTCTTTCTTCTCCTCCCCATTCAAATAAACAAGGTACGCTGGACATCCCTTCCTCATCATTGTAGTGGCTTGCAGCGCGGAGACAATGGACTTGCGTCGGCTCATTGAGATTCCATAAAACTTCGTCGGCTCTTTTCCTGGGGTTTCAAACGAAATTTCCCTTTCTCTACAATGAAGGGTAACGTGGTTCTCCGCTAACCAATCCATACCCAAGATTATGTCTACACTCCCTATCGTCATTACTTGCAAATTAAGAGCCAATAAACTGAGTTCACCTATTCCAAAGTTCACACTCGCACAAGATCGGGATATATCTATAGTCCCGCCTACAGGTGAGGTCACACTCATAGTGGGTTCGGTCTTAATAGTAGGTAATCCTAAAGTATCCACACAAGAAGTATCCTAAAGGAATGCGATGCACCCGTATCAAACAAGACAACTATAGGCATGTTGAGAAGTGTGCCCATACCTGCCAAGTTTCCTTGTCCAAAGGTTTCTTTCCCATTTGCCGGCTGCTTCCCCTTCAAGGCGTAGGCCCTTGCTTGCGACGGCAGTCCTTGGCGGCGTTGTTGCGGTTGAGGTGCAGGTAGTGCCTGGGATTGTGGACGGAAGCCTAACTGGTTCTGGCTCGTTCCCGTTCCCATGTTCTTATTTGGGCAACTTCGGAAGTAATGGCCACTTCCACCACAGCTGAAACACCTGGGGTCTCGACACTCTCCGGTGTGGTACTTGAAGCACCTTCCACATTGAGGGTTACTCGGCGGAAAGTTTGCCCCCGGGTGATGGGTATTCTGTCTCCCGCCATTGTAGGGTGGGTTCCTCATGTGTTGTGGCCTCTTGCCACCATACTGAGTTTGATCACCATCCCACCTCCTCTTCTGTTGATGACCTGACTGAGCTTGTAGGGGTGTCGCGTTTGTGGTCGCCACTACTCTTGGTTTAGGGAGTGCATCTTCCACGTCCAGTGCACAAGTCAAGATCTCCGAGTAGGAGAGTTCTCCTCGGCTAGCCAAAGCGGCCTTTATCTCATCTTTGAGCCCGGCCCGGAACTTCACCGCCCACTTCTCGTCGGTATCCATCAACTCGGGCGCATATCGTGCCATCTGCGCGAGGGCTCGGTCGTACTCGGTTACAGTCATTCGGCCTTGGCTCAGCGTGTGGAATTCTACCACCTTGGCCCGTCTGTACGTCTTTGGGACATACTTGTTATCAATCTCCATTTTAAACTCCTCCCATGTTAGCGCTTCCAGGCGTGCAGGATTCATAGTTCTTTGCCGAGTCTCCCACCAGTAATCGGCATCACCTGATAGTTGAAAGGTGGCGCAAGCAATGCGCTCCCTATCTGTACACTCCATGACCCTGAAAATACGCTCGAGGCCGCGTATCCACTCCTCAGCTTTTGATGGATCTCCTTGTCCATCGAATTTAGGGGGGTTCTGCCTGGAGAACGTCACTATGAATCTTTCCTGCTGAGGCGGGGGTGGAGGTGGTGGTGGAGGCGGTGGTGGAGGTGGTGCCTCAGCGTTGGGTCCTTGTCGTGGGTGGCGTCCACGTCTTGGCGGCATTCTGATTCAATATCCATAAAGTGTTACTACAAATATCATCCCCAATTACCACCTTCTCAAAAATTTCTCAAAAAGAAAAACTTCGTGTGGTTCAAGATACAACACATAGGATATAAATCAAATCCAAATCCTCATTAAAAGAAAGAAGGTTAAACGTTGTTTCACAAGAGCAGATCGTACTAAAAAGCAAAAACTAAAGAGACATCGAACTATTCTTATCTCTAAACTATGACTCGATCATTCTCATCCATAGGCCCTTCCTCCGGATCTTCGTCATCGTCCTCCTCGGAATTCCCTTGCGGAGCCACCTCGTACATGCTCACGTACTTGTCCTGATACACGATCCTCTCTTGCACATCCTGTGGGGGCTGCTCCTCGCGAGAGTCTACCAGTGCACAATACACGGCCTTCCGAAAGCCAGCCATGTCGCCCACCATGTCATCGGTAACGGGCTCACGCCACGTGTACCTCCTCGCCGTTCTTTCAGCCCACTCCTTCCAGCTGTCAGGGAGCAATTCTATTAGCTTCTCAATGCCGTCATGCTCCGTCACTCCGAACTCCTGAGCTGCCCTCCAGAGGGTGTCGAAGTGTGCTACGAACTCGATCAACGGTATGTGATCCTTCTTCCGATACACTCTATACTCTCTGAGCACCCTCTGTGCCCTAAGTCTATCACGATCACTCCGTCGCGGGGTTCGGATCATACGTGCCATCTAAAAAAAACAATCGCCTCGCGTATAAATACAGAGGCATAACCGAAGAAGAGAAAGATGTGCAAAAGCAGACGTATCGCTACTCTAACTCCAACCCGTTGGTGTTCAAAAGCCAAAAACTCTTATCTACTATTGGTCCAAGAAGCACTAGTGAAAACATCTTGCGTCTAAAATCAATCATTCAAAAGGCCAACACATTCTCACATAACAAGCTCACCTCAACATTCACGTCATCATATCATCACACATCAGTCACATGCTTTCATATAAATTCGACACACAATAACAGTTCATAACACACAATAACAGTTCATAACACAAATAATTTCCAACTTTTCACATCACTTTGTACCCTTCTACATACATCAATATTTACTTAAACTTTCCAAAAATCCCCAATTTTTCATTACCTCATCTCAGGTTGAGTGCGACGAGTCGGATGTTGAGCCAATGACACTTTTGAAAACTTACTCAAGACAGAAAAAGACTCTTGGATCCAGAGCAGAAAGAAAGCCTGGCTCTGATACCACTCTGTCACGCCCGCATTTCCTAAGGATAGGAAGTACGGTGGACCGCGACTAGGGGAGGAATAAAGAAACGGGGAAGAAAGGGGGGAGAACAAGAATACTTGACCCGAAAACATTTAATAAAGGAAGTTCACTTCAAAACATTGTACTGTGACGACGTTACTAAAGTTAAAGTAATCAGAGTTTAAATAAAAACATTGTATCGGATTACAAAGCAGCGGAAAAGACCAAGAGATAGATAATGCCGGGTATGACGACACGACACCATCCAAAAGGCAAAGTAAAAACACAATTTTGGCTTTAATTGCTCAACATCCGTCATCCCCATCGTCGCTCAACCTGCACATTAAGAAAACAACATGCAGGGCTGAGTACTTGATGCACTCAGTGGACACACGCCAAAATCCTAGTTTGTCATGCCATAACAGTGTAACCTTGGGGTTTTAAGTGTAAAGAAAATAACCCAAGTACACTAAAACATATTTCATAAATTCGACTGCGCAGTCATTTTCAGATATTGCCACCCTTATTCCCACCATCATACACTATCTGATCCAACGGGTGACAAGGGGCGTGGCCACACCCCAGGTCAACTAGACCGGCCAACTTGCTCTCAGATGGCTCCCGGTCTCGTGTACACTAGCCTGAGGGTTCGCAGCCCTACAGACCCGAATTCGATTAAACATATGTGGTTCAGATAGGTTTCAAAGCAAAACGGTTGGCAAGACAAACAGTTCACCTCCATAAACATTTCCGGAACAGAGTCCGTATTAAAGATAACCCACAAAATAGTAGGGTAGAAAAGCCCACCTCAATTGCTTAGCTTTTAAATAGTTCCCTTCTTCAACCACAATTTCCTCGTAAAAGATCACCCTTTTGAAAGATAAATAAATGTCATGATTAGAGTCAGGAAAGACGAGGTTTAAACGACAATGCATGATTCCTACGTGGATGACTTCAACATCTAGCACGTTACACGTACACACACTTAACAACATCTTATAAGACAATCACACAAAATCACACGTCCGAAACATACCACACACGCACCCGACACGCATACCACGCACCCACGACGCGCACACGACACACACCCGAAACACTCGTACTCCCGGTATACCCTCCTTGTGCAAACGGCTCACTTGGCTCGGAAAAGGTTAGGAAAAGGCTCGGTGTCTCGGCCTGGCTCGGCACCTCAGCCGACCGTCTCGGCCGCCTGGCTCGGCACCTCGGCCGACCGTCTCGGCCGCCTGGCTCGGCACATGTCTCGGCGTCTGGCTCGGCCCTGGCTCGGCACCTGTCTCGGCACCTCTCTCGGCACTGGCTCGGCACCTGTCTCGGCATCTGGCTCGGCATCTGGCTCGGCGTCTCGGCCGCTGGCCCGATCAAGTGCACACCAGTTTTCCCCCAACCAACGATTCTCAAACCTTATACGACACTTACACCACACATTCTACATCCCAAAACACACCCGAAAACATGAGATCAAACCTCCAAAACTCTCCACTACACCACCCTAGGCCAAACCCTAAGTCTCTCGGCCAACACACACAAACCACCCGAACCAAACGCTAATTCCTCCGAGCCATCCCCTGGCCAATCACACCCACATACATCACAATATCAAAACACCCAGATTCACACCCATTGCACAAAAACACATCACCCAGAAACGTACATCTCGCAGAACTGCGTAGTTTACTTACAAAAATCATTATAAAATCATCCGACGTCCAATGAAGCTGAAATTTACACACCATACAGAAGACACACCCAAGTTTATACAGTTAAAATTTCGTACCAAAAGGAGATCGTTTGATCAGTCAAAAAGGGGTCGGAACCCACTGTCAGTCACTACCAAAAACATCCTCAACACAAACACAAAGCCACAAAACCTATTCAGCATCTAAAACATTCCAAATTCGTCCTAAATGCATGTGTTTTCGAAATTGGCATGAGTTAGGGTCTTGGGTTACCTTTCCCGGAGAGTTCAAATGTAGTTCGAAAGCCTTCCCTACTCCGACTCCAATTCGGTACGAGAGAGAGTAACACCTTGACGAATCCAAGAAATCGATGAGAGGGGGTGAGTGGAAAAAGAGAACCGAGAGGGAGAAAGAGAGAAACCTTACCGGTGTTGAGAACAATTGTGAGAGAGAAGAGAGAACGAGCGATGGTGAGAGGGAGAGATTGAGAGAGTAGCTAGTTTTCTATTTTGGATCGGTTGTGAGGAGTGGGGAGGTTGAGAAAATAGTGGGGAGAGGGAGAGAAGGTTTCGAAAAAAAAGAGAGGGAGAGGGAGAGAAAATTAGCTAATTAAGATATTTAATTCATAAATTAATTAATTATCCCAATTACACATTGCTTAGGTAAAAACATAACCACAAAAATAATATAAATCAATTAAGACTTACCAAACCATATCTTAAACAAGATATTCACAAAATTCATTCCTTAATAAAAACAATATTCAATATTTTTTTTTTCGGATATTACATTCCTCCCACCTTAAAAAAAATTTCGTCCCGAAATTTTCCTAGATCACTCAAACAAACCTGGGTACTTATCTTTCATCTTATCCTCTAATTCCCATGTTGCTTCTTCGACTCCATGATTCCTCCATCGTACTTTCACCGAAACAATTGACTTATTCCTCAATTCTTGCACCCTTCGATCCAAAATGGCCTCGGGCTTCTCCTCATAACTTAGGTCGGGATTTAGGACCATCATCTCTTCTTGGTGAACTATGTGGGTGGGGTCAAACACGTACTTCCTCAATTGTGACACATGGAAGACTTTGTGCACATTCCCAAAGCTTGGTGGTAGGGCCAATCTGTATGCTACCGCGCCGACTCTATCCAAAATCTCGTACGGACCGATAAATCGGGGTCTCAGCTTTCCTTTCACTCCAAAACGAATTATTCCTTTAGAAGGGGAAACTTTCAGAAAGACCTTTTCTCCGACTTCGAAATGTAAATCGGTCCTCCGAACATCAGCATATGATTTCTGTCGGTCCTGTGCCTCCTTGATCCTCCCACGGATTTGTCGGACAATCTCTATCATCTCTTCTACAGAGTCTGGTCCGAGAATTCTTCTCTCACCCACTTCATCCCAATAAAGTGGCGATCTACACTTCTTTCCATACAATGCCTCATATGGAGCCATCTTGATAGTCGCCTGGTAACTATTATTGTACGCGAACTCAACCAATGGCAACACTTCTTCCCAACCCCAGCCTCGATCTAGCACCACGGCCCGCAGCATATCCTCTAAGGCTTGAATCGTTCTCTCTGACTGCCCATCGGTTTGTGGGTGGAAGGCAGTACTAAAATTCAACTTAGTCCCCAACTCGCGCTGCAGGCTCGTCCAAAATCTAGAAGTAAATTTGGCATCGCGATCGGATGTAATTGTCGCTGGTACTCCATGCAGACGTATAACCTCCCGCACATATATCTTAGCCAACTGGTTGGATCCATAGGTAGCACGAACCGGTACAAAATGAGCAGATTTGGTGAGGCGATCTATAATCACCCAAATCACAGTGTTTCCTCGCTAAATCATACGCCGATGCTCGGAGGACCGATCTACAATTCGAATCTGGAGAGAAAGTTTTTCTGAAGGTTGCCCCTTCTAAAGGAATAACTCGTTTTGGAGCGAAAGGAAAGCTGAGACCCCGATTTATCGGACCGTATGAGATTTTGGATAGAGTCGGTGCGGTAGCCTATAGATTGGCTCTACCACCAAGCTTGAGAAATGTGCACAATGTCTTCCATGTGTCACAATTGAGGAAGTATGTGTTTGACCCCACACACATAGTTCACCAAGAAGAGATGATGATCCTAAATCCCGATCTAAGCTATGAGGAGAAGCCCGAGGCCATTTTGGATCGAAGGGTGCAAGAATTGAGGAATAAGTCAATTGTTTCGGTGAAAGTACGATGGAGGAATCATGGAGTCGAAGAAGCAACGTGGGAATTAGAGGATAAGATGAAAGATAAGTACCCAGGTTTGTTTGAGTGATCTAGGAAAATTTCGGGACGAAATTTTTTTTAAGGTGGGAGGAATGTAATATCCGAAAAAAAAAAATATTGAATATTGTTTTTATTAAGGAATGAATTTTGTGAATATCTTGTTTAAGATATGGTTTGGTAAGTCTTAATTGATTTATATTATTTTTATGGTTGTTTTTACCTAAGCAATGTGTAATTGGGATAATTAATTAATTTATGAATTAAATATCTTAATTAGCTAATTTTCTCTCCCTCTCCCTCTCTTTTTTTTCGAAACCTTCTCTCCCTCTCCCCACTATTTTCTCAACCTCCCCACTTCTCACAACCGATCCAAAATAGAAAACTAGCTACTCTCTCAATCTCTCCCTCTCACCATCGCTCGTTCTCTCTTCTCTCTCGCAATTGTTCTCAACACCGGTAAGGTTTCTCTTTTTCTCCCTCTCGGTTCTCTTTTTCCACTCACCCCCTCTCATCGATTTCTTGGATTCGTCAAGGTGTTACTCTCTCTCGTACCGAATTGGAGTCGGAGTAGGGAAGGCTTTCGAACTACATTTGAACTCTCCGGGAAAGGTAACCCAAGACCCTAACTCATGCCAATTTCGAAAACACATGCATTTAGGACGAATTTGGAATGTTTTAGATGCTGAATAGGTTTTGTGGCTTTGTGTTTGTGTTGAGGATGTTTTTGGTAGTGACTGACAGTGGGTTCCGACCCCTTTTTGACTGATCAAACGATCTCCTGTTGGTACGAGATTTTAACTGTATAAACTTGGGTGTGTCTTCTGTATGGTGTGTAAATTTCAGCTTCATTGGACGTCGGATGATTTTATAATGATTTTTGTAAGTAAACTGCGCAGTTCTGCGAGATGTACGTTTCTGGGTGATGTGTTTTTGTGCAATGGGTGTGAATCTGGGTGTTTTGATATTGTGATGTATGTGGGTGTGATTGGCCAGGGGATGGCTCGGAGGAATTAGCGTTTGGTTCGGGTGGTTTGTGTGTGTTGGCCGAGAGACTTAGGGTTTGGCCTAGGGTGGTGTAGTGGAGAGTTTTGGAGGTTTGATCTCATGTTTTCGGGTGTGTTTTGGGATGTAGAATGTGTGGTGTGAGTGTCGTATAAGGTTTGAGAATCGTTGGTTGGGGGAAAACTGGTGTGCACTTGATCGGGCCAGCGGCCGAGACGCCGAGCCAGATGCCGAGCCAGATGCCGAGACAGGTGCCGAGCCAGTGCCGAGAGAGGTGCCGAGACAGGTGCCGAGCCAGACGCCGAGACATGTGCCGAGCCAGGCGGCCGAGAAGGTCGGCCGAGGTGCCGAGCCAGGCCGAGACACCGAGCCTTTTCTGAGCCAAGTGAGCTGTTTGCACAAGGAGGGTATACCGGGAGTACGAGTGTTTCGGGTGTGTGTCGTGTGCGCGTCGTGGGTGCGTGGTATGCGTGTCGGGTGCGTGTGTGGTGTGTTTCGGACGTGTGATTTTGTGTGATTGTCTTATAAGATGTTGTTAAGTGTGTGTACGTGTAACGTGCTAGATGTTGAAGTCATCCACGTAGGAATCATGCATTGTCGTTTAAACCTCGTCTTTCCTGACTCTAATCATGACATTTATTTATCTTTCAAAAGGGTGATCTTTTACGAGGAAATTGTGGTTGAAGAAGGGAACTATTTAAAAGCTAAGCAATTGAGGTGGGCTTTTCTACCCTACTATTTTGTGGGTTATCTTTAATACGGACTCTGTTCCGGAAATGTTTATGGAGGTGAACTGTTTGTCTTGCCAACCGTTTTGCTTTGAAACCTATCTGAAGTGGTTTACCACATATGTTTAATCGAATTCGGGTCTGTAGGGCTGCGAACCCTCAGGCTAGTGTACACGAGACCGGGAGCCATCTGAGAGCAAGTTGGCCGGTCTAGTTGACCTGGGGTGTGGCCACGCCCCTTGTCACCTGTTGGATCAGATAGTGTATGATGGTGGGAATAAGGGTGGCAATATCTGAAAATGACTGCGCAGTCGAATTTATGAAATATGTTTTAGTGTACTTGGGTTATTTTCTTTACACTTAAAACCCCAAGGTTACACTGTTATGGCATGACAAACTAGGATTTTGGCGTGTGTCCACTGAGTGCATCAAGTACTCAGCCCTGCATGTTGTTTTCTTAATGTGCAGGTTGAGCGACGATGGGGATGACGGATGTTGAGCAATTAAAGCCAAAATTGTGTTTTTACTTTGCCTTTTGGATGGTGTCGTGTCGTCATACCCGGCATTATCTATCTCTTGGTCTTTTCCGCTGCTTTGTAATCCGATACAATGTTTTTATTTAAACTCTGATTACTTTAACTTTAGTAACGTCGTCACGAAGCAGCGGAAAAGACCAAGAGATAGATAATGCCGGGTATGACGACACGACACCATCCAAAAGACAAAGTAAAACACATTTTGGTTTTAACTGCTCAACATTCGTCATCCCTATCGCCGCTCAACCTGCACATTAAGAAAACCACATGCAGGGCTGAGTACTTGATGCACTCAGTGGACACACGCCAAAATCATAGTTTGTCATGCCTTAACAGTGTAACCTTGGGGTTTTGAGTGTAAAGAAAAAATAACCCAAGTACACTAAAATATATTTCACAAATTCGACTGCGCAGTCATTTCCAGATATTTCCACCCTTATTTCCACCATCCTACACTATCTGATTCAACGGGTGACAAGGGGCGTGGCCACACCCCAGGTCAACTAGACCGGCCAACTTGCTCTCAGATGGCTCCCGGTCTCGTGTACACTAGCCTGAGGGTTCGCAGCCCTACAGACCCGAATTCGATTAAACATATGTGGTAAACCACTTCAGATAGGTTTCAAAGTAAAACAGTTGGCAAGATAAACAGTTCACCTCCATAAAAACATTTCCGGAACAAAGTCCGTAATAAAGAGATCCCACAGTATAGTAGGATAGGAAAGCCCACCTCAATTGCTTAGCTTTTAAACAGTTTCCTTCTTCAACCACAATTGCCTCGCAAAAGTTCACCCTTTTTGAAAGATAAATGAGAATCATGATTAGACTCAGGGAAGACGAGACTTAGTCAACAATGCATGTTTTCTACGTGGATGACTTCAATATCTAGCACGTTACACATACACACACTTAACAACATCCTATAAGTCAAGCATACAGAAACACGCGTCCGAGACACACCATGCACGCACCCGACACGCATACCACGTACCCAAGACACGCACACGACTCGCACACGACACACACACAACTCTCACACCCCCGGCATACCCTTACTGCACAAACGGCTCACTTGGCTCGGCGTCTCGGCCTGGCTCGGTACCTCGGCCGGCTGTCTCGGTCCTGGCCGAGCCTGGCTCGGTTGCTGTCTCGGCGTCTCGGCCTGGCTCGGTGTCTCGGCCGACTGTCTCGGCCGCCTGGCTCGGTACCTCGGCCGGCTGTCTCGGCCGCCTGGCTCGGTCCTGGCTCGGCACCTCGTCCGGATGTCTCGGCCGTCTGGCTCGGTACCTCGGCCGCCTGTCTCGGCACCTGGCCGGGCACATGTCTCGGCACCTGGCTCGGCACATGTCTCGGCGTCTGGCTCGGTACCTCGGCCGCCTGTCTCGGCACCTGGCTCGGCACATGTCTCGGCGTCTGACTCGGCCCTGGCTCGGCACCTGTCTCGGCACTGACTCGACACCTGTCTCGGCACCTGACTCGGCACCTGGCTCGGTAACGTGCACACACCTACTTTCCCCCAACCAACGATTCTCAAACCTTATACGACATTCACAACACACATTCTACATCCCAAAACACACCCGAAAACATGAGATCAACCCTCCAAAACTCTCCACAACACCACCCTAGGCCAAACCCTAAATCTCTCGGCCAACACACACAAACCACTCGAACCAAATGCTGATTCCTCCGAGCCATCCCTTGGCCAAACACACCCACATACATCACAATATCAAAACACCCAGATTCACACCCATTGCACATAAATACATCACCCAGAAACGTACATCCCGCAGAACTGAGCAGTTTACTTACAAAAATCATTATAAAATCACCCGACCTCCAATGAAGCTGAAATTTTAACACCACACAGAAGACACACCAAGGTTTATACAGTTAAAATTTCGTACTAAAAAGAGATCGTTTGATCAGTCAAAAAGGGGTCGGAACCCACTGCCAGTCACCACCAAAAACATACTCAACATAAACACATAGCCACAAATCCTATTCAGCATCTAAAACACTCGAATTCGTCCTAAATGCATGTGGTTCGGAATTGGTATGAAAATAGGGTTTTGGGCTACCTTTCTCGGAGAGTTCAATTGTAGTTCGAAAGCTTTCCCTTCTCCGACTCCGATTCAATACGAGAGAGAGTAACACCTTGATGAATCCAAGAAATCGATGAGAGGGAGTGAATGAGGAAAAGTGAGAACCGAGAGGGAGAAAGAGAGAAACCTTACCGTGATGTTGAGAGTGATTGAGGGAGAGAATGAGAGAAACCGATGTGAGGGAGAGAATGAGAGGAAGTGTATCGGTTAAGTGGGAGTGGGGAGAGGTTGAGAAAGTAGTGGGGAGAGGGGGAGAGATTTCGAAAGAGAGAGAGAGAGAAAATTAGCTAATTAGGGTATTTAATTCATAGCTTAATTAATTATCCCAAAAACATTTTGCTTAGGTAAATAATCATATCCCCAAAAATAATATAAATCACTTAAGACTTACCAAACCATATCTTAAACAAGATATTCACAAAATTCATTCCTTAATAAAAACAATATTCAAAATTTTTTATTAAAGAATGAATTTTGTGAATATCTTGTTTAAGATATGGTTTGGTAAGTCTTAATTGATTTATATTATTTTTGTGGTTATGTTTTTACCTAAGCAATGTGTAATTGGGATAATTAATTAATTTATGAATTAAATATCTTAATTAGCTAATTTTCTCTCCCTCTCCCTCTCTTTTTTTTCGAAACCTTCTCTCCCTCTCCCCACTATTTTCTCAACCTCCCCACTCCTCACAACCGATCCAAAATAGAAAACTAGCTACTCTCTCAATCTCTCCCTCTCACCATCGCTCGTTCTCTCTTCTCTCTCGCAATTGTTCTCAACACCGGTAAGGTTTCTCTCTTTCTCCCTCTCGGTTCTCTTTTTCCACTCACCCCCTCTCATCGATTTCTTGGATTCGTCAAGGTGTTACTCTCTCTCGTACCGAATTGGAGTCGGAGTAGGGAAGGCTTTCGAACTACATTTGAACTCTCCGGGAAAGGTAACCCAAGACCCTAACTCATGCCAATTTCGAAAACACATGTATTTAGGACGAATTTGGAATGTTTTAGATGCTGAATAGGTTTTGTGGCTTTGTGTTTGTGTTGAGGATGTTTTTAGTAGTGACTGACAGTGGGTTCCGACCCCTTTTTGACTGATCAAACGATCTCCTGTTGGTACGAGATTTTAACTGTATAAACTTGGGTGTGTCTTCTGTATGGTGTGTAAATTTCAGCTTCATTGGACGTCGGATGATTTTATAATGATTTTTGTAAGTAAACTGCGCAGTTCTGCGAGATGTACGTTTCTGGGTGATGTGTTTTTGTGCAATGGGTGTGAATCTGGGTGTTTTGATATTGTGATGTATGTGGGTGTGATTGGCCAGGGGATGGCTCGGAGGAATTAGCGTTTGGTTCGGGTGGTTTGTGTGTGTTGGCCGAGAGACTTAGCCTAGGGTGGTGTAGTGGAGAGTTTTGGAGGTTTGATCTCATGTTTTCGGGTGTGTTTTGGGATGTAGAATGTGTGGTGTGAGTGTCGTATAAGGTTTGAGAATCGTTGGTTGGGGGAAAACTGGTGTGCACTTGATCGGGCCAGCGGCCGAGACGCCGAGCCAGATGCCGAGCCAGATGCCGAGACAGGTGCCGAGCCAGTGCCGAGAGAGGTGCCGAGACAGGTGCCGAGCCAGGGCCGAGCCAGACGCCGAGACATGTGCCGAGCCAGGCAGCCGAGAAGGTCGGCCGAGGTGCCGAGCCAGGCCGAGACACCGAGCCTTTTCCGAGCCAAGTGAGCCGTTTGCACAAGGAGGGTATACCGGGAGTACGAGTGTTTCGGGTGTGTGTCGTGTGCGCGTCGTGGGTGCGTGGTATGCGTGTCAGGTGCGTGTGTGGTGTGTTTCGGACGTGTGATTTTGTGTGATTGTCTTATAAGATGTTGTTAAGTGTGTGTACGTGTAACGTGCTAGATGTTGAAGTCATCCACGTAGGAATCATGCATGGTCGTTTAAACCTCGTCTTTCCTGACTCTAATCATGACATTTATTTATCTTTCAAAAGGGTGATCTTTTACGAGGAAATTGTGGTTGAAGAAGGGAACTATTTAAAAGCTAAGCAATTGAGGTGGGCTTTTCTACCCTACTATTTTGTGGGTTATCTTTAATACGGACTCTGTTCCGGAAATGTTTATGGAGGTGAACTGTTTGTCTTGCCAACCGTTTTGCTTTGAAACCTATCTGAACCACATATGTTTAATCGAATTCGGGTCTATAGGGCTGCGAACCCTCAGGCTAGTGTACACGAGACCGGGAGCCATCTGAGAGCAAGTTGGCCGGTCTAGTTGACCTGGGGTGTGGCCACGCCCCTTGTCACCCGTTGGATCAGATAGTGTATGATGGTGGGAATAAGGGTGGCAATATCTGAAAATGACTGCGCAGTCGAATTTATGAAATATGTTTTAGTGTACTTGGGTTATTTTCTTTACACTTAAAACCCCAAGGTTACACTGTTATGGCATGACAAACTAGGATTTTGGCGTGTGTCCACTGAGTGCTCCTTACCGGTGTTGAGAACAATTGCGAGAGAGAAGAGAGAACAGAGCGCCCGCATTTCCTAAGGATAGGAAGTACGGTGGACCGCGACTAGGGGAGGAATAAAGAAGCGGGGAAGAAAGGGGGAGAACAAGAATACTTGACCCGAAAACATTTAATAAAAGGAAGTTCACTTCAAAACATTGTACTGTGACGACATTACTAAAGTTAAAGTAATCAGAGTTTAAATAAAAACATTGTATCGGATTACAAAGCAACGGAAAAGACCAAGAGATAGATAATGCCGGGTATGACGACACGACACCATCCAAAAGGCAAAGTAAAAACACAATTTTGGCTTTAATTGCTCAACATCCGTCATCCCCATCGTCGCTCAACCTGCACATTAAGAAAACAACATGCAGGGCTGAGTACTTGATGCACTCAGTGGACACACGCCAAAATCCTAGTTTGTCATGCCATAACAGTGTAACCTTGGGGTTTTAAGTGTAAAGAAAATAACCCAAGTACACTAAAACATATTTCACAAATTCGACTGCGCAGTCATTTCCAGATATTTCCACCCTTATTTCCACCATCCTACACTATCTGATTCAACGGGTGACAAGGGGCGTGGCCACACCCCAGGTCAACTTGACCGGCCAACTTGCTCTCAGATGGCTCCCGGTCTCGTGTACACTAGCCTGAGGGTTCGCAGCCCTACAGACCCGAATTCGATTAAACATATGTGGTAAACCACTTCAGATAGGTTTCAAAGTAAAACAGTTGGCAAGACAAACAGTTCACCTCCATAAAAACATTTCCGGAACAAAGTCCGTAATAAAGAGATCCCACAGTATAGTAGGATAGGAAAGCCCACCTCAATTGCTTAGCTTTTAAACAGTTTCCTTCTTCAACCACAATTGCCTCGCAAAAGTTCACCCTTTTTGAAAGATAAATGAGAATCATGATTAGACTCAGGGAAGACGAGACTTAGTCAACAATGCATGTTTTCTACGTGGATGACTTCAATATCTAGCACGTTACACATACACACACTTAACAACATCCTATAAGTCAAGCACACAGAAACACGCGTCCGAGACACACCATGCACGCACCCGACACGCATACCACGTACCCAAGACACGCACACGACTCGCACACGACACACACACAACTCTCACACCCCCGGCATACCCTTACTGCACAAACAGCTCACTTGGCTCGGAAAAGGTTCGGAAAAAGGCTCGGCGTCTCGGCCTTGCTCGGTACCTCGGCCGGCTGTCTCGGTCCTGGCCGAGCCTGGCTCGGTTGCTGTCTCGCCGTCTCGGCCTGGCTCGGTGTCTCGGCCGCCTGGCTCGGTACCTCGGCCGCCTGTCTCGGCACCTGGCTCGGCACATGTCTCGGCGTCTGACTCGGCCCTGGCTCGGCACCTGTCTCGGCACTGACTCGACACCTGTCTCGGCACCTGACTCGGCACCTGGCTCGGTAACGTGCACACACCTACTTTCCCCCAACCAACGATTCTCAAACCTTATACGACATTCACAACACACATTCTACATCCCAAAACACACCCGAAAACATGAGATCAACCCTCCAAAACTCTCCACAACACCACCCTAGGCCAAACCCTAAATCTCTCGGCCAACACACACAAACCACTCGAACCAAACGCTGATTCCTCCGAGCCATCCCTTGGCCAAACACACCCACATACATCACAATATCAAAACACCCAGATTCACACCCATTGCACATAAATACATCACCCAGAAACGTACATCCCGCAGAACTGAGCAGTTTACTTACAAAAATCATTATAAAATCACCCGACCTCCAATGAAGCTGAAATTTTAACACCACACAGAAGACACACCAAGGTTTATACAGTTAAAATTTCGTACTAAAAAGAGATCGTTTGATCAGTCAAAAAGGGGTCGGAACCCACTGCCAGTCACCACCAAAAACATACTCAACATAAACACATAGCCACAAATCCTATTCAGCATCTAAAACACTCGAATTCGTCCTAAATGCATGTGGTTCGGAATTGGTATGAAAATAGGGTTTTGGGCTACCTTTCTCGGAGAGTTCAATTGTAGTTCGAAAGCTTTCCCTTCTCCGACTCCGATTCAATACGAGAGAGAGTAACACCTTGATGAATCCAAGAAATCGATGAGAGGGAGTGAATGAGGAAAAGTGAGAACCGAGAGGGAGAAAGAGAGAAACCTTACCGTGATGTTGAGAGTGATTGAGGGAGAGAATGAGAGAAACCGATGTGAGGGAGAGAATGAGAGGAAGTGTATCGGTTAAGTGGGAGTGGGGAGAGGCTGAGAAAGTAGTGGGGAGAGGGGGAGAGATTTCGAGAGAGAGAGAGAGAGAAAATTAGCTAATTAGGGTATTTAATTCATAGCTTAATTAATTATCCCAAAAACATTTTGCTTAGGTAAATAATCATATCCCCAAAAATAATATAAATCACTTAAGACTTACCAAACCATATCTTAAACAAGATATTCACAAAATTCATTCCTTAATAAAAACAATATTCAAAATTTTTTTTTCGGATATTACATTCCTCCCACCTTAAAAAAAATTTCGTCCCGAAATTTTCCTAGATCACTCAAACAAACCTGGGTACTTATCTTTCATCTTATCCTCTAATTCCCACGTTGCTTCTTCGACTCCATGATTCCTCCATCGTACTTTCACCGAAACAATTGACTTATTCCTCAATTCTTGCACCCTTCGATCCAAAATGGCCTCGGGCTTCTCCTCATAGCTTAGATCGGGATTTAGGATCATCATCTCTTCTTGGTGAACTATGTGTGTGGGGTCAAACACATACTTCCTCAATTGTGACACATGGAAGACATTGTGCACATTTCCCAAGCTTGGTGGTAGAGCCAATCTATAGGCTACCGCACCGACTCTATCCAAAATCTCATACGGTCCGATAAATCGGGGTCTCAGCTTTCCTTTCGCTCCAAAACGAGTTATTCCTTTAGAAGGGGCAACCTTCAGAAAAACTTTCTCTCCAGATTCGAATTGTAGATCGGTCCTCCGAGCATCGGCGTATGATTTCTGTCGATCCTGCGCCTCCTTGATCCTCCCACGGATTTGTCGAACAATCTCTATCATCTCTTCTACAGAGTCTGGTCCGAGAATTCTTCTCTCACCCACTTCATCCCAATAAAGTGGCGATCTACACTTCTTTCCATACAATGCCTCATATGGAGCCATCTTGATAGTCGCTTGGTAACTATTATTGTAAGCGAACTCAACCAATGGCAATACTTTTTCCCAACCCCAGCCTCGATCTAGCACCACGGCCCGCAGCATATCCTCTAAGGCTTGAATCGTTCTCTCTGACTGCCCATCGGTTTGTGGGTGGAAGGCAGTACTAAAATTCAACTTAGTCCCCAACTCGCGCTGCAGGCTCGTCCAAAATCTAGAAGTAAATTTAGCATCGCGATCGGATGTAATTGTCGCTGGTACTCCATGCAGACGTATAACCTCCCGCACATATATCTTAGCCAACTGGTTGGATCCATAGGTAGCACGAACCGGTACAAAATGAGCAGATTTGGTGAGGCGATCTATAATCACCCAAATCACAGTGTTTCCTCGCTGGGATTTTGGCAGTCCTGTCACAAAGTCCATTGCAATATGTTCCCACTTCCATTCTGGAATCTCGAGGGGTTGCAATCTCCCATAGGGCCGTTGGTGTAGCGCCTTTACTTGTTGACATGCTAGGCATCTCTCCACAAATGCTGCAACATGCTTTTTCATACCGTTCCACCAAAATTGCCTCTTCATGTCTTGATACATCTTGGTGCTTCCTGGATGAGCAGCGTATGGGGTTTCATGTGCTTCTCTCATGATTTCGTTCCTCAGGCCTTCGTCCTTAGGCACACACAACCTTCCCTTGTATGTGAGACCATTATCCGCTGCCTCACGAAAATTTCCGAGTTCACCCGTCCCCACTTCCGAGCGAATCTTCTGTAGTAACGTATCTCGCCGTTGAGCTTCCACAATTCTGGCTCTTAAGTCGGGTTCCATCACCAACGTGGCTACTATTCCTTCCACAGTCTCGGGCATTCTCACTACTTCCAACCGCATCTTAATGAACTCTTGGATTAGACTCTCCTCGGTAGTAAGAAAGGTGGCCAGCTGAGATTGAGACTTCCTACTAAGAGCATCGGCCACTACGTTTGCTTTTCCCGGATGGTAGTTTATACCACAATCGTAGTCCTTCACCAACTCGAGCCACCTACGCTGGCGCATGTTCAACTCCTTTTGCTCAAAGAAGTACTTTAGACTCTTATGGTCCGTGTATATCTCACAACGGACTCCATAGAGATGATGTCTCCAGATCTTCAGTGCATGTACCACGGCTGCCAGTTCTAAGTCATGTGTCGGATAGTTCAGCTCATGGGGCTTCAATTGTCTCGATGCATATGCAATCACTTTCCCCTTCTGCATAAGCACACATCCAAGTCCCACCTTCGACGCATCCGTATACACCGCATAGTCAGTCCCTGACTCCGGCACAGCTAGAATTGGTGCGGTGGTCAATTTCTCCTTCAACAACTGAAAGCTCGCCTCACACTCTGGTGTCCAATTCATTTTGACTCCCTTTTTCAGTTGTTGAGTCATTGGCCTTGCTATCTTCGAGAATCCCTCAATGAACCTTCGATAATAGCCCGCCAGTCCTAAAAAGCTTCGAATTTCATTTTGTGTAGAAGGTGACTTCCATTCCTGTACAGCTTCCACCTTGGCCGGGTCTACACGAATCCCATCTGAGGTTACTACATGTCCAAGAAAGTTCACTTCCTTGAGCCAAAACTCGCATTTACTGAACTTGGCATATAATTTCTCGTCCCTTAGAGTTGCTAGGACGGTTCTCAGGTGCTCTTTGTGCTCCTCCGCGTTCTTCGAGTAAACGAGCACATCATCGATGAAAACTAGGACAAACCGATCCAAATATGGATGGAACACGCGATTCATAAGGTCCATGAACACTGCCGGGGCGTTCGTCAGTCCAAAAGGCATCACAACGAACTCATAATGACCATACCTTGTTCGAAAAGCCGTCTTGGGTACATCTTCTCGCCGAACCCTCAGCTGATGGTACCCAGACCTCAAATCCATCTTAGAGAAGACTCCTGCCCCTCGAAGTTGGTCAAACAAGTCGTCTATCCTTGGTAGTGGATACTTGTTCTTCAGCGTCAGTTTGTTTAGCTCTCGATAGTAGATGCACATCCTCATCGATCCATCCTTCTTCTTTACAAACAACACTGGTGCTCCCCATGGCGACACGCTAGGTCTAATGAATCCCAATTCCAGTAGCTCTTGTAGTTGCACCTTAAGCTCCTCCAACTCCTTTGGCGCCATCCTATAAGGTGCTTTGGATATTGGTGCCGATCCGGGCTCCAGATCGATCGTGAATTCTACCTGCCTGTCGGGTGGGGGTCCCGGCAAAGCATCGGGGAAGACATCGGGATATTCACTCACTATCGCCACATTTTCTATCTTCCTGTCTTTCTTCTCCTCCCCATTCAAATAAACAAGGTACGCTGGACATCCCTTCCTCATCATTGTAGTGGCTTGCAGCGCGGAGACAATGGACTTGCGTCGGTTCATTGAGATTCCGTAAAACCTCGTCGGCTCTTTTCCTGGGGTTTCAAACGAAATTTCCCTTTCTCTACAATGAAGGGTAACGTGGTTCTCCGCTAACCAATCCATACCCAAGATTATGTCTACACTCCCCATCGTCATTACTTGCAAATTAAGAGCCAATAAACTGAGTTCACCTATTCCAAAGTTCACACTCGCACAAGATCGGGATATAACTATAGTCCCGCCTACAGGTGAGGTCACGCTCATTGTGGGTTCGATCTTAACAGTAGATAATCTTAAAGTATCCACACAAGCAGTTGATATAAAGGAATGCGATGCACCCGTATCAAACAAGACAACTATAGGCATGTTGAGAAGTGTGCCCATACCTGCCAAATTTCCTTGGCCAAAGGTTTCTTGCCCGTTTGCCGGCTGTTTCCCCTTCAAGGCGTAGGCCCTTGCTTGCGACGGCAGTCCTTGGCGGCGTTGTTGCGGTTGAGGTGCAGGTAGTGCCTGGGATTGTGGACGGAAGCCTAACTGGTTCTGGCTCGTTCCCGTTCCCATGTTCTTATTTGGGCAACTTCGGAAGTAATGGCCACTTCCACCACAGCTGAAACACCTGGGGTCTCGACACTCTCCGGTGTGGTACTTGAAGCACCTTCCACATTGAGGGTTCCTCGGCGGAAAGTTTGCCCTCGGGTGATAGGTATTCTGTCTCCCGCCATTGTAGGGTGGGTTCCTCATGAGTTGTGGCCTCTTGCCACCATACTGAGTTTGATCACCATCCCACCTCCTCTTCCCTTGATGACTTGGCTGAGCTTGTAGGGGTGTCGCGTTTGTTGTCGCCACTACTCTTGGTTTAGGGAGTGCATCTTCCACGTCCAGTGCACAAGTCAAGATCTCCGAGTAGGAGAGTTCTCCTCTGCTAGCCAAAGCGGCCTTTATCTTATCTTTGAGCCCGGCCCGGAACTTCACCGCCCACTTCTCGTCGGTATCCATCAACTCGGGCGCATATCGTGCCATCTGCGCGAGGGCTCGGTCGTACTCGGTTACAGTCATTCGGCCTTGGCTCAGCGTGTGGAATTCTACCACCTTGGCCCGTCTGTACGTCTTTGGGACATACTTGTTATCAATCTCCATTTTAAACTCCTCCCATGTTAGCGCTTCCAGGCGTGCAGGATTCATAGTTCTTTGCCGAGTCTCCCACCAGTAATCGGCATCACCTGATAGTTGAAAGGTGGCGCAAGCAATGCGCTCCCTATCTGTACACTCCATGACCCTGAAAATACGCTCGAGGCCGCGTATCCACTCCTCAGCTTTTGATGGATCTCCTTGTCCATCGAATTTAGGGGGGTTCTGCCTGGAGAACGTCACTATGAATCTTTCCTGCTGAGGCGGGGGTGGAGGTGGTGGTGGAGGCGGGTGGTGGAGGTGGTGCCTCAGCGTTGGGTCCTTGTCGTGGGTGGCGTCCACGTCTTGGCGGCATTCTGATTCAATATCCATAAAGTGTTACTACAAATATCATCCACAATTACCACCTTCTCAAAAATTTCTCAAAAAGAAAAAACTTCGTGTGGTTCAAGATACAACACATAGGATATAAATCAAATCCAAATCCTCATTAAAAGAAAGAAGGTTAAACGTTGTTTCACAAGAGCAGATCGTACTAAAAAGCAAAAACTAAAGAGACATCGAACTATTCTTATCTCTAAACTATGACTCGATCATTCTCATCCATAGGCCCTTCCTCCGGGTCTTCGTCATCGTCCTCCTCGGGGTTCCCTTGCGGAGCCACCTCGGGTTCCTCCTCGGGATCCTCTTCGGTTTCCTCCTCATAGTTATCTTCAAACCCTTGCTCACCCTCGTACATACTCACGTACTTGTCCTGATACACGATCCTCTCTTGCACATCCTGTGGGGGCTGTTCCTCGCGAGAGTCTACCAGTGCACAATACACGGCCTTCCGGAAGCCAGCCATGTCGCCCACCATGTCTTCGGTAACGGGCTCATGCCACGTGTACCTCCTCGCCGTTCTTTTAGCCCACTCCTTCCAGCTGTCAGGGAGCAACTCTATTAGCTTCTCAATGCCGTCATACTCTGTCACTCCGAACTCCTGAGCTGCCCTCCAGAGGGTGTCGAAGTGTGCTACGAACTCGATCAACGGTATGTGATCCTTTTTCCGATACACTCTATACTCTCTGAGCACCCTCTGTGCCCTAAGTCTATCACGATCACTCCGGCGCGGGGTTCGGATCATACGTGCCATCTAAAAAAAAAACAATCGCCTCGCGTATAAATACAGAGGCATAACCGAAGAAGAGAAAGATGTGCAAAAGCAGACGTATCGCTACTCTAACTCCAACCCGTTGGTGTTCAAAAGCCAAAAATTCTTATCTAATATTGGTCCAAGAAGCACTAGTGAAAACCTCTTACGTCTAAAATCAATCATTCAAAAGGCCAACACATTCTCACATAACAAGCTCACCTCAACATTCACGTCATCATATCATCACACATCAGTCACATGCTTTCATATAAATTCGACACACAATAACAGTTCATAACACACAATAACAGTTCATAACACAAATAATTTCCAACTTTTCACATCACTTTGTACCCTTCCACATACATCAATATTTACTTAAACTTTCCAAAAATCCCCAATTTTTCATTACCTCATCTCAGGTTGAGTGCGACGAGTCGGATGTTGAGCCAATGACACCTTTGAAAACTTACTCAAGACAGAAAAAGACTCTTGGATCCAGAGCAGAAAGAAAGCCTGGCTCTGATACCACTCTGTCACGCCCGCATTTCCTAAGGATAGGAAGTACGGTGGACCGCGACTAGGGGAGGAATAAAGAAGCGGGGAAGAAAGGGGGAGAACAAGAATACTTGACCCGAAAACATTTAATAAAAGGAAGTTCACTTCAAAACATTGTACTGTGACGACATTACTAAAGTTAAAGTAATCAGAGTTTAAATAAAAACATTGTATCGGATTACAAAGCAGCGGAAAAGACCAAGAGATAGATAATGCCGGGTATGACGACACGACACCATCCAAAAGGCAAAGTAAAAACATGGGAGCTTTTCTACCCTACTATTTTGTGGGTTATCTTTAATACGGACTCTGTTCCGGAAATGTTTATGGAGGTGAACTGTTTGTCTTGCCAACCGTTTTGCTTTGAAACCTATCTGAAGTGGTTTACCACATATGTTTAATCGAATTCGGGTCTGTAGGGCTGCGAACCCTCAGGCTAGTGTACACGAGACCGGGAGAACAAGAATACTTGACCCGAAAACATTTAATAAAAGGAAGTTCACTTCAAAACATTGTACTGTGACGACGTTACTAAAGTTAAAGTAATCAGAGTGGTATCAGAGCCAGGCTTTCTTTCTGCTCTGGATCCAAGAGTCTTTTTCTGTCTTGAGTAAGTTTTCAAAAGTGTCATTGGCTCAACATCCGACTCGTCGCACTCAACCTGAGATTAGGTAATGAAAAAATTGGGGATTTTTGGAAAGTTTAAGTAAATATTGATGTATGTAGAAGGGTACAAAGTGATGTGAAAAGTTGGAAATTATTTGTGTTATGAACTGTTATTGTGTGTTATGAACTGTTATTGTGTGTCGAATTTATATGAAAGCATGTGACTGATGTGTGATGATATGATGACGTGAATGTTGAGGTGAGCTTGTTATGTGAGAATGTGTTGGCCTTTTGAATGATTGATTTTAGACGTAAGAGGTTTTCACTAGTGCTTCTTGGACCAATAGTAGATAAGAATTTTTGGCTTTTGAACACCAACGGGTTGGAGTTAGAGTAGCGAGTACGACCGAGCCCTCGCGCAGATGGCACGATATGCGCCCGAGTTGATAGATACCGACGAGAAGTGGGTGGTGAAGTTCCGGGCCGGGCTCAAAGATGAGATAAAGGCCGCTTTGGCTAGCCGAGGAGAACTCTCCTACTCGGAGATCTTGACTTGTGCACTGGACGTGGAAGATGCACTCCCTAAACCAAGAGTAGTGGCGACAACAAACGCGACACCCCTACAAGCTCAGCCAAGTCATCAAGGGAAGAGGAGGTGGGATGGTGATCAAACTCAGTATGGTGGCAAGAGGCCACAACTCATGAGGAACCCACCCTACAATGGCGGGAGACAGAATACCTATCACCCGAGGGCAAACTTTCCGCCGAGGAACCCTCAATGTGGAAGGTGCTTCAAGTACCACACCGGAGAGTGTCGAGACCCCAGGTGTTTCAGCTGTGGTAGAAGTGGTCATTACTTCCGAAGTTGCCCAAATAAGAACATGGGAACGGGAACGATCCAGAACCAGTTAGGCTTCCGTCCACAATCCCAGGCACTACCTGCACCTCAACCGCAACAACGCCGCCAAGGACTGCCGTCGCAAGCAAGGGCCTACGCCTTGAAGGGGAAGTAGCCGGCAAACGGGAAAGAAACCTTTGGACAAGGAAACTTGGCAGGTATGGGCACACTTCTCAACATGCCTATAGTTGTCTTGTTTGATACGGGTGCATCGCATTCCTTTAGGATACTTCTTGTGTGGATACTTTAGGATTACCTACTATTAAGACCGAACCCACTATGAGTGTGACCTCACCTGTAGGCGGGACTATAGATATATCCCGATCTTGTGCGAGTGTGAACTTTGGAATAGGTGAACTCAGTTTATTGGCTCTTAATTTGCAAGTATTGACGATGGGGAGTGTAGACATAATCTTGGGTATGGATTGGTTAGCGGAGAACCACGTTACCCTTCATTGTAGAGAAAGGGAAATTTCGTTTGAAACCCCAGGAAAAGAGCCGACGAAGTTTTACGGAATCTCAATGAGCCGACGCAAGTCCATTGTCTCCGCGCTGCAAGCCACTACAATGATGAGGAAGGGATGTCCAGCGTACCTTGTTTATTTGAATGGGGAGGAGAAGAAAGCCAGTTAGATAGAAAATGTGGCGATAGTGAGTGAATATCCCGATGTCTTCCCCGATGCTTTGCCGGGACCCCCACCCGACAGGCAGGTAGAATTCACGATCGATCTGGAGCCCGGATCGGCACCAATATCCAAAGCACCTTATAGGATGGCGCCAAAGGAGTTGGAGGAGCTTAAGGTGCAACTACAAGAGCTACTGGAATTGGGATTCATTAGACCTAGCGTGTCGCCATGGGGAGCACCAGTGTTGTTTGTAAAGAAGAAGGATGGATCGATGAGGATGTGCATCGACTATCGAGAGCTAAACAAACTGACGCTGAAGAACAAGTATCCACTACCAAGGATAGACGACTTGTTTGACCAACTTCGAGGGGCAGGAGTCTTCTCTAAGATGGATTTGAGGTCTGGGTACCATCAGCTGAGGGTTCGGCGAGAAGATGTACCCAAGACGGCTTTTCGAACAAGGTATGGTCATTATGAGTTCGTCGTGATGCCTTTTGGACTGACGAACGCCCCGGCAGTGTTCATGGACCTTATGAATCGCGTGTTCCATCCATATTTGGATCGGTTTGTCCTAGTTTTCATCGATGATGTGCTCGTTTACTCGAAGAACGCGGAGGAGCACAAAGAGCACCTGAGAACCGTCCTAGCAACTCTAAGGGACGAGAAATTATATGCCAAGTTCAGTAAATGCGAGTTTTGGCTCAAGGAAGTGAACTTTCTTGGACATGTAGTAACCTCAGATGGGATTCGTGTAGACCCGGCCAAGGTGGAAGCTGTACAGGAATGGAAGTCACCTTCTACACAAAATGAAATTCGAAGCTTTTTAGGACTGGCGGGCTATTATCGAAGGTTCATTGAGGGATTCTCGAAGATAGCAAGGCCAATGACTCAACAACTGAAAAAGGGAGTCAAAATGAATTGGACACCAGAGTGTGAGGCGAGCTTTCAGTTGTTGAAGGAGAAATTGACCACCGCACCAATTCTAGCTGTGCCGGAGTCAGGGACTGACTATGCGGTGTATACGGATGCGTCGAAGGTGGGACTTGGATGTGTGCTTATGCAGAAGGGGAAAGTGATTGCATATGCATCGAGACAATTGAAGCCCCATGAGCTGAACTATCCGACACATGACTTAGAACTGGCAGCCGTGGTACATGCACTGAAGATCTGGAGACATCATCTCTATGGAGTCCGTTGTGAGATATACACGGACCATAAGAGTCTAAAGTACTTCTTTGAGCAAAAGGAGTTGAACATGCGCCAGCGTAGGTGGCTCGAGTTGGTGAAGGACTACGATTGTGGTATAAATTACCATCCGGGAAAAGCAAACGTAGTGGCCGATGCTCTTAGTAGGAAGTCTCAATCTCAGCTGGCCACCTTTCTTACTATCGAGGAGAGTTTAATCCAAGAGTTCAGTAAGATGCGGTTGGAAGTAGTGAGAATGCCCGAGACTGTGGAAGGAATAATAGCCACGTTGGTGATGGAACCCGACTTAAGAGCCAGAATTGTGGAAGCTCAACGGCGAGATACGTTACTAGAGAAGATTCGCTCGGAAGTGGGGACGGGTGAACTCGGAAATTTTCGTGAGGCAGCGGATAATGGTCTCACATACAAGGGAAGGTTGTGTGTGCCTAAGGACGAAGGCCTGAGGAACGAAATCATGAGAGAAGCACATGAAACCCCATACGCTGCTCATCCAGGAAGCACCAAGATGTATCAAGACATGAAGAGGCAATTTTGGTGGAACGGTATGAAAAAGCATGTTGCAGCATTTGTGGAGAGATGCCTAGCATGTCAACAAGTAAAGGCGCTACACCAACGGCCCTATGGGAGATTGCAACCCCTCGAGATTCCAGAATGGAAGTGGGAACATATTGCAATGGACTTTGTGACAGGACTGCCAAAATCCCAGCGAGGAAACACTGTGATTTGGGTGATTATAGATCGCCTCACCAAATCTGCTCATTTTGTACCGGTTCGTGCTACCTATGGATCCAACCAGTTGGCTAAGATATATGTGCGGGAGGTTATACGTCTGCATGGAGTACCAGCGACAATTACATCCGATCGCGATGCTAAATTTACTTCTAGATTTTGGACGAGCCTGCAGCGCGAGTTGGGGACTAAGTTGAATTTTAGTACTGCCTTCCACCCACAAACCGATGGGCAGTCAGAGAGAACGATTCAAGCCTTAGAGGATATGCTGCGGGCCGTGGTGCTAGATCGAGGCTGGGGTTGGGAAGAAGTATTGCCATTGGTTGAGTTCGCTTACAATAATAGTTACCAAGCGACTATCAAGATGGCTCCATATGAGGCATTGTATGGAAAGAAGTGTAGATCGCCACTTTATTGGGATGAAGTGGGTGAGAGAAGAATTCTCGGACCAGACTCTGTAGAAGAGATGATAGAGATTGTTCGACAAATCCGTGGGAGGATCAAGGAGGCGCAGGATCGACAGAAATCATACGCCGATGCTCGGAGGACCGATCTACAATTCGAATCTGGAGAGAAAGTTTTTCTGAAGGTTGCCCCTTCTAAAGGAATAACTCGTTTTGGAGCGAAAGGAAAGCTGAGACCCCGATTTATCGGACCGTATGAGATTTTGGATAGAGTCGGTGCGGTAGCCTATAGATTGGCTCTACCACCAAGCTTGGGAAATGTGCACAATGTCTTCCATGTGTCACAATTGAGGAAGTATGTGTTTGACCCCACACACATAGTTCACCAAGAAGAGATGATGATCCTAAATCCCGATCTAAGCTATGAGGAGAAGCCCGAGGCCATTTTGGATCGAAGGGTGCAAGAATTGAGGAATAAGTCAATTGTTTCGGTGAAAGTACGATGGAGGAATCATGGAGTCGAAGAAGCAACGTGGGAATTAGAGGATAAGATGAAAGATAAGTACCCAGGTTTGTTTGAGTGATCTAGGAAAATTTCGGGACGAAATTTTTTTTAAGGTGGGAGGAATGTAATATCCGGAAAAAAAAAATATTGAATATTGTTTTTATTAAGGAATGAATTTTGTGAATATCTTGTTTAAGATATGGTTTGGTAAGTCTTAATTGATTTATATTATTTTTGTGGTTATGTTTTTACCTAAGCAATGTGTAATTGGGATAATTAATTAATTTATGAATTAAATATCTTAATTAGCTAATTTTCTCTCCATCTCCCTCTCTCTTTTTTCGAAACCTTCTCTCCCTCTCCCCACTATTTTCTCAACCTCCCCACTCCTCACAACCGATCCAAAATAGAAAACTAGCTACTCTCTCAATCTCTCCCTCTCACCATCGCTCGTTCTCTCTTCTCTCTCGCAATTGTTCTCAACACCGGTAAGGTTTCTCTCTTTCTCCCTCTCGGTTCTCTTTTTCCACTCACCCCCTCTCATCGATTTCTTGGATTCGTCAAGGTGTTACTCTCTCTCGTACCGAATTGGAGTCGGAGTAGGGAAGGCTTTCGAACTACATTTGAACTCTCCGGGAAAGGTAACCCAAGACCCTAACTCATGTCAATTTCGAAAACACATGCATTTAGGACGAATTTGGAATGTTTTAGATGCTGAATAGGTTTTGTGGCTTTGTGTTTGTGTTGAGGATGTTTTTGGTAGTGACTGACAGTGGGTTCCGACCCCTTTTTGACTGATCAAACGATCTCCTGTTGGTACGAGATTTTAACTGTATAAACTTGGGTGTGTCTTCTGTATGGTGTGTAAATTTCAGCTTCATTGGACGTCGGATGATTTTATAATGATTTTTGTAAGTAAACTGCGCAGTTCTGCGAGATGTACGTTTCTGGGTGATGTGTTTTTGTGCAATGGGTGTGAATCTGGGTGTTTTGATATTGTGATGTATGTGGGTGTGATTGGCCAGGGGATGGCTCGGAGGAATTAGCGTTTGGTTCGGGTGGTTTGTGTGTGTTGGCCGAGAGACTTAGGGTTTGGCCTAGGGTGGTGTAGTGGAGAGTTTTGGAGGTTTGATCTCATGTTTTCGGGTGTGTTTTGGGATGTAGAATGTGTGGTGTGAGTGTCGTATAAGGTTTGAGAATCGTTGGTTGGGGGAAAACTGGTGTGCACTTGATCGGGCCAGCGGCCGAGACGCCGAGCCAGATGCCGAGCCAGATGCCGAGACAGGTGCCGAGCCAGTGCCGAGAGAGGTGCCGAGACAGGTGCCGAGCCAGGGCCGAGCCAGACGCCGAGACATGTGCCGAGCCAGGCGGCCGAGACGGTCGGCCGAGGTGCCGAGCCAGGCGGCCGAGACGGTCGGCCGAGGTGCCGAGCCAGGCGGCCGAGACGGTCGGCTGAGGTGCCGAGCCAGGCCGAGACACCGAGCCTTTTCCGAACCATTTCCGAGCCAAGTGAGCCGTTTGCACAAGGAGGGTATACCGGGAGTACGAGTGTTTCGGGTGTGTGTCGTGTGCGCGTCGTGGGTGCGTGGTATGCGTGTCGGGTGGTGTGTGGTGTGTTTCGGACGTGTGATTTTGTGTGATTGTCTTATAAGATGTTGTTAAGTGTGTGTACGTGTAACGTGCTAGATGTTGAAGTCATCCACGTAGGAATCATGCATTGTCGTTTAAACCTCGTCTTTCCTGACTCTAATCATGACATTTATTTATCTTTCAAAAGGGTGATCTTTTACGAGGAAATTGTGGTTGAAGAAGGGAACTATTTAAAAGCTAAGCAATTGAGGTGGGCTTTTCTACCCTACTATTTTGTAGGTTATCTTTAATACGGACTCTGTTCCGGAAATGTTTATGGAGGTGAACTGTTTGTCTTGCCAACCGTTTTGCTTTGAAACCTATCTGAAGTGGTTTACCACATATGTTTAATCGAATTCGGGTCTGTAGGGCTGCGAACCCTCAGGCTAGTGTACACGAGACCGGGAGCCATCTGAGAGCAAGTTGGCCGGTCTAGTTGACCTGGGGTGTGGCCACGCCCCTTGTCACCCGTTGGATCAGATAGTGTATGATGGTGGGAATAAGGGTGGCAATATCTGAAAATGACTGCGCAGTCGAATTTATGAAATATGTTTTAGTGTACTTGGGTTATTTTCTTTACACTTAAAACCCCAAGGTTACACTGTTATGGCATGACAAACTAGGATTTTGGCGTGTGTCCACTGAGTGCATCAAGTACTCAGCCCTGCATGTTGTTTTCTTAATGTGCAGGTTGAGCGACGATGGGGATGACGGATGTTGAGCAATTAAAGCCAAAATTGTGTTTTTACTTTGCCTTTTGGATGGTGTCGTGTCGTCATACCCGGCATTATCTATCTCTTGGTCTTTTCCGCTGCTTTGTAATCCGATACAATGTTTTTATTTAAACTCTGATTACTTTAACTTTAGTAACGTCGTCACAGTACAATGTTTTGAAGTGAACTTCCTTTTATTAAATGTTTTCGGGTCAAGTATTCTTGTTCTCCCCCTTTCTTCCCCGTTTCTTTATTCCTCCCCTAGTCACGGTCCACCGTACTTCCTATCCTTAGGAAATGCGGGCGTGACAATTAAATAAACATTTATCCTCGGTTTCTACACAGAAAAATTCTTAACAAACTGAAATGAACATAAAGTATTTCTGATAATCATAAAATAAAATTTAAACACAATAACATGTTTTCTCATTCAAAACATACTGTAGTAACTATTATCAGATTTATCTGCAAGATTTGACTCAAAAACCAGGACACAACGAACCTTAATGATATGATAGAGTTGCAGAATCTGGGATGAAGGTTATCAAGCAATCTAATGAAAGGTGACATCTTTGATCTTCAGAAGTATGTTCAGAAGATGATAAGAACTCAAATTTCACTTGCTCAAGATGCTGATTGTGTAGAATGAAGATATCTACAAATGATGGTATAAATCTGTATGCAACTTAAGGTATTTGTAGGACTAAAAACTGTAAGCATTCAGTCTAAAAAAACAATCATTGTTCCAAAAAAGAGACAATGATGAAAAAGACCTTCCAAATAACAAAGACAAAAAAATAAAATCCATTTATAAACTATTTTACAGGTATCAGCCGCCACCCTATGCCAAAAAGAAGAGCCACTTTCTGCAGCAAAAAAGAGTGAAGATGATCAAAATAAAAAGCAGGGCACACAATCGTTTAAAGAGAATACATGTAACATGGAATGTGTGGGAAGCTGGAGCGCAACTCCATCTCAGCAACAAATATTGGAAGATCTCCTTAGATAAACCTAAAAGGTATAATATTCTTTCATTAATAAAAAACAATTAATTCAGTTTCTATTAATCACACCTATATAGCACCTACTCATACCTAAATTAATGTTATAGCAGATTCATAAACATAAAGTAAAATATTATAATCAGTTAGAAAATTGGAAATAGACTGAATAATTAACATAAACTCTATAACTTTAGGTTTCTAAATTCCATTTCTGCATAGCAACTTCGTAAATCTAAGTGAAATTCATTAGCTTCATCAACTTTATTAAGTAAGTATCTCATTCTATGGTTGTGATTATATTACTAACTTGTTGTAAAATATATTTATATTTTCAGATTGAAGATGCCGAAGAAAGAGAAAAATATAAATACCAACATTGGAAAAATGCAACATACATATTTTCAAGACAACACCATCAACACACATATTTTCAAGACAACATCATTAATGACACAACAATTTTCGAAGCACAAATGTAGAATACCAAAAACAGTAACAAAGAAAAATAAAAAAAAATAAAAATGAAACAACCTCATTCCCCCCTCCCAAAACAGTGTCATATGGCAGGTCAAAAAACTGACACTTTATATTTGTATAGATGTGTTTCAAAGATCTCGTGAGGGAGCTAGGAACATTAATATATACTATAGATTAAGCAAGTGTTGTGATACAAAGATGCATTAATGGAGCTTTGTGATACATGTTTTATTGGAGCTTTGAACATTAAAGAAGTTAAATGGCATTGAATATTTTAACAGAATGTAATAATTAAAAACTTTATGAAACTTTTTGTATGAATCATGCTAACTTAATATTTTTTGTACTAATTTAAAATATTTGTGAAACATTTTGTATGTATGGTGTAATTACCCATTTTGAATGTCGATATTTCTACCCCTATTTAGGATTTATTGTTTCCCTTTGCATGTGCAAATTCGTACATCTTATTTAAATTTATATTATCAGGTCAATTAAAAAGGAATTGAGTTTCAAAAATTATAAATTAACACTATCTCAAAAGATAGAATGACCTACTCAAATTGTCTATAGATTAATTGATAATGTAAATGACCCTTTGCAATGAGTAGATTCGATTGATCATAAAATTTTGAATATATCGGTTTTATAAAATACTTGATTGAGATTATAGTCTGTAGCCCAAGCCCATGACTCCAAAAAATCAAAATTCGTAACCCAAAATAGAAACTTGGATTAGGGCCTTTGTGGCGTGTTCGTATTAATCGAAATAAAACCCATCTTTTTTTTAGATAAATACTAATTTTGTTAGCGTATAGTTTACCTAAAATATAATTGTCCACATAAACGTAAAAAATCTTATCATCAAGATTGATGACAACTTTAGAATCTAGATTTTTTTTAGGAAGAGTAAATCCCATCATTACTCTAATTCATAGCTTTTTACTTTTCTTCGAGTGAAATCATGTCATGCCATCCATGACTTGCTCGTGGGATAATTATATCATTCAAACGGTCCATGTTAACCCAAGGTGAATTTTCAACAAACAAGAATACACTTGATCAAGAATATTTCATGATGTTAATTATATAAAAATAACCTTTAAAGATAATAATTTGTCTTTATATCGTTGCGATGACAGAGACTTTTACACAACAATTCACATAAAATCTAAAAAAATCTAATAATGTTATAGTATGACTAAAAAGAAGTTTTTAACGAACGATTTGTAGCACGGTTAGCAATGCGGAGTTGTGGTGACTGGTGAGCTTGTAGTCAGGGATCAAACCTGTCATCCAAGACTTTCGACTTTAATCCGCAAACTCAGTCAAGCATGATTAGTTGTCGGATTAGTGAATTCGTACACTTATGGTCAAATAAAATAAAAGAAGTCTTTTTTCTATTGTAGGAGCTTAAGCCCCCCCTCCCCAATCGGACTGATCGGCGTCCGTAGATCGGCTATCGATAAATGTCTGTCGAGGGTAAGTGCCCGTCGAGCAAGACGGTTTTCTCACTTTGGAAAAGAGAATGAACATAATATTGATATTCTTATGCATTTCTCAAATGATTACAATAACTCCTGTTTATAATGTTAATAACTGACTTAATGAACAACAAAACAAAGATATGGAAAAGATACGCAAACTCCTAATTTAACTAACTAACTAAATAATGCTCGTATCAACTCCCCCACGGTTGAAATCCACCTTGTCCTCAAATTGGGAACTACGACACAATGAAGAGAGTCGAAAACATCGGCAACCAAATCTGGTGATGTGTGCGGAATTTCTTCCGTCGGGCAGCAGCGCAACTTTGGATAGACATGGTGGGAAGGCATAACTAGTTACTGTGCGCGGGTGGATTCCCGTCGGGCAATGACGTAGCTATGGTTCGATGAGTGTGGCTAGTTGTTGTGCGCGATGGATTATCATCGGGCAGCGACATAGCTGCGATTCGATCGGTGTTTTGGAGCCCCCAACATATTGAAATTTAAAGGTCGCATTTTTATAGGGTTTGCTACACATAATCTAATGCTGAAATGATACTAAAATACGTACATAATAAATATAGTATTTGATATTTTGTGTAAATTATTGTACAAAAGCTCATAATATCAAAACAAATCTAATACTAACATTTCAAATACGAAATACTATTATAAATTTATTAGTTCGCACCTAACATACATAATTATCTAAATTAATATTTTGCATTATATATATATATATCCGCCAAACTTTGGATAAACATTAGAAAATTGCGGCCTATAAACATTCAATTAATTCTTTGTTTTTTTGGCAAGGCATTTTGATCCATAGAAGGCAATAAACATAGATTTTGTGGTAAAGCAACAATGCCAACAAACCACACCACATGATGAGATTACATCTAATATTATACTACATGATGCACACCAGTTTCTTGCTATTTCTTTTTGGGACAAAGCATGGTCCCTTAGTCCATATCTCTATGATGCCAATAATTATATCACTACAAATTAATAAGTTTAATTATTAATATGATAGTAGTAATTTGACTAACCATTGATTGATTGAATTATGGACTTTAGTCTTTGTGTCTAGTCATTACCTAAATGAAGCGTGCACGGAATAAGTCGACTTGTATTAAGGTGGGACATAGTACTAGTAAAATATAACGAGTCTTTATTATTTCATCTAAATAATGTACTTTTTCGAATGAAAAAACCTAGCTACACTTGTCTAAGTGAGACTACACTATCTATTTAATTGAATTATGGGACTAATACGTGTTTAAAGTGTGTTGTAATAAACAATATTTTTCTTTCTAAAGATATTTTAAGTACACCACGACCATGGGCAATAGAGCATTGAAATTCAATTTGCATTCCTACGTTTTGAGATATTGAAAGACTTAGACAAGGTCGGTCGGATATATGAATCTCAAATTTTCATTTTTTCCTAAAGCAAAAATTTAAAGTCAGAACATGTTGGCGGAGTACTAAAAACGATGTAGGAAAACTCAATATAGCATCACAAAACAAAAAAAAAATTATGTATCAAATAACAATAACTTACAATAATGTCAAACCCACCTATATGATTCGACATACAAAATATATAGATAATGCCTAGAGAACAAACAACACAATCTCAATAAACTAGACAACTAAGGAGCAATTTGATAACCATAAATAGCAAGAAATAAGAAGTCCACGAAAATGTACAATAACTAAGTCAAAATCCTAAACTCTAATTGTCGGTATTTACTGAAAAAATAAATTTATCCTATTTTTTGTCGGTCGTCATCTACTAGGGATTGTAAAAGTGGAGAGGATTTAGTTGGTTTATTAGAGCGATGTCTAAGATCGAAGTATTGTCATACTTGTGACGAACTGACTCGCTGATTTACGGAGATTTCAAAGTTGCAGTTGTCCCAAAAGAAACTTCAAATTGAAAATAGCCATATTCCGATTTGCATTTGTGAACCTTGATCTATCTTCCACACATCAGTGAGTTGCAAACCACAAATAATACTCCATCCGCCCTACAAAAATATGCATTCTTTTCTTTTTAGTCCGTCTCATAAGAATATCCGCTTTTTAATTTTGAAAACTGTTTTCTCTCTAAAAAGGTGGGACTCATTCTCCACTAACAATACTTTAATTACATTTTCTTTCTGCTTCTCTCTTATTTTATCAATTTTGCATTAAAATTCGTGTCGAACTTAAGTGCATATTCTTAGGGGACGGAGGAAGTACAAATTAAGAAAAAGAAAAAAAAAACCCATAAATTGATTAAGAAGGCGTTTCAAGTCTGCATAAACAATAATATTTTGAAGAACTAACTTTTTTCCATATTAAAAAATCCGATTTCCATGTCACCACCAATATTACTGAAAAATCGTCTCAATGGTACGGTTACAAGTTGCAGTGATTTAGGAGTAGTTTAATTCGTAGGGTTTAAAAAGTTTGGAGTTTGAGAGTTTTTATAATAAAAAATGATACATATATGCACGTTTTATTTCGCTTGATACAAATTAAAATTTAGAGCATCCACATCGGTGCTTGATGCGGAGGACGGTGTCCGTGTCGCTGGCACGACACTCCCCTGTTCGCCGCTGGCACGACTCTGCTCGATACATCTGGCGCATCCGTGCCGCTGAGCATGCTGACGTAGCGCGACGGGATTGGCCAACGGCAAAGCCGTTGGCATTTTCATTTTTTTAAAATTTGAATTTAATTTAAAAAATCTTTTTCAAATACAAAAAAATATTTTTCCACTTCCCAATAATTATACTATCTGTTTTCTCCTCAATTTTAATTTATTTTTCAATTTTTTCCCCAAAATTCACATTTTCATCTATAAATTATATTGGCTCAACTCAATTTGGCCAATAGGTCTCGGATGACTCCCGAGCAACTTGATTCACATTTGGCAATGATACGGGGCCGCCGGAAAATATTGGGGATAGGGCCAGAGAACTAGTCTTCCACATTGTATTTTTTAGCCTTTAATTACGTAATTTTTAATTTGTAGGATTTTAATTATGTATTTTATTTTTTAGGATTTTAATTATGTAATTTTTATTTTTAAGGATTTCAAGTTTGCAATTTTTATTTTTAGGATTTAATTATGTAATTTTTATAGTTTAATGTATTTTTATATTGTAGAAATGTTTTTAGTAATTGAAGTATTTAAATTAAATAATGGAATGGTGAGACTCTTGAGCATATCCTTGCGGAAGAGCATAAATGTGGGTGTTGTGCTCTTGGAGAAGAGCAAGGAGTAAAAAATTAATAAAAGTGGGTCCGGGTGCACATCCATGCTCTTGCCAAAAAGCATGGACGTGGATGCTCTTATAATTTTAAATACAATAAAAAAGGGTCACTTTTTCCTTACCCCATTTTGCGTCACTTTTTCCTTACCCCATTTTGCCAACAATACAAGAAAATACTAGAATGAAGAGGCTTTCCAAGAATCGTACAACTGCAAAAGCAAATATTCTATGTGGATGAAAGAAAATTAAACATCACACGTTATCAAATGTAGAAGTGTCCAAACAAAAACGAGTCTCCATCCATTTGGCACAAGAATCTTCTCTTCACACTATATAAAAGCCTAATGTCCATTTTCACCATTATTATTTCTTATGGTAAATATTTTAGATTCCAATTTTATTAACTCTTGTAACTCTATCTTTGCTCCTCCGAACCAATTGCGTTGTTACTGCATGCATACTCCAATTTTATTAACATCTTTGTTGTAGGAGCATATAATAGGAGTATTAGAGTTGTTCGAGTGCGATTTGCAACTAATTACACATAAACAAAGATTTACTATATGTTAGGGTGGACACACTCTCTAAGGGCGAAGAAGCTTAAGTCCTTAATAAACGGACGCAAATGTAGACCAATTATTCGAGATTTGAGAATTAATAGGGCTGAAATTAGAGAAAGAAATAGAGAAAAATTGTTAAAAAGAAATAATTTTAGGAAGAAAATAAAAATGAGGAGCATAAAGTAAAAAAATCAAATCTTATAGTAGTAAAAAAAAAGGAAAAATTTGAAGTGAACTACATATATTATCACGACTTTTTGTATGCATAGTTAGCAATAGCATATATACATATTCGACTATGAAATAGAGAAAAAATGTTAAAAGAAATAATTTTAGGAAGAAAATAAAAATGAGGAGCATAAAGTAAAAAAACAAATCTTATAGTAGTAAAAAAAAGGAAAAATTTGAAGTGAACTACATATATTATCACGACTTTTTGTATGAATAGTTAGCAATAGCATATATACATATTCGACTATAAAGAATAGTCTGATTTTTAGTAGGTCTATAATTCTAATTAAAAATGACAGCTATTGATTCGCACAAAATCAAGACTTGTCATTAGTAGGTCTATAATTATAATTAATATTAGTATTCAATGAAATAGGAGTAGTATAATAAATGGCATAAAATCAAAGTACTATATGTAGCAATGTTATAATGGATAGTACAAAGCCAAATTAATTGCAAACAAGGGCTAGACACATTAATGTGTTTTTATTTTTCACATAAATTTCCTCATTAATTTTTCAAGTTTGTACTACGAATTATTAGAGTTCTTTTTGTCCGAACCTAACTATGAAAGTACAAGTTAATTAGAGTGAAAGAATAAGATTTCCAAGAAAACTACCTTATTTTTCTGTATTTCGCACCATATATTTCTCATTATTAGTGAGTGTAAATATTGATGAACTTGATGAAGAACAACGTTCCTTTTGTTCTTATTAAAATAATGAGAACAACTACTATAATTTTTATTCAATAATAAGAGTATTATAGTTGCACCTTTTCGCATTTTAACTTCCTCACATTTGCGCAATTACATCTTCTCACATATGCACATTTTCAGAAGAATTAACTTTTATAATTAACATACATGATCACTTTAATTCATGACAAATGTAACTTATTCACAATAATAATAGGAGTAACACTTTTATTGACCAATACAGTTGCACATTTTCACATTTGTACCTCACCGAATTCTTGGGTGACAATTTTTATAACCTAATTAATTAAACGTCAAAACAACATCATTTGATCATTTCAATGCTTAAATAGATAAACTTAAAAATTAAAATGGGGTATCGATATCATACTTAAACTAAAATAAATCAGGACGTGAACCTATTTACACAGTGTGCACAATCCACACTTGGAGGTCTACCTAAAGATTTGAAGAATTAAATAATATTTAGTTTTCCCAAGTATAAAGTTTAATGAGAAATTATTAGTGAAAATGAGAAAAAGGGGAAAGAGTACCAAAAGATTAAGTGAAGTCCAAACTAAGACACCACAATAGGATATACTTCTATATAAATAATTAATACTCTTGAAAAGTTTGTCACATGAAATCGTTTACTTTGGAATATTATTTAATAAGAAGAGTGTGAAGATATGAAATAGTAAAGGTTACGAGTTGTCAACTAGACGGCATTAGGCACGTGATTACGGTCTCTCTTAAGCATGAAATGCAAATTGTGCTAAGCAAAGTCTTTTCAATTAAATAAATGAAATACTAATCTTAACTTATATAATTTGCAAATTTGCAATCCATATGCTTTGTTGCCATACCCTCATCCTTTTATTTTCATATGATAGTAACTATTAACTACTTTAGACTATTGGATCAAAAAGAAAAACCTATCTTTGACTAATTGGTCAACTCATCTACCAAATATGAACATGTGTATTATGTGGTGGAGCTAAGTTTAGGACAGATCGAAACATTGTCCTATCATTTTTTTAATAATTATTAGTATATTAACATTGTGTTTTTTAAATTTTAATACTCCATAATTTTGTCTGTCCAAATTTGTTCATGAACACAAATGACAAACTAAGTAAATTATTGCATGATTAACATTTATTTTTTATATCAAATTTCTTATTCATTGACATAATAAACCTCACTTTCGATGATTCTATGTTCCATCTTTAAAGCTCTGTGAGGAGTTATTGTGTGATAGGCTGATAGCTCAATGCATTCAGTGATGTCCTCACAATTGAAAAATATTTCAGAATACATTCAATTTGATAGAATGTGTGGAAATTGAATTTTTTGTGACATAAATAAATAAAATTTTATACAGATTCTGTAACTTTCTATGTCGAAGAGTTGTACCGAAATTGTTTTTACATCAACTTGATATACACATGGATACAATGAACATATATTGGAGTTTAAATAAATGCAGATAAGGTATCATTAATACATTATTAAATCAGAAAATATGGCCTGTTTGGCACAACTCCTAACCATTAAACCAACCAAAAAAATAATAAAATAATAAATCAACCATTATCTTAAGTTATGTACTATATCAGTATCGTAGGTAGTGTTTGGCATACACGTTTATTCTATTTCTATTTTTTGTTTATTGTTGGGTGTTTCCGTGTTTGTATTGTTATGGTGATAATATTGCAGTATATCAATTGTAATTTCCAAAATAATTCTTTAAATGTGAATTCTTAAAAATTGAAATACTTCTATTTACTACTACTATTCATATACGAGATATTGCACATTGAAACATTTTGAAGGTATTGCAATATTGTATTGCACATTCAACACTCAACTGAATACTCATTTTACATGACATGACATTATATGTGCTCTTATATATGAGTATTTTAAAACAGATAAACAAAGCACAACCAAGTCGGCTATTGTTTCATGGTGCCATCAGTTTATTGCTCCCAAGTGCACTTTTTCTTCAACCAATAAATTAAATTTTTTAATAGTACAATTCAGCTATAAAATAAATAACTATTACTGCTATTAATCATTTTCTAAAGAAACACCTCCACTAAGTTAGATCAATATTTTATCATAAACTTCCATTCTCTTCAGTAATTATATTCCTTATCACATGAATGTCAAAAATTGAATTTTCAAGAGTAAAATTCAGCAACGAAATAAACGATAACTATTAGTATTAAACATTTTTCTAAAAACCACCCCACTAATTCATATCAATATTTATCATAAACTTCCATTTTATTTTAGAATTTTATTACATGAACATAAAAAATAAGCTTCAGTTTGATAACATTAAATATGCCATTAATTTATGTTAAAAAAAGTCTAATTATAATTAATTATTATTTCATGCACTGTGGTTAAGGAGTTTTCTTTTCCAACTTTTCCATCTATACTAATAAAAAGGGACAGTTGGTTGAAAAGACTATAATACCCGTTTTGGAGGGAAAAGTGAGCTGACCGTGTAATTATTTTCTTTATTTCTTTTACAAATTTATACTAATTTGAAGGGCAGAAATTATTAAAAAAAATGGGCCACTTAATTGAGTTTGGCTATCAAACCAAACCTGATGACTAATGAGAGACGAGAGAGAAAGTTGAGAAGCAAAAAAAGAAGAGGAATGAGAATGAGAGTAATGCCACCGCCGGCGGCGCCGCCGGTTAAGAATGCCGGTGCACACTAGAGAGAGCCGGCGGGCCATGTTCTTAATTTAAATGGGCATATTTAACTTTAAATTAAAGATGTTTCTAAATCTTAATTGCCCCAAAAAAATGTTATCTTGAAGTGAATAATCTATTCAATGATCACACATGATATATTTTACTTTAAATTGAACATGTTTTTAATTTTTCAATTTTGACATATAAATTTTTATTTATAATTTATTATTAATTATTTTACAATACATGTTATATAAGATTCATTTTATCTTAAAAGATTATTATTATTATTATTATTTATTTATTTTGTATAATTATTTATTTAATATATGTTTATATATAATTATTAATTTAATACAATTGTTCAGTGATCTCTCTATTTATTTTCCAAGTTGTGTTTAATTGTTTGGAAAATTATTGAAAAAAAATTATTGAGAGAATTATATTTCTATTTTTTTGTTATTATTTGTAATGTTTTTAATTGTTTATCTATTTTTAACTATAAACATCATTATATTATCTTTGTTCTCTATTTTTTAAAATTTTAATTCACTTATTTTAAAATCGATCTTCATTATTTAAAAATCTTATAAGTAGTACATAGCACAGGAGATAATAATAGTTTCTACAAAACCAACAAGGAAAAAAATAGCTCTCTCTCTCCATCTTTGCTATGGCCGCCTGAACTTCCCTCTCTATCTTCCCCAACCCCTAAAGCCCACAAATCACACGCAGCACGAGATTTGATGATTCCCCTTTTGCCCTCTTTTATTGTTCCCGCATCATAAATTAGACGTTAATGATACAGGTGTTTTCAATTTCTTCAATTTTTGGTAACCATTTTTCTTTTCTCCTGTTGATTTTTGCTGTTATTATTGTTTCCTTTTATTTTTTTTACCGCCTTTGGAAATTCTTAGCATTCTACTTGGGTTGATTTTGATCCTTTTCTCCCTCTTTCTATTTTGATCAAGTTCAGTTTAAAAGGGAGGCATAAGCTCAAATCTCGTGGAATCCGGCTTTGTTGGTGCGCTCGAGGGGAAAAAAGTTGTGATTTTGTTCGTGAATTCGGGGAATCACTTGGAAGGTTGTAGTAATTTCTGGAGCTTTAAAGGTGTTTGTATCCATATATCAGGTGATTATCGGCGAATTTAGGGTTTTTGATTTCAATTTTTGTTTTTCAGTTTCATGTTCTTGTCAGATTGCTGCACGCGGCTGATAGATACGCGTGAATTCTGTTTCTTTATCCCATGACCTTTTTCCCCCTTTTACTGTTTTCTCTTTTCTTTTTCTTTTTTATTCATCGAGGTGGTTCAGCTTGGTTTACTATTATTCTTCATTTGATTTTCTAGCTGAGAAAGTGTATCAAGTAATAAGAGGTGAAGTGGTGAATAGAGCTATCTTTCTGTGAAATTGGATGGTTGTAAAGTGTAATCATACTAAATTTACAAGTGAGGAAAAAAAGAAATGAAGGGAAACCATTTGGGATTGCTAATAAGAAGAAAGATGATTTCTATTAGTTCTCTTATGCTTTCTATTCCTATTTTATTTGATACTTGTTGTTAACGAAAGCAACCTTTCTCTAGAAGATTTGAAATTTCGTTTGAGTAATCGTTGTTTAGTTGCCTTCATACAAGAAAAGGGCTGAATGAATTTTCTGAATTTGTTTGCAGGTAAAGGGTTTTGATAGAGACATGGAGAGAGCTGAAGAATCAGGTAGTCCTAGTTGGAGCTCGTCGTTCTATATGCCTACAAGCGAGGATGTTGCTAGAGCTGTTGCAGCAGCAGCTGCAGCTGTTCGTTCTCCTCGACCGTCTGTGGTGTATTCGTCGAAAGAGGAGAATGGCGGCCAGCTTAAGAAGCTTCAGCATCAGGTCTCGAGAATGTTGAAAGGTCTATCCACTCCCCCAGAAGTTAAAAGCAGTTTATACAACCCAGAAATACTGACAAGTCAGAAGCGTCAGTGGGCTAACTTTCAATTACAAATGCTGGTGAGCTTTCTTCTCATTAATTACTAATTCGTTAGTTTGCTCGATTATCTATAGTTCCCCTACCCAAAGGGCTAGACGGCGCTGTTATGGACTTCATGGTGTATGTGGAGAAATTTGTTACTTGCTTGTAGTTTTCGTGTATCATTGGGTCATTAAAGCTTGCAGGATCACAAAGTAAGGAAGGAGCCATCAAAGCTTTTTGAGAGCATGGTGGTTGTTGGACTTCCTCCTAGTTCTGATGTTCAAGCACTCCAAAATCTGTACTTGGCTAGAAAATTTGAAGGTCCAGGGAAATTGCGAAGTGCACTTGGTAGTCAGAATCAGTGCCGTATAGAACCTAACCTTGAGCCGCAGGTATTGATTATGGTTTTTTTGTTTAGTCATAATTTTGTGTCTTTATGTAATATGTGAGATATTTACGATTATTAATGCAATAAATCTCTTCCTGCGAATATCAGGTCTTGTTTGTTTATCCTCCAGAAAAGCAACTACCGTTAAAGTACAAGGATCTCCTTTCTTTCTGCTTTCCAAACGGGGTAGAGGTAGGGTGAATTATAGCTCTTTTTAGCCTCTCATTAGTCTTTATCCTTGGTGATTTGTGTGTATATCTTTTCTGGAAACTTGAGTTGTACAGAAATTTTATGACACAGAGATAATTACACCTCTCGGAATTTCCCTCTCTTTTCTTCAGAGTCTAGCCTGACGCCAATCTGTCCCTATACTAAAATAAAAATTGAATCTTTGTTACAGGTGAATGCTGTTGAGAGAACGCCATCAATGAGTGAATTGAATGAGATACTTCTGGGACAGGTATTCTTCGTGCTTGATTTATGCATATCCAGTCAGAGCAAGTTGTGATAAAATAATAAATTGTCAAATTTTGTTAGAAGATTATTAAAGTACCAACTGTTTTAAAAAGTTAATTAGGCTTTATATTGAATTATGAACTTCTGATCATTTTATAAAAGTATATTCAAGTCATCATTGTAGAAGATGGTAGTTTTAGAAGTGGTGATTCAGTTTGCTGTGGGAAGTCTTATCAAATGCGTCTTCCACAATAGCCTTTTGGTTTTGTCCTCCCAACTTTTATTTTTATGTTCTTCCATTTTATTAAGGAGTGGTTGGAGAAGAGGTGGATGGGAGATATTTTAGACTGTATATATATATATATTTCCATGGGCTCCCTCACCGATCCCACCCCGAAAAAATGAAGAAAAAAAATCTGAAGTAACTCTTTCTGCGGAACCTTTTCTGTTGTAGCTTTCTCTTGATGCTTTTTATTGACCCAAATATCATAGAGCATGAGTCTCCCATATTATGATTTCATTTTTTTGTCTTGCCGACTGTCTCCTGAATAGCTCTGGTACTCTACTTACAGGAGCATCTCAAACAGAGTGATTTGTCATTTGTCTTCCGGCTGCAGGTACATTGAAAAATATTTTATTGCTATTGCTTTCTGAAGTTTGTTAAGTAATTTAAGATATCTTCTCACATTTTTGGAGTTACTTTCTTAGTCTTAGCCCAACGAAGCCCTTGTTGTATCATTGTATGGATCAGTGAGTTTGCCTTCCTGCTGAGGATTATCCATTTATATGGCTATTTTATTCGTAAAACATGAGCATCTTTGACCTATTTCCACTAGGGGATTATTTTAGCACGTTGTGAACTTTATTCCTCTTTTATTCTATTGTTCAAAATGCGAATCAATATGTTGAGCAACGTTTTCTTCTCTACCATTCGTCACAAAAATGCGGTGTACCCTGTTTTTTATGCTACCTGATTTTTACTAGACGTTCATTTTTTTTCTGCATTCAGGTTGCTGATTCTTCAACTCTTTATGGTTGCTGTGTTTTGGTTGAAGAAATGATACAAAAGCCGTCCGGGTTGATCTCTACTGTTTCTGATGGGCAACCTGCCTGTTCAAGTCGGAGCCGCTATATTTTGATGACACGTCGTTGTTACTGCATTCTTTCCAGGCTTCCATTTTTCGAGCTACATTTTGGCGTGTTAAATAGGTTGCTGAATACGTTCTCTAGTGCACTATTTCATAGTAATTCTTGTTAGAACCTACCTATATTGATAATCCAATACCGACTTTTATATTTTAACATCTTTACACATAATGCCGCAGTTTCTTACACTTTACTTTTGTGCTTTAGCATCTTTACGGAAGAGAGGTTGGAGCGATTGACGAAGCAGATAAATGGTTTGGATTTAGACTCACCTGTGGGCTGCGATATGGTTGAAACATTAGAAGAGAGAGCTGAAAGTTTACCGCTGACTGATGGAGCACCCAACACACATGATGGGGCAGTTGATTCTTCGGAGTCGAGTACAAACGACTCTATCTCAGGAAGCCCAATTAACAATATATCTCAGTTTGAACTTCATAATGGCAGTGATGTCCCTCTTGATCCTGAAATAGAAAAACTAGCTTCTTGGGAAGAGCCGGCAGCTGAAGTTGATTCACCTATTACTGACAATCTCAGTGCAAAGCAGTCATTTGAAAGGCGATTACCAAATTCTGTATTACCATTCATCCGGTACCAACAATGTGAAAGTTCCGAGTCATCCCCCAGGTATATATATATATATATACATATATATTTTTTCTTTTGTTGCAAATATTTGCATATAAAACCTCATCATTTGAAGATGCTTATGTTTCTTTCTAGTGGTGAAGAATATGATATGATCACACTATGCTTGAATTATAGTTTTAGCCCCATCATTGATTTATACTTTGCATCTGGATGTTAAGAAAGGTTTTGTAATCGGTTGCTGCAGTTTTCGAGCATCACCATGTGAAGATAGGGATTTTAGATGTGATTATGAAGAGGCAGATGCAGAAGAAGCATGTTCATCTGGTCGAGATATCTTCAGTGAACAAAGTGATATCCTTGAGTGGGCAAAGGTTAAGATCAGAAGTGGCTTTCGATTTCTGCCGCATGATTTATAATTTTGCATGCCTCCTGAAGTGTTTTCTTTCCATTCACGCACTTTTTTTCAGGCAAACAACCACGGATCCTTGCAAATAATTTGTGAATATTACCAATTATCTTACCCCGCACGTGGTTCAACAATCATGTTCAACCCTCTGGGTCACCTTCATCCTCTAGAATATCATAGACCCGACGAATCAGTTCTACCCATTGCAGGTTCAAAAATCGATCTGAGATCTTGCAATACAAGTTTGGCGTTTTCTGAGGTATGCTTGGGCGGCCTTATTGCATAATTTACTACGCTAACTCTCCTAGAAAGAGCCTCAAATTTTAATATTTGTCAATTTTGACTGAAGACTTCAAGGGGTTATTCCCCTGTTAATGAATAAATTATGTTTCGCTTTATTGTTTGGAATGTTATATTTACTATTATACACTCTTCTGTTTAGGCCCACAGCGCGCTCGTTGTGGAAGAGGAGGCAGCTGCTTTATCAGTGTGGGCTATCGCTTGCTTATGTGGTACCCTAAGACTGGAGCATGTAAGTCCACATTGATATATGTGTTTTCACGTCCCTCTATACTGATTTAATCTACTTGTAGAATTAATTATCTGTCGTCTTTTATAGGTGTTGACATTATTTGCAGGAGCCCTACTGGAGAAGCAGATTGTCATTGTCTGTTCAAATTTGGTATGTCTGTAGTCGTATACTGAAATTGTGTTGTGATAAGCTTAATCTCTGGAAAACATGCTCCGTCATTTTCCTAGTCCTCATTTTCTCGACATGCCTATGTTTCTAACTTATTTTTTTTTTGTGTTATCCAATTTATACTCGAAATCAAGTTTGGTTAACTCAATTGCTTGCTTGTGCAGGGTATTTTGTCTGCTTTAGTTCTATCAATTATCCCCCTGATTCGGCCTTATCAGTGGCAGAGCTTGTTAATGCCGGTAATTTCCTGTTTCCTTCTTGGGATTATTTATCATAACATCGCTTATTTCATGGATACGTTTACTAACAAAATGATCTTCAGGTACTTCCAAATGACATGCTGGACTTTCTGGATGCACCTGTCCCATACATAGTGAGTTTTTTGTATCCTTACTTAATGTTTTACTATTATTTTACATCCGAATTGAATCTCAGGTGATTTTCTCAATAGTGACACTTACGGTGAATTTATTTGTCAGTGGCTAATGCTCTTCATTTTGTTTTACTTAGAGAAAAATTATTTTTCTTTTGAAAATATTTACATTATGTTTTTTCGAGCAGGTAGGTGTAAAGAATAAAACAGAGCTGCAGGCAAAGTTAACTAATGTTATTGTGGTCGATGCAAATAAAAACCAGGTACAACTTATTGTCGTTCAAGACTGATCAGTCGAGAAGGGATTCCGTGTTTGCAATCTAATGCCTCTGATTATCGAATATCGATTGTGAAATGTATCCAATCTAGTAAACCAACTTTATCACCCGATGCCCAGTGATCCAGCTACTTGCTTGATTAAATTTCATGCACGAATGCATTGAAAGGTTAATCTTGCGCCATATGATTTCTCCTTTTTAACCTCCTTCCATCTATTTACCCTCTATAATCAGTTCTACAAATTATGACCAAGAAATTTTACGCTTAGAACCACACGCTTTTTGAAGCTATAATTTCCCTCAATGCTGCATATTCTATTTTAACATCGCTGCATTTATTGCTTTGAGATGTTCTCACTCCAAAATTTCTATTTATACTTGATCATGTACTTTCTTACGATGTACTTTTTTACCTTCGTTTCTCGATAGGTGAAATCACCGTCACTACCACAGCTACCTCAACAGAGAGAACTGCACTCACTCCTCAGTCCTTTTCATGAGAAACTGGTCGGAGAAAGTTACTTAGGGAAGAAAAGGCCAATCTACGAATGCACTGATGTGCAGGTGGTGATTTAAACGCCCCTTCATTGTCATTTGCCAACTTCTTAATTCATTTGTATTATTTGGGCATAGATAGTCTGTGACATTAGTGGCAGATTTTGCAACTATTGATTGAAGAGCTTCCTATTAATTTTTTTTACTTCTCTGACAAATGCAGAAAGAAGCTGCCAAAGGCTTTCTGTATGTGCTGCGGTCTTACTTGGACTCTCTCTGTTCTAACCTTCGTTCTCACACAATCACTAATGTCCAATCAAACGACGATAAGGTCTGTTTTTATTGTTATCCTAATCTATGTGGTGTCGTATTCCGAACATTGATTTTTTCCAATGTTGATTTTGGTCTCTAATTTCCAAAAGAGTTGTGCTATATAATATCTGTTATGTTCTTATTACTGATCAGGTATCTCTGCTGTTAAAAGAGAGTTTCATCGAGTCATTCCCCAGTCGGAATCGCCCTTTCATGAAGGTGCGTAAAATCTCTACTTGAAGTGCATCATTTTTATTTCGATACGTGTTCATGTCATCACATCTCGATTTAATCTTCCTGTGTTGGACAAACAGCTCTTCTTGGATACGCAGCTCTTCTCTGTACATACGGATTTTATACTCTCTTTCTTCCAGAAGGAATAGTGTAAAGGTAAGCCGCCCTCAGTGCTGGCTGGCAACCCGATGGATGGATCGGGACACAATTCTTGCAACGCATACCAAAATCTACAGTTTCCTCCAATTTATCTCATAAATTTTGTCTCTCATATAGAAGAAGATGATGACTTATTTAACTGATACTAAAATTTAGGTTAGAGAGAACTGTTATGTATGTGCCTTAGATATGCAATAGATTTTAAGACATCATGTATTTTATTAGTGGAGTTTTGAGCCATTTTTCGACCTCTTCTATGTACAACATTATTCTCCAACGAGACGTACTTTGGGTGATAATATGAACTGACAAAAATAATTATAGATTAATCGAATAATTTCGAGCTATTGTGTTTTCCTTCAAATAATTTTGTTCGGCCGGATTTTCAGGCCAAATTGTCCCTTCAGACTGGTTCGGTTGGAACCAGTCTGTCGAGTTGGATCATGTCATTTTTGGCCTGAACCAGTCTTTGAGTGATAACATGAACTGACAAAAATAATTGTCTTTGAGTGATAATATGAACTTACAAAAATAATTATAGATTAATTGAATAATTTCGAGCTATTGTGTTTTCCTTCAAATAATTTTGTTCGGCCGGATTTTCAGGCCAAATTGTCCCTTCAGACTGGTTCGGCTGGAACCAGTCTGTCGAGTTGGATCATGTCATTTTTGATAGCTCTATACGGAAACTATGAAAACTTTACCGACAGATGGACTTCAGCCGTGAAAAAATTGCAATGGTGCAAATCTGCCGGAATCTAATTTACCGGCAGATTTTTGGTGTTTACCGGCGGATTCGTCAGTGGATAAAACGTGCTTTTTTTTGGTAGTGGGTTGGCATTTTGACCAAGTGGGTCCATAAATATTGAAGGCTGAATGAATGAAATAAAAATTTGGGTAGGGGTGAAAAAAATGGATAGAAGGTTTGTTTGTTATGTAAGTAACCATTTCTGCAAGTCTGTGTGTCTGCCTTGGAAGAGTGATAATTGCGTAGGACCACTCTTTTCTCAATTTTATTTGGGACAAAAGTAAATGAAGAAAGATAGAACTATTTGATTGTGATTTCTCACGTTTGCTATGTCACATTATTGATTTTCAAACGACAATGTTTGGATGGATAGTAAGGCCTTATTATGGGGCTTGACTGTTAGTAATATAATCACATAAATAATCGTCTCTTTAGTCTTAATTGTTGTCGGATTAGACTACTGGTGAGATAGTCACATAAATAATCACAAATGTATAAGAAACACAAATTATTCACTCAATTCATATGTGATGTATCTTTACATCTGAGGACAATACAATGTCAATAATTTCACTCTATAATCTTTGTATACCATTACAATGAGAAATGAGTAAGATTACTATTGCATTCTCTTTGATGAGTAAGATTATTTCTTATATTTTTAATTTTTCTTCATTGTGAAGATTATGGATTTTATTCAAAAAAAATGTTGGCTTTTATTCTATTTAGCTGTCACTTAAATTCACAAAAACTGTCACTGTTAATCCACATATCGTCTGGTTGAGTACACATATTTCCTAAAGTTATGAAATTTGAAAAAAAAATACCCAAGAAAAATTAGGAAATGATAATTTGGAAAGTTGCACTATTTTTATTTTCATTATTCTTAGTACTATTACTTTTCTTATTAGATAAAATATCTCATTAATTTTATTGTTTTCATAATTTTTACTAATTACTCCAAAATTAATCTGTAAAAAATTGCTAATTTTTACAAATAAAAGATCTCGAAGATATCCAATATCAAGTCTAAAGGGACAACTAATTACTGACTCTATCATATCATACAAAATAACTTTTCAAATTTGATTATTCAATATATTTATTACTCCGTAATAGATAAGAAAAATGTTCCATTTAATACATGAAAATGATTTGGTAGCGAATAAGGAGTAGTTTTGCTTGAGAAAGTGAGAGAAATTAAGCAATGGGTTATAATGTCAGAAAAGAGTAGATATGGTAATCAATGGATGTATTTGTTCCCAACCTACCAACTACATATTATTGATTTAACATTCAAAAATTCGGCAGTAATAATTTTATTTTTATTAAATCTGGTTAGATGCAAGACAAATTTATTCCATCAACTTATGAAAAATAAATGTGCCTTTCCCAAATCAGCATTTCTTCCATTTTTCACTTAAGTTTAAGAGAAGCATAATACAACTATTAAATTTTACCGAGAGCAACCTCATTCATTAGAGCATAACTAATAATACGTTGACACAGATGCACCCTATTAGGACGGAGGGGGCTTAAGTCACTACCATACAGATTATTCCCCTTCTTTTTCCAAAGAAATCCTATTAGAGCATTAGCAATGGGGCGCCCTAAGGCGCGCCCTATGGCGCGCCACGTCAGTAGTTTTATCCTCCTACCTCCCCACCTGCAGTGGGGCGCCCTAAGGTGCGCCATATGGCGCGCCACATCATCATTTTATTGTTTTGTTTAATTAATTTAACTGTTTTCAAATAACAAGTAACGAGTAACCACAAAGGGGCGGACGATGGCACGGACGATGGCCATCGTCCGCGCTATCCTCGGCGACCGAAGTATCGGGCGCGACTATCCTCCGCGCCCTATGGCGCGCACCCGCAATGGGTGCGGACGATGGATGGCGCGGACGATGCGCGCCATCGGGCGTGCCATCGTCCGCCCATTGCGGATGCCCTAACTATTAACAGCGACCCATCACCGTAAAAATCATGGCTTCGCCTCTATCTACTGTCTACAACAAGTGGTGGCTAGAGTACTCATTGCACGTAACAACATCAAGCAAACAATCACGAGAAAAATACATCTATTTTAATTAAAATTCATACTACTACTACTACTATTACTATATATTTATAAGAAATTAGATTTAAGGTTGGGGATTTAATTTGTTTCTAGTAATTGTGAGGGTAACAATGAAAATGGGACAATTGATCGACTATCTTGTCTTGTGGAATACTAGGACCATTTGTACATTGAATTGTTAATTCATTGTACTATAATCAGATGAACAGAACAATGCAGCAACGTCATTTTTCATTTACGAATTTCACCAATTTAATTAGGTATCAGGGCCATACATCTATTTTTGTCAGAATTCATGACCCATATTGTTAGTATTTCAGTAATTCCGCATGCATTCGAAAGTACAAAAGGTTATACATTTAAATACTATACTACATAACCATCAGTTTTGTAAAATACGATAAATGTTATACTACAACACGTTGCGTCGTTCGTGAGCATCACTCTCGTTTAATGTAGGTTTTATGTTATTTATTTTATTTGATTATAATTTTATAATATATTCACATATGTAACATGAAAACTAGACATTAAACGAGACATGTAATCAATGTCGAATCAAGGATAGGTTGAGAAATTAGTGTCGAAATTAGCTGTAGTTTAACATGTAAAGCTGATGGCGTATGTAGAGTCAAGTCAAGGAATCCCAACGTATGTCAATATATATTGAGGCAAGTCGACTGATCTCATCGCCTGTCAATGAGAATCGAAAAACTCTAGTAGTATTAAATTTGACTTTTGGAGCTGCCAATAACCTATAAATCGGCAGCATCAATCTTTTTAACTATTGTCGATCTTAAAAATTTAGTTTTTTAAGTCATCGTAATTTAACGAATAATAATTTTTTTTGAAAAAAAATTTATACTACTAGTATAAAACTTTCCTCAATGGAAACACCCCGTTTGTTACCAGGAAAGTAATATGATTCGTGGAATTTTAAAATCTAGTGTTTGTTACAATAATAAGAAAATAAGGAAACTAATCTGATTCCTAAAATGAAGGAAAGTAAGTGGGAAAATGTGGATTATGATTCCTTAGCCTAAAGCTGTTATTCTTTTACCCTGATTTGTGGGTTTTTAAAATAAGGAACAAAAAAATACGATAAAAATATGATGTCTCTTATTTTTGCCGATTTCTCTTCTACCGAATTTCACCTCCATCGATTTCTCACCTCTACCGAGTTATCATTTCCTTTTAAATCTTTCAGTTTCATGGTTATTTCCATTATCAAGTAAGTTCTCCATAGATTTTTTTTTCAATTTTTTCAATTCATAAATATGGTGTATCGATCGTGTGTAATTGACTGTAATTGATACTATCAAAAATCCAAAAAGCACACACACCCACATCTTTGTGCGTATATTATCACCAAGAAAATATTTTTGTAATTACCTGTAATTGGTTGATTCATTTTTTATTTAGTTGTTTATTTTGTTGATTGAATGTCTGCTACTTGACGCTGCTACTCATATTGATGAATTCATTCTTCCTTTGGTCTTCTTTTCCTTTTCCCTTTCTTTTTCTGTAACTATTTATTGTGCAAACTGCGAAACCAATTTTGTATATTTGCTTTGGATGTCAAGTAAGCTATGCATATTCCATATTTTCATTATTACATCTTTTTCTTGGTTAAATTTTTCTCAGTCAAGCTATGGTATCAAACTATCAGTTACTATGTTTCTTCGATTTTGTAGAGTTTATGTGCACATTTTTAAGCTAAGGCCTACTAGAAATCTAACTATTGATGAGCAAGTCGTTATTTTCTTGTACATGCTAACACATTATTAAAAGAATCGTACAATAAAAACTAATTTCATGATAATAATGTCGATAATATATATTTATAGCATATATTTATAATAAATTAACTATTATATTTCTTAATTTATTTTTTAAATCAAAATCTAAAATTCAAAATATTATCATATTTCCAAACACAGGAAAGGATAATTACTTATATCCATTTAAGATTCCCTGTATTTCATTCCCTTTCGATCCCCTACGAAAACAACACTAGTATTTAAAACTAGTAATCCAACTTGTGATAGCTTCTATCTATCTATTTAAATTTTAATTTTAATAAAATTACCTACGTCAGAAATATATATAGTGTGTGTACAGAAAACCAGTTTTCTTTTTTCACTATAAAATTTCTAATGAAGAGTAGTGCAATAGGAAACTTTCCAAAAATTTACTGTGATGTACATCTGCAGAAAATTTAGGAACTGGGTAGATGAAGAAATGCGGCAATATGACATCATTAATATGATTACAATTTTAATTTTTTCTATTTACAAACATAGTAAATATCTACTTCACATCTAATGATAATATCTATCATAACTTTTAGTGATTTTATTAAATAGATTCCAAATTTTAAATTTAATCAATTATATCCCCATTTTTAGCACTTATATTCATTTTATCCTAACCTTTCAACTTGTCAATTTTACATTCATATTTTCAACTTTTAGTGATTTTATAGTACTTGTTTCAAAATATAAGTTGAATACAATATTTCATTTTAATCGCAACTCATAGTTTGATTTTATCCGCCACATCATATCGCAACTCTTAGTTTGAAGTGAAATTTCGATTATAAAAAATCGATATAAGTAAAAAAATCTAGTACTCCCTCCGTTTCATCATAGTTGAGGCAAAACTTTTCGGCACGAAGTTTAAAAATGAATGTTGAATGTGTTAAATAAATAGATAAAAAAGTAAAAGAGGGAAAAAAGTAGAGAGAATAAAGTAGAAAGTGAATAAAGTAGAGAGAATAAAGTAAGAGAGAGTGTAGTAAGAAAGAGAAAAAAGTTACTATATAGGGAAATGACTCAACTATAAGGGAACTTCCCAGAATAGAAAAAATGACTCAACTATGGAGAAACGGAGGGAGTACTATATAGTATTAGTAGTAGTAGTAATTGATAAGCTAAAGAGATAATGGTCCCTAAAATCACACGTTTTTACTGAATTTGTTATTTTCAACGAACTTAAAACTAAGTCACTAATATTTAACATGTTTGATTTTTCATTAAATTAAATTTAACCTTGCACGCCGGAATATGTAAGTGAAGCAAGAGATCAATACAGTGGCAGACACAGTAAGGAAGGAGGAGGGGCTTAAGTTTTCTACTTAATTTTTTTGAAAAAAATCTCAAACACTCTTTAGCCCATGCTAAGTTAATCGTATTAGAGAGTAAATCATCAAAAATGGAATAAAAAAAGGTGCTGAACTGAGTTTTTGGAATCAAAATTGCAGAGGTGAATTTTTTGAGATGAAAATGGCTGTCATCGTGTTGAGGAAGAAGACACATTTTTACAAAAGTTAACAATATTATATTAGTAATAGTAAAAAGTTTTATCGAACGAAGTGTAGATATTGGGACTAGTTCTAATAAACTGCCTTGTTTCACAAACACAAAAGTAAAATCAATTTAAAATTTTTAATAACATTTTCTGTTTACAACATTCTAAATTGATAATTTAGCCTTTTTTATCAAAAATTTAGAACAATATTATTTTAGAGAGTGTAAAAACATTCTAAATTGATAATTTAGCCTTTTTTAGCCAAAAATTTGCCACAATATTTTCGGTCATTTACAAAAAAAATTGATAAGTATATTTATAATAACATATTTAATGTGTTGTTTTCTCTATGTAAATTGGCGACTATTCTCGTAGTATTTGATTTGAGTTTAAGAATTGATGTATTTAGTTGGATTTAGAGTTTAGTTCAAATTTAATTTTAATATTATCTATCTTTTGTTTATATTTACGGCATGGTTATATTTTAAATTATATACTCCTTTAGAATAAGATATACTCTATTCGTCCGTGAAATGTTGTCTACTTTTGTCATTTCAGTACGTCCGTGAAATGTTGTCCACTTTGCATTTTTTCGATATTTAGTAAATAAAGCACTTTTTCCACTAACTCATTATATTCACATTCTATTATAAAACTAATACTATTATATTCCACGTTCCACTAACTTTTTTCATTCACTTTTCTTCACATTTCTTAAAACCTGCGCCGAGTTAAATGTGGAAAATATTTCGCAGACGAATGGAATAATATTTATTCTCTTTTGTGGCTGTATTTGTATTTTTTAATATATTATTTTTATTAAATATATTTATTTATTTATTGAGTATAATATATAGTGTAATGGAGTCCCCGCCAACAATATTTTCTGCGTCCGCCACTGGATCAATATAAGTAATAATGTTGTTTCTAATGGGTGTTAAAGATGTTTTGAACAGTTAATTATAAAATTTTATCCCAGATTTTAATAGAATTCCAACTTATGAAAAAGTTCACTATACTGCATAAGTTATTTCTTTTACGACCAATTTTTAAGTTCAGAGAGATACCAAATACTCCATCGGTTTTGTCTCATTAGAAATGAAACGTTTTTAAAAATAGAAATAATTTTATCTCTACTTTTGCCTCTCTCTTACTTTACTCTCTATTTTTTAACTCACAAAACAACACTGTATAAAATCTCTTGCCGAAAAGTAAATATTTCATATTTATTGGGACGGAGGGAGTATATCACTCCATGATTTTTTGATATTTTCTAGTAAATTGCTAAAGTATAAAGAGCATAGATAAATTGATAGATTTCAAAATTCAAGATAAAATTGATAATAAAATCCAGTACAAAGCAACTTTAATTAGGACATCTCCTTCCCAACGACTAGTGCTGTTCATGTGAGAGAGAGAGAGAAAGAGGAGGCACATGAAGAAAGGTGAAAATAGTAAGTGGGTGTTTACAGAGCTAGTAAGAAAAAGAAAAGAGAGCAGCACAGTTAAAAAAGCAGTAATAACAGTACAATTATCTCATGACTAAACAAAAAGAAACAATTAAATCACCCTCTAAACCAATGTAAAAAAATCTTAATTTGTGGCTTTAGTTTATGGGTTTCCGTGTATGTGTCAGAGGCAGGGGCTGCCATAAAGGCACCAGTGTCAGCAGATGCCCACAGAGCTGCTGCTGCCTCTGCAGTAGTCATAATATATGCACAGTACACGCTCAGACATAGACACACTCAGAAATTGAAATTGAAATTGAAATTGAAATTGAAATTGAAATAAAAGAAAAGAAAAGAAAAGAAAAGAAAAGAAAAAGAGAGTGTGTTGTTGCTGCAGCAGTGTGATCAGAACCATTAGTTTTTATCCATGTACAGAAGATTCTGCAGCTCAAATGGTCCCTGAAATAAATATACCTACTCCCCCCCCTCTCTCTCTCCATTCACCCTTTCCCCTTTCTTCTCTCTCAGTACTTTCATCAAACACCTTACCCTCTCTCTCTCTCAGAGGAAGAAAAAGGAAGAAGAAGATGATGAGTGGTGGTGGCGGTGGTGTAAGGAGTAGTAGTGGTAGTACAAGGTTTCCTTTCACTGCCTCGCAATGGCAAGAGCTTGAGCATCAAGCTCTTGTGTTCAAGTACATGGTCTCTGGCATGCCCATTCCTCCAGATCTCCTCTTCACCATCAGAACCAGCCTTGATTCCTCTCTCTCCTCCAAATTCCTCATCCACCAACCCCAACACAGTACTGCTTTTTCTTTCCCCTTTTCTCCAATTTTTGTTTTCTCATTGAAATTGGTGTTAGTTTCTTTTTTGTTTTCGAGTTTTTTACGCGTAAAATCTTGGTGTTGCTTTATCTTTGTTTTGTTTTGTTTTGTTTCGTGTGCCCTGTTTGTTTCTTGTTTTTGGTGATTGGAATAGTATTAATTTGTTTTCAAGGACGATTATTTAGTGGATATTTTGGTTGCCTTCACGCGTCTACTGTATTTTCCACGTTAAATCTTGGTGTCGTTTTGTTTCGTCATTGTTTTAGTTGTTTTTTTCTGTTAACTTAATCTTGGAGTACTTTGGTGCGTTTATGGTTTTTTCGCGTTAAATCTTGGTGTTGTTATTTTCTGACGAACGGATTGGTGCAGTTGGATGGAACAGCTTCCACATGGGCTTCGGCCGGAAGATCGACCCGGAGCCGGGGCGGTGCCGGAGGACAGACGGCAAGAAGTGGAGATGCTCGAAGGAGGCGTATCCCGATTCGAAATACTGCGAGCGGCACATGCACAGAGGCCGAAACCGTTCAAGAAAGCCTGTGGAAATTCCGTCGCCCACTTCCGCTGCCGCAGCAGCCTCGCCGTCGCTTCACGCCCGCAATGTGTCCGCGTCCTCCTCCTGGTCGACGACTCCCATTTCTTACCTCGCATCCACGGCCGCGGAATCGCACTTCCTCTATCCTCATTTCCCCTCTTCCCGACCTGCCGCGGAGAGCGCGAACTTTTTCCTTGATTCGAATCTCCATTCGCACCCTCCGCTTAAAGACTGCAGGTTTACCGTCTCTCCGTCCCAAGTTAATTGAGTAATAAAGAAAATGATTTTTATTAAGCTAAATGCACTTAATAAAATAGAATAGATTTTAGTAATTGGTTTTTGTTAAAATAGAAAATGATTTTAATAAAAGAGTATTAATAGCTCATGTTGGGTTAGGATAGATGGAGTATATTTTATTACCAACTTCAATGTTATGGGTATCGGGGCGGCGCGCCGGCCGCCCCCTTCCCGCCGAGCTATAGTGGAGCGAGAGGCCACCCCGAGCCGGACGCCATTTCCGGGGTGGAACGCCCATCGGCGAGTTTAGTGCGAGGACGCGCCGGTCCCGAACCTCCGGGGCGATAGGCGCGCCGACCGTCCCCTTGAATTTTCGGCCCTTGAAATTTTTAATTTTTTTTAATTTTCGACATTTTTTGAGAGAGGAGGGGAGAAGGAAGGAGGAATTTTTTTTAATACACGTTTTTTGTTATTATTGATTTAATTGGTTATAAAATTTCGGGGCTATTGGAAGTGTCAGCCTATAGTGGCGGAAACTTTTTTTTTGGGCGCGGACAAAAAAACTGTGGACAAATAAGGGGGCGGGGCTATTGGGGACGTCCGCCTTAGAGTGGATACTCTAAACTAAAGCAACTAACAAAATGTGGGATTTAAGTTTTCTATTCTAATAGACTAGTGTTTGTGTGTAGGCTTGGGATTAAAGGTGAAAGTGACTTCTTCTCGTCCGAGACGTTAAAACACAACGACACCGCGTACCACTCCGACAAGAGCTACCGCCAATACGAGCAGGAGCGGTACTACACTTCGGAGGAACGGCCGAAGAAAGTGATGCACCATTTTATCGACGAGTGGGCACCAAAAGACACTGACACCGACGACAAAATGCCGACGCACCTGTCTATGTCGGTTCCGAATTCGCTGCATGACTTCTTTGTGACACAAAAATGGTAAAGATTCTTGATCCAGAAAAACCAATGCCATTTTGCAAATCAGACAAAATGTATTTTCATGTGTGTTTTTTTTTCTTAGTATTAATTGATTTATTGTTTTGGTGCAGAATGAATGAAGGAAACGGGGGGAGTGGTGGAGGGTGGTTGGGACACAGTTTTTATTAGTTTTCCTTGAGTGGAAAGTGTAGTGTGTGGGAATCTGTTGGATTTTGGTATTCTATATTGTTTGAAAGCCACCTGCCAATTTTGCCTCATGTTTTTACTCCACTTTTTATCATCACAACAAATTGACTGTACATCTCTCACTCTCATCACTTCAACGAACTAACCTAATAATGTTGAGAATAACTAGTGTAACTATTTCTAGGTACCCCTTGTTCATCTAAAATTTGGATATTCCATCATAATATATAAATTTATGTGAATTATCTAATTCTGGCAAAATTTTGATTTTATGCATAACTATACGATTCCATGTGGGGCCCAATTTAAGAACGGCCGACTCCGGTTCAAAATGGATGATTTTTTGGCCCGATTTAAAAACTGGCGATTCCGGTTCAAAATGGACAATTTTTATTGCCAATGCGTCAATCGATGATTACTCATCCGAAACTTCTAGAATCAAACTATGAAACTGACATAATCAATTCCATTTTATTACGTGAGAGGCAGTTATGGTTTGAAAACCAGAACTACTGATCTGATTTCGACCGAGATGGTCGGCTTAGTTTAACCATAGATCTGTCAAGAAAGGAAAAGGGAATATCCTACACACCAAGAAAGGAAAGAAGCATAAACCACTCTATTCTAGGAAGAAGAATCAAATCAATAGGGAATTGATACAATTAGAATAAATTGATCTTTTCCATATTTATCTTGTATTTACAACTATAAAAGGGAGTGCATTGTACACAGTGAAATATAAGATATACAACAGAAATCCTACGATACTTACAATGTTTTCTACTACCAATCTCATATCTCTTGATTACCATCTTTAAGATGGTATCAGAGCAGGCATTTGAGATGGGGACTCAGAAATACGACGTTCCTCATCGTCCCTTTTCCCAGCCTTGTTGATTAACCTTCAACCCTCAACCCTGCAAATCCAAAACCAACCATGTCAGACTCCGAAAACTCAGATACAGAAACACCAAAAAACCACCCAAACCCAATGAATTTTCCAACGGAATTTGCTGCACAATTTGCAGAATTCCTCAAACAAAGTCTCAGAATACCCGACAAAGCGGATTCATCATCGACCGCAGCCACACCACCAAATCCAAACCAACCAGAATCCTTTGGAGAAATCTCCATCAAAACCAAACTCAACGGGGATAATTACCCCCTATGGGTTAATCTTATGGAACGAGCGATTGGGGGGAAAGGTTTGACCTCTCACATTTCTGGAGTTTCAAAACCTCCCCCAACCAATGACCCCGGCTACGCAAGATGGCAGCAACGGGACCATTGCGTATTCAATTGGGTCATCAACAATCTCGAGGCAGAGCTCGTGAATGAAGTATCTCAGTACGCTACTGCCCGAGACCTCTGGGAAGGCCTGGCAGTCACCTACGGGAGCGGGGCTGATCCGTTTCAAATCTATGACCTGCACAGACAAGTCATGACAGTCAAACAGGGGAACATGACATTGGAGGGCCTATGGAACAAGATGCAGGATCTATGGATATCCATTGATTCCAGAGACCCCAGCCCGACAGACGTCGAGAACTACAACAAAAGGGAGCAACGACATCGCCTCTACCAATTCCTAAGTGCACTGGATGAAAAATACGCAAGCATCAAAAGAGAAATCATGGACAAAGATCCACTACCAACTGTCCGGAAAGCTTACGGGATGGTACGAAGGCATTCAATTAATGAAGGCGTCCTCGGAACCACAGAACCACCGAATAATGGCATCGGCTCTGGACTAGCGGCCACCGACCGAACCCGACCTCCACCACAGTCAAACTCAGCCCCAAACAGAACGTGGAACAGCCGAAAGGGAGACGAAGACAAGAGCAAACTCACATGCTCTCACTGTGGGGGGAAGAAACACACCCGAGACGGATGTTTTTTGCGAATCGGGTTCCCAGAATGGTGGGATGACATGAAAAAGGCAAGAGCTGCCCGAAATCGAAACGCCGGAGGAAGGGCAGCCGTCGCCGTCAGTGACCAACCGTGGAATCACGGTGTTCAAACGGCGACGCAGGGAGGAGCACCGATAGCGGCTGGAGCTTGGGCAGACGGTGGCGGCAGTCAACCGTGGTTCCAGGGAGGACAGATGGCGGCGCCTGGAGTCTGGGCAGGTGGAGAAAACCGAGCTTCCAACGCCGGCGGTGCCCCGGCGGGCAGCATCGGTCCACCACCGGCTGGAAATCGAAGTGCCGAGGAAGAGAGGGGATCGGCCATGGCGGCTAGGGTAACGAATGGAGGTAATGAGGGGTTGAACTCATTTAACCCCTCAGTTTCGAAGTTATATCATTTTCCACCCCAAAACTTAAGTCTATCTCTTTTTAGTCCTCCTACTGCTCAAGTCTCACAAAAACAGCCCCATCCATCCTATTTATCACATTGTTCACCCTATAAAGTCAAAACTGTGCATAATAAGTCCCTAAAGTCCCAAAATCCGAATTATAATTTCGATTTTGAGCCCAATATAGCATGTAAAAATTCTTTTCAAGCCTTAGCACTCTCGTCTACTTCCACCGAAACCCAGGACAAAGATTATCATTGGATTTTTGACTGTGGGGCGACAGACACAATGTCTTGGGATGCATCTGATTTTAAGGACATTTCGGGCACTAGGAAAAAATATATTAGAACTGCTAGTGGGGATTTAGCACAGGTTCAAGGGGCGGGCACTATTACCATTTCACCTAAATTGAGCCTTTCAAATTGTTTATATGTCCCCTCCTTGTCTCATAAATTGGTGTCCGTCAGTCAGGCGACAAGAGAACTTCACTGTAACTTACTAATGCAACCTGGCTGTTGCATTTTACAGGATACGAGGACGGGGGAGATAGTTGGGCGTGGCACTGAACACCGAGGACTCTACTACGTGGATGAGATGGCTCAACAGGGTACTGCGATGCTGACTCAAGGACTGACTGACAGACAGACCTGGCTTTGGCACCGCCGGTTAGGACATCCATCCATAGGATATTTACGGTTACTTTATCCAAATTTAGCCACTTCACACCCTTTGAATTGTGAGACATGTTTTTTGGCCAAAAGCCACCGACATTCATATAAACTCAATAATACTCGTGCGAAGTCTGTTTTTTCTTTAATACACTCTGATGTTTGGGGCCCTGCACCTGTTACTAGTAATAATGGCTTTAGATATTTCTTGTTGTTTGTTGATGATTGCTCTAGAATGACGTGGGTATATTTTTTGAACTCTAAGTCTGAAGTTTTTGATAAATTTACCCAATTCTATAGTCTCATACAAACCCAACACAAACAGAATATCCAAATACTTAGGACTGATAATGGGGGGGAGTATGTAAACACCAAAATGAAACAATTTTTCACTGAAAAAGGCCTTGTTCACCAAACCACCTGTCCATACACGCCTGAACAAAATGGGGTGGCAGAAAGGAAAAATAGGATCCTCTTAGAAATGACCCGAGCCCTAATCATCGAATCCCGTGTCCCACACTCCTTCTGGCCTGAAGCCATAGCCACATCAGTTTACCTTCTTAACCGACTCCCTACCCATATCCTAAATTTTAAACCTCCTTTGGATTTTCTCTCAGCCTATATAGATATTCCATCCTCTCTCACTCTCGAACCCAAAGTTTTTGGATGCACAGTATTTGTCCACATCCCAAAACAGAACCGATCTAAATTCTCACCGAATGCTGTCAAGTGTGTGTTTTTAGGATACGGAAAAAATCAGAAGGGATACCGATGCTATGACCCCAAAACACATCATCTACACACAACCTTGAATTGTGACTTTGTCGAATCTGAGTACTTTTTCCACCAACTTAGCAGTCAGGGGGAGAATAAAACTACAGACTCGCTAAGTTGGCTTCATACACCCTCATCCTTGCCCATCCCAACTCCTACTCCACCGCCACCCGATCCTACACCCGCCGGTCCATTGCCCATGTCTACACTGGATGTCGGTCCATCAGAGGAAGTTAATGTAACCGCCGAGACGTCTCTACCCACTCATATACAGTCTGAGGGGTTCGATGCTTCTACCCCACCATCATCTCCGCCTTCGAATCCTGAGGTAAGCTCTAGTACTCATATGAGTCCTCAGGTTAGTGCTAACGATGTGAGACAGGAGGACAGTGTGGCCCAACCGGATCCAAGTACAAGTGGATATTTACCGACCAGGAGCACAAGGGGTGTGCCACCAAAACGGTACTCTCCAGACTGGCAAGGTCCAAAGTCCAGATACTCAATAGCAAACACTGTTCAGGGACAATACACGGAGATGGCCAGAGCCTTCGAAGCAGCTCTATATGAGGAAGTACACATTCCTCAGTCGTGGGAAGAAGCAATGAGGCATAAACACTGGAGGGAAGCTATGAAGAAGGAAATGGATGCCCTAATCAAGAACGGAACGTGGGAACAATGTATCTTGCCAAAGGGAAAGAAACCAGTTGGATGCAAGTGGGTGTTCACTATCAAGCGACGAGCAGATGGATCAATCGAGAGATACAAAGCGAGATTGGTAGCAAAAGGGTACACCCAGACCTATGGGATAGACTACGATGAAACATTCTCCCCGGTGGCAAAAATGAGTACAGTACGCACCTTATTGTCTGTGGCAGCTTGCAAAGACTGGCCATTACATCAGTTCGACGTGACTAACGCCTTTCTACATGGCGAATTGAAGAAGAATGAGGAGGTGTATATGGAGGCTCCCCCAGGATTTTCGGGAGATTTCGGGAAAGGGGAAGTATGCAGACTAAGGAAGACACTCTACGGGCTAAAGCAATCACCTAGAGTATGGTTCGGGCGATTCTGCCAGGCCATGACAAAATATGGCTACAAACAGAGCAATGCAGATCACACTCTGTTTCTAAAGAAAAGGGATGGGAAGATAACGTGTCTAATCATTTACGTTGACGACATGATTATCACAGGTGATGACATCGAAGAGATCGAAGAATTGAAAAAGAACTTGTTCCAGGAATTTGAGATGAAAGACCTTGGTGCAATGAAGTATTTTCTGGGGATTGAAATCCTGAGATCAAAAAGGGGCATCTTCCTAAGACAGAAAAAGTATGTCTTAGACTTACTGGCAGAAACCGGACTACTCGAGTGTAGACCAGCTGAGACTCCGATTATGATGAATCACGGACTGAAGATCCTTGAGGGGGCTGCAATGACAGATCGAGAAAGATATCAATGCCTTGTAGGGAAATTGATCTACCTCGCCCATACGAGGCCGGACATTGCATATGCAGTAGGAGTTGTGAGCCAGTTCATGCACAAACCTCAGGAAGAGCACATGGAAGCGGCCCTTAGAATTGTGCGGTACCTAAAGGGGACAACAGGATATGGCGTACTACTCGAAAGGAAGGAGAACCTTGAAATAGAGGGGTACACTGACGCTGATTGGGCCAGCAACCCGAACGATAGAAGATCTACAGCTGGATATTTCACCTTCGTTGGTGGAAACTTGGTCACTTGGAGGAGTAAGAAGCAGAAAGTGGTGGCATTATCTAGTGCAGAAGCAGAGTTCCGTGGAGTGAAGAGTGGAATCACCGAGATCTTGTGGCTGCGAAGATTACTCACGGAAATTGGTTTCCCTCCAAAAGAGAAAATTAGACTTTTCTGTGACAACAAAGCAGCTATTAGTATCTCGGAAAATCCAGTCCAGCATGATAGGACCAAGCATGTGGAAGTTGACCGTCACTTCATCAAAGAAAATATAGATAGTGGCATCATCGAACTTCCATTCGTTCGGTCTGAAGAACAACTAGCGGATATTCTGACTAAAGCAGTGCATGCTAAGGTCTTCAAGGAAGTTCTGACCAAGTTAAGTATCGGAGATGCCGTTACTCAACTTGAGGGGGAGTGTCAAGAAAGGAAAAGGGAATATCCTACACACCAAGAAAGGAAAGAAGCATAAACCACTCTATTCTAGGAAGAAGAATCAAATCAATAGGGAATTGATACAATTAGAATAAATTGATCTTTTCCATATTTATCTTGTATTTACAACTATAAAAGGGAGTGCATTGTACACAGTGAAATATAAGATATACAACAGAAATCCTACGATACTTACAATGTTTTCTACTACCAATCTCATATCTCTTGATTACCATCTTTAAGAAGATCCCTAATTTCAAGTGTAAACATTGGTGGCAGACATAAATAAAGACCACAAGGGGTGGCCTGTCACTTAAGCTTTTACCAAGCTAATTTTTTCTCTTTAGTAGTATACTTTTTAGAAATAATTATATTTATCCAAATTTTGTGTAGATTATTATGTAAAAGTTCATCTATTTTTTTCGATTGTAATTTATAAAACGTAGTCCCTACTAATATGGAGTATTTTTTTTCTGTGACTTTTGTTTTCTAACCAGAGATCGGTTAACTACAAAATTAGAATAAATATTAAAGTCAGATTTACCTAGTAGTATATCACTTAATTTAAATAGTTCAGGTTTTCTATGGTTATAATCGCAAGTCCTTGTCACTACTATTTGAATTTGTCGTCGAATCATAACTACCATGAATTTGGCAAAGCTCGGCCGTGAACTTATTTCGAATGCAAAATATATATAAAAAAAAACATTTTGATGTACATTATCTCGTGTGTATGCATACACTAGCTAGCAAGTACCGTCGTAATTTGCAATTCAATGGCCGCCGGCAAGAATTGGTGGTTGTCCTTTTTAGTTTGCAAGATATGGAAAATTATACATCAGTTACATTTTCCTTTTTAGTTTGTTCCACAAAAAATGTTATATTTATTTTTTTAATAAAAAGTTTCCTCTCCTATTAATATAAATATACTATTTTCTATGTTCACTTAACACACAAAACAACATCTCCTAAAATCATGTGTCATTGTCCAAATGTGTCATCCATTATAGGATAGAGAGAGTGCAATTATTCTGTTTTTACCCATCCAATAAAAATAGTACTCCATGTATCTATTTTTTAAGTATTACTAACAATACTTTATTTACTTTTTCTTTCTATTTTTCTCATATTTTACCAATTACATAGTACTATATAATATTCCATTCATCCTAGAAAAATAGACTAGTTTAACATTTTGGATCGTCCCCCAAAATTAGACTAAGTCTATAATTGGAAGTTTTAGTCAATTACACACGACTAATAATGTGGACCTCACAATCTACTAACACTACTTCTAATACTTTAATTTTTGTGTCTCTCTTTCTTACTTTTTCCATCTCTATCTTATTTTACGAATTGCACATTAAAACTCGTGTCATTTAAAAGTTTGTCTATTCTTTTAGGACGAGGGAGTATCAAAATCCATGTCATTCTAAAAATGCCTATTTTTATAAGATAATGAAGTACTCCATCTAGGGTGAGTGAGCATCAAAAAATCCATACTCTCTCTGTCCTATCAAGGATAAACCACTTTCATTTTTAGTTTGTTCCACCTAAGATAGCTTATTACTAAAAATGAAAATCCATGTATCTCCATTTTATTCTCTTTTTATTAATTTATTCTCTTCATTTAACATACTGTATAAAATAAAACTACGTACAATCTCGTTCTGCCTAAAGAAAGGATCATCTTTTTTGAGACGGAGGGAGTGCCATTTTATTATGCTTGAGGTGATTCCATTGAAATTAATTTGGCTAATAATGAGCAGTGAAAAGAAAAAGAGGAAAAAAAGAATTTATGGTGGTGTGACATTGAGTGAGGTAAAAAGGAGGTGTATTTTTGTGTGGGGAAGAAAAGATGCTCCCCATTTCACTTGATAGTTGCAGTGATGTGTTTTGGTTCAAGTGTGTTTTTTGGCAGAGACTTTTGCAGGCTTTTCTACCACATCCTTTTATCTGTAGCTCTGAACTTCCAATTTCAGAACCCCACTAACTTCACTGTTTCCACCACTTTTTTCTTTGCTTGACTGTCACCTCTCACTCCCACCACCTTTACCTCCTTTAATTTTGGGGAAATATTTTTCAATTTTTCTTCATTCTTTTAGTATTTTAATATTTTCTTCGTCCAATTAAACATACAACATTTGAGAATCGACGATACGAGATTTTATATAGTGTTGTTTTCTATATTAATGACAAGAGAGATGAAAAAGTAGAGATAAATTTATTTCAATTTAACAAAACGTTTCATTTTTAATAGGACAATCCAAAAAAGAAAAAATGTTTCATATTTAAAGGGACATTGGGAGTATACTAGTTGGCCTACTACATGTTTCAAACTTAGGATGATTGCAGAGAGCTATTTACAGTTTTAATTTTTACTTAAAATGTGATGAAACAATTGAAATTATCCACGAATCTTTGGAAGAAAAGAAGAAAAAGAATATGTTCATAATTTTATCTAAATTTAGTTTGCGTTCAATTTGATTCTGGCATTTTATTAATTTTTTGCAATCACCCCAGAGAAAAATTGAATATTATTTCTTATTTTTTCCATTTACTCCAACAACTTATTAATCAATTACCATTTTTTTAAGAATTCCATTTCATGCAGTAGTTCCACATTGTTGTAACTTTACCTAGTCTTATTAATTATTTCATGGCCTACATGGGATGTGCAATGCGCTCCTCTTAAACTTTTTACAAAATGACATTAAATTTAATCGGCCCATATTTCATCAATGTAAAAAACTTTCCTAATTAGTCCTACACTTTTCCAGAACCAAAGATGCCAATCCTTTATATTTAAGCATCAAGTAGCAGAGGCATCCAAAAAACAAAAGGCAAAAGAAAAAAAAATATAGTAGTACAAAGCTCACTTCATCGTATTAACTATGACAAAAGAACAAAAAAAATCGCTCACTTCATCTATCGCATTTTGTCATTTTGGATGTTGATTCGAACCAAGGCGTAATGTCAAGTCTCGCACGTTTTCTCATTACAAAACAATGGCTAAGAGCATTTTTTTCTATTCAGAAACGCTAATTTGTGCTTTATATTATTATACAATATATACTTCAAAAAGCGTCATCATTCTTGTTGTTATTATAAGATGCGTTTGTTATAATCTGATTAATGAAATAGAGTCGAACACTCATATTCTCGAATTTTCTAATTTGTCGGTTCTTTCTCGATTGCAAAAATCCACCGCCACTATGCTACATGTCGTGCATCTACTATTCAATATATGTCGTCTGTCTTGTATCAAAAGCCCATAAAATTAAGACCCATGATCGTATAGGTAAAATTCACATTTCACTATTTCATTCTATTTAAAATACAATCAATTGATTTATTAAAATCCGTGCAAAAAATACTTGAGTTAAAATAAGGTGGACGGTAACGAAAAATAAGCACCCAAGTTGTAAATGCAAAATGTGTTAATTCATAGATATATGGATCAGTCTCCATTTTTCACTGTCCCAATTCAAAATTAAAATTATATAAGTAAACAAAAATATAATGTATTAAATTTGGCACAAAACTAGCTATGATAATTTAATTTGTCTCTGGAAAATAATCACATGAGAAATCAAACGCTTTTATTTCTGATCTGCAAAGAATCAGAAAACAGTTCAATATAAGATGTCAGCCCCATGCATTGAACTAAATGCAATATTTTATTGTCAGTATATAAGTTGAATTAATATGTTTAGTATCATTAATTATTGACCATTTATCTGTTTGGGTTGACGCACCGTACTGAATTTGCTCGGCTATATGAGTGAGTGCAATTCATAATCATCACTCCCTCCTACTGATATTATTAGAGTAATTTATTTTTGGTATGAAATTTATGAAAATTGTGTTTAGTTAATTAAAAGTAGATAAAATAGCATATAAGAGAAGATAAAATAAGTGAGATTAGATGTTTTTTTGGTAAATAAGTGAGATTAGATGTTTTTTTGGTAATACTCAAGTCATTTGTGTAAATCGAAATAGAATACGTCTCTAGTAACTTGTAACTTGGAACAAATTACAGTTCAATTATCGACTAAAGAGGTTTGGGCTGGGCCGACTCCAGTTGATTTTTGAAAAAAAATCTTTACATATTTAATATCCTTTCACGTGCTCCTAAGTACGGTGATTATTCAATTTTATATCAGCTTTTTGCTTACGAAAAATTTGAATTTTGAGATAATATAAACATAAATCGATTCAGAATGTGAGAAAGTCTGAAAAGGAAAAAAACCCAAAAATACAAAATACTAGAAGAAGTTATTATTATTATTATTATATTAGGTTGGAATATTTGAACAAATATCAGTTTTAATAACATATTTTATTTAAATATACATTTAAATAATTTTTATATATTGTATATAATTTGATTTTTAAGATTTAAAAAACAATATAGTTGAACCAAAATCTGAATCTTTATGAAAAATAATTCTCATCACGTTCGAATCTGAATCGAATTTAATATTTCAATAAGACTAGTTACACTACAAATATTTTGCTCACACTAACTGTAAAAAGTATGTGCTATGCAAAGTCAGAGTATTTTTTCCTGAATATGTAATTATATTATTTGAAAAAAAAATGTAAATCGATATAGAAGATATAAAAGCTCTTTCTTTCCTTTGACATAAGAAAAATTAAAATATGAATGGTTTAGAATTTTGATTTTCAAATAGATTATATCAATGAATTGTGTTGGAGCCCATACCCAATGGCAGATCCCATATATCCAAATCAATTATCATATTGATGAATTTACGAAGCTGGGCTATTCCATAAAAGTCTCATGTTTTTTATCTGAACCATTAAAAAATTCCTTCCATATTTATTCCTTTTATTTACAAAAATATGCAAACAATTGGAAATCTAAACCGAGTATGAAATGTATTCACAAACATTAATCTTTTTTTATATTTAGCCCTAATTAGTACTCCTATAGTATATTGTTTACTTTATAAATTACAGTTTCCGTTAGCTAATAACACAGAGCCTCCGCCGCCCACAAACTCGTCGCGCCGCCACCAGTCCGCTCACTCCGCCGGCCGCCGTTCAGTGACAAAGCGTAGAAGTAAGTTTAGTATGTGTTTGGCGTGATTGAAGTTGGAATTTCGGATCAATTATGATACGCATTGGCTGTTTAAGCTTCTGTATTCCTCTTGATTTGTATTTCTATGAATACTCATTGCTGCAAACTTGTTTTTTCTTCTGGATTTGTATTTCAATTGATACTTGTTCGTCTGCCAATCTCTATCAGCCGCCGCCGAGATTAGGCTTTCTCTGTTTCCTATCAATTGAGTTATTTTAGTTGATTATTGTAGACAATTAAATTCAATCTTCTCCGTGATCACCTTGATTAACTTACTTCAATTTGTGTATAACATCAGCTGCAATTTTACATGTTAATGTTGAAGCAGCTCTGTTTCCATCTGCAATTGAATACACTGCGAAAACACTGTCTTTCTCTTACTGATTGCGTGTTGGGATATAGGAACTCTTTCTTAGGGCATTCCTGTTTGGTTTAATCATGAACGCAATATGAATGTATGTGTGTTTGGTCTTGTTTTGATATGTATATTTTATTAAATCAATCTTGTTCAGATCAAAAGTGTAAGCATCATGGATCTTGATCCGTTGGCTGGTCCTGCCAAGGTGCCAAGGAAGGTAAGGGCATTGGTGTAGTCCCTATCATCTATGTTTGTTGAAATTAGTGATCATCGTGTTAAATAGACCTCGATTTGATTGCCCTTTCTTAGGTGAAATATAAGCCAAAAGCTCCTGTCAAGAGAGTAAAGAAAGAAGTCCTTCCTAAAGTGTAATCATCTTAATCCTCGAGTGTTTTGATTCGTATGGCTCAGTTTTAATTAAACCTCTTTGATGATTTCTGATATTTGGGTTCAGTGAGAAAGAAGAAGACGACATTGATGAGGCCAAGGCAGAGTATCTTCTGCGCCGCCTTCATGTATTCCCGACTTTCACTATTTTTATGGCAAAGTCTGTTGATGTTGTGCATACCTTGTTAACTTATGCAGAAATGATTTATTTTTATTGTAGGAAACATCTTCAGGTAGGCCGAAGCCTGAAAAGAAAGGTAATCATATCTTTTAGCTTATTTATAATTTCTTTATAGTGTCTGTATTGGAAATTTTATTGTTATGCTTCCGAAGTTGTTTCTAGTAAATTAGAAAGCAAGCAACTTATTTTGGATCGTTGTTCGTCACGAGCACTTTATGCTGATCATTGCTTTATCCTGATTGTCTTCTTGATTCCAGCTCAACTTGCCCAAGTTGCATTCGGTGTTGGAGAAGCATCTACCTTCAAGTCATATCATCCTTCCAATGGCACATCCTCTGATGGCAAGTCCTTAGAATGTGTAGTTTTTTCACTATGATAAAAGCGGACTGATGTCGTTTAACAATATTGTTTCACATGCAGGGATTCCCAAAGTGGGGAAAGAATATAAAGAACCGTGGGTAAGCAATTTGTGAACAAACCTCTTGTTTGGTGGTTAATAATGTCCTCTACATATGTTCTTAAGCTTCTTTTTCCTTACCGCAGAATTACTACTCGAACTATCCAGTAACACTTCCCGTTAGAAGGCCTTATGCAGGAAATCCAGGTATGAAGGAGGCAGCTGATTCTCTCGTATACCTTCATTATGTATACATTGTTGAATTACACCTTTCTACTGTGTACTACATCTATGAATTTTTTTTTCTGAGCTTGTAGAAATTCTTGATAAAGAAGAATTTGATGGAGATGAAGGGACAGCAGTACCGGAAGAAAATGCAACAAATGCAGCTAAAGAACTCGGCCTTTTGGTTGATATTTTGTTGCGTGATGAATCTTAAATATACATACCTCATACTTGATATTGGGTTGTGATCTTTCATGATATCGTTGACAGGATAAAAGTCTGGAGAATAATATGTTCTTTCTTCAGCTACCAAAGATGCTGCCCGGGATAGCACAGTCAGCTGATTCGGAAGTCCCGGAACACCAAAACAATGGAAGCCCCTCAAGGGGTGAAGTCATATCTCAAAACCTTACCACTTTGGATTCACTGCCACAAGGATTGATTGGGAAAATGTTGGTATATAAGAGTGGTGCTGTGAAGATGAGGATTGGAAATGCAATATACAATGTAAGTGTTACACAATACGGCCCTGTTTTTGTTGGTTTCATTATAGAACTAGGCGTCGATACAGCTGACCGGGAGATGCGTATGTAGGTAACTGCAGGGATGAAGTGCATGTTCTCGCAAGATATTGTCGCCATCAATGCAGAGAAGAAACTCTGCTGCAACTTGGGAGAGTTGAACAAGCGCGCAGTCGCAACCCTGGACGTTGACAGCATGCTGCAAGGTATGACTGATTTATGATGATTCTTTTGGTCATCAACTTACGAAAATTTTGCTTGCAAGTTCCGGAATCAATAATCATTGAGCACTATATTTAAATGAGAGCATAAAGTAAATCACTTGATGTAACGACCCGCTAAGCCGATATTATTATAAACTATATTATTGGCTTGATTATCTATATAAGTAACTTTTATGCGATTAAATCCGAGCTACGTTAGATTGTCTTTGTTTGTTTGACGATAGGGAAGTGAATAAATAAATAAAACTCCAAAATTTAAAATTTTAATGTCTGATACATCCAACAAAAGTCCAACGAAAATTTAATTTAATACATCCTTCGTTCTAAAGAAAATCGGGTACTTCAGCGCGGGCAGCCACGAACTTGAACCGATCATACCTACACTAAATTTAATGATTAAGTAAGCAAATACTCAAATAATTAATAAAAAAATAAAACTAAAAATAAAAATTATTATTTAATATATGCTTATCCAAGAAGGAATCCTTGTCATGGCAGCATTTAATGCTGCCTTAATGAGTTGTAGAAATAAAGAGGGCTGCATTAATGAAGTGTGGAAAAATATCTCCCAACAAATCATCCACCACATTCTCTGACAGAAGATGTTGTATATATATACACATATGCAAATCATCCCCCACATCCTACCAACAACGTGTAATTCCACCACATCCTACCAACAAAATCGGAGCAAGGGGAGGAAGAGGAGCGAGGGCGGCAAGAGATCAATCCATAACCGAGAAAGACCACCGAACAAGGTAACCCTCTCAACACCCCATTACTCCTTGCATCACAGTAGAACAATCACAGTAGAACAATCGAGAACAAGAACTTAGTTTTGCCAATAGGATCCTCATATCCAATATAGAACAATAATAAACCATCAAGTCGTCCCACAATAAGCTAATCAAGGAAAAGACAAGAATCGGTTTCACATATGCCACTACAGTAAATAATCTCTCCAGTGAGCTAATGCTCTCATAAATCACAACACATAGCCAAGGATCAATACCACAGTGATCAACCTCAAACTCCAAGAATCTCAATACCACAAAGCTACTGCCCAACTTCCCCTCAAAGCACACAAATCATGGTAGCAAGGATTGAACATGACAAAGTAATAGCAAACTGCTGCCTTAGCTCATAATAGAGTGAGTAAACGGGGAAAAGGGGGAAGGGGACTTAGCTTAAAGAGAGGCCGATGGCAGCAGCAGCCTAACCCGGCGGCGGCAGATCCGGGAGAGAAAGAGGGGTGCCGAGGGAGAGAAAGAAGGAGGGGGAGAGGAAGGAGGCGGCGGAGGCGAATCCGCGGCGGCGACGGAAGCGAACCCGGCGGCGACAGCAGCAGCTCTTCCGGCGACTGACGGCGGCGGTGGCTGGACGCTGAGGACGATTGGCAGCGGTGGCTGGCGGAATCGGAACAGGCGACGCCGGATTGAAATTTGCTTCAATTTTGTCGAGAGAGAGAGAGACGAGGGATGAAGGATTTCTCAATTTGGGGGAAGTTGGGAGGAAGGAGAAAAGAGATAAGTAGTAGGAGAAGATACCGATAGGGGAGAAAGGAGTATTGTTTGGTGGGCCATTTTTCTTGGGCTTTCCTATTTTTTTTAGAGGAAATTGATTTGGGCCTCATTAAATTAAAGTGGATGATTTATTTAGTTGGACTCCATTTATTTTATTTTTGGGCTTTAAACTTTTAATTGGAGATATAAAGTGGAGAAATAATTAAGCTTTGGGGCTTCTAATTAAGTTTTGGGTCGATAATTACTTGTGATGAATTATTTAAATAATCCCGGAATATTTCAAAGGATGAATAATTTTATCCTAAGTCCGAAATAAATATATTTTTTCGAGGGGAAATGGTTGCGATAATTTAATTGTGCACTTTTATAATTTTTGGGATTTTAATTCGACATCGTGGAGGGAAATACGAGGAGCCAACGGAGGAATTCTGGGCGTAAGCGGCCGACCGGAGTCTCAAGCGACGTCTTGGGCGGTCGCCGAATAATCGAAAATATGTGAAAATCGAGAAACGAGATAAAAGACTTTAATGAGGGTGCATGCATTCTAATTTAAGTAGTTTTGTCCTTGAGTCTAATTAGTGTATTATTATATTGTGTTTTTTTTTAAAAAGGGTGTTTTCGCAAGTAAAGTCGGAACGAAAGATTCAAGTTAAGGAATCTAAACGATCAAGGTGAACTTTCTTATCCTACATACTAATGTGGATAAAAATGCAAATTATTTTGAGGTGATATGTTATGAAAACTCGAACCTATGTTCGTTGCTGTTTCAAGTGATGTTGTCATGCCATAAATATTTTGTGTATGATGCCTATCTGTTGGCTACGGCCAAGTGAATTATGAATGATGATATAAGTCGAATTCGGGTCCCAGTGAGGGTGGTGTCCCCGCTCGGACTAGTGTACACAAGCTCCCTCTGTCATGTTGGGCAGAGCAGGTGACCGAGGAAGGTGGCCACCTTCCCGGCACAAGGATACCTCTGACATATTGGGCAGAGAAGGTGACCGTGGAAGGTGGCCACCTTCCCGGCACATGTATGTAAGGTGACCGTGTGAGAACACCATCTCAACGGCACAATGTGATCAGATATGGCTAAGTACAGGAAAAAGGGACTGCAGTCCAATGTGAATATTTTTAGTAAGCTCGGGCCTTTTCAACAACACCCCGAGTGTTACTGTGATAATGGCTTGACAATATTTTCAAATGTATATGTGTAATTTTCGGCAATGTGTTCACTGAGTACTTTTTGTACTCAGCCATGCATATATTTCTAAATGTGCAGGTTGAGCAGCGAAGTGGTGGGGGAAGTGCTATTGAGACAAGACACTTAATTCAGTCAGATTTTGACTCTCGGAGGTTCATGTCTTCATACATGGAGCCGCGTTCATTTGCTTCCGTTGTGCGTCTCAAAAGACTCAGGTCTATTTTATTCAAAACTCTGATTTATTTCGAGCTATTCCCATTTGTTTCGGGCTGTGGTTGAGTTGTGTTGATTTTCCCCTTTCTTCCCCGCTTCTTTAATCCTCCCCTAGTCGCGATGAACCGTGTTTTCTATCCTTAGAAAATGCGGTCGTGACACTTGAACAACATTTTGTTTTGAAATATTACCTTTACTTTGTACTGTTACACAATGACATTCTCATTGTGTTTAAGATATTGGGATATTGTTTTGATTGATAGTTATTCATTTTATCATATGCCAATTCTATTTTCAATATTCTCATTGAAAATATTGAAAAGTAAATAAATTTTAATTATTTGGCCTTTATTATAAATTGATATGTCAATCATCGTCAATGAGATTCTCAATTTTCTAACTTTTTTTTTTCTTAATTGTTACAAGTTTCTATTTCTTAAAATAGCGATGGAGAAATTGTGATGTTTTCTTTCGAAATCGAAGTGATAAAATCTCCTAAAATAGAGGGGAGTAATTGAATTTGGTGTTCGTATCGAAATTCTACTTTTTGTTAGCATGATGGGTGAAAAAGTGGAAAATAATTTAATTGTTTAGGATTTATGTTAGTAACTTATTATTGGTACTTGAGAAAAAATAGCCTCATGCCAAATTTGGCGTATCGAATCAGCACACGCTTTTAAATTTTACATGACCTGTAATTTTTTTGTTATTAAATGATTTAAACCATATTATTTTTATAATATATCATTATTATGTTATTAATAAAATTTTAAATTATTCAAATGTAATTATTTAGATCATCACAATGAAAAAAAATTATATTTGTATTAGTAATACTTTTTATAAATTAAAAATCCATTAAAAAATTTTAAATAATAAATATCTTTAATTTTAATAGCAATCATATTTATTACTACTACCATGCAATATTATTTATTACTGTTATATTATGTCATCAATTAATATATTATTAAGAAAATAATTATCAATATTAGGAATTATAATGACATGATAACTATTACGGTTATGTTCTTAATTAATAATTAATTAGACAAATTATAATATAATTTTGAAATTATTGACTGCTCAATATTTATAATAATTATTTTTCATACTTTATTTTTTTTTACTTAACTGAGTTAACACAATATTCTTAAATCACGTACTCAAAATAGGTGCCTCTACTATAGCGGAGTGAGTACTTAATTATAATAATAATACTAAATGATTGCAATTATAATTATAATGCTATTATTAGTGTTATTGATCTATAACTTCTTAAGATAATTAAAATATATTATTTAATTTATGAATTATAATAATAAAATATCAATTATAACAATGATTATCATAATTTTTATTATTTTGTTTAAATAAACAAATTATATTATTTATAATAATTATATTAGTAATCATATTACTATCACATTATTGATTATTATTATTACTCAATAAATTATTATGAAAATAATGAAATTATCACTATTATGTTCTGAATAAATAACTTATCACACAAATCTTAATGATAAATTTAAAATTATTAGTTATATTCTAATAATAGTAATAATAATTCTATTAATTAAAATTTGATTGTAAAATCTTACTTTAATTATCAGTGCGTTCATTTCTGAAATATTAAAAATATTGAAAGTAAATAAAAATTAATTATTTCACAGACTTAGGAGTATATATATATATATATATATATATATATATATATATAGCTCAGCATCCTTTGAAAAGATTATATCACATATATACTAAATTGGGAAATATTAAGAAATAGCAATGGCTTCTAATTCTAGTTCTAGTAAAAATGAAGTGAAGAAGGCTCAGAAGAAGAAACGAGAAACTAAACCTGATGATGCATGGGAAACAAAGACTCTTAATGAATTTCGATTGCATGATCCAATCCCTAGGTTACACACCATATACGCGGCTGCTGGTCAAGGGTCTATTAGGTACAAATTGGAGTATGGAAAACATACCAAGTAATCTTATCATACATTGTTCATTACGAACATTAGGTGATCTATAATGATTATCTAGCATATAATAAAGAGTGAACTACGTACCTGAACTTGAACTATGTCTTTTGCACGCCAATGATACCTGAACTTTAAAAATATCTTGGATAGTCCTTGAACTAAGGGATAATCACATTTTTAATAATTTTTCACTTTTCAGTTTAATTTTAAACCAAAAATACCCTCAAAAGCTTGGAGGGCATTTTTGTCCATAAAAAATCGGTCATTATCACACTTTTGCTTTTCAGAATATGTTTATTTTTCCGTTGCAAGTCCCCTTTCTCTCTCTTCCCTCTATCTCTCAAGTATAGAGCGTGTGTTTGTGTTAATTCTTCATCAAAATACCCAATTTCTTCTTCTTCTTCTTCTTCTTCTTCTTCTTCTTCTTCTTCTTCTTCTTCTTCTTCTTCTTCTTCTTCTTCTTCTTCTTCTTCTTCTTCTTCTTCTTCTTCTTCTTCTTCTTCTTCTTCTTCTTCTTCTTCCCTCTTCGTGTTTTTTTCCTCAATGTCTACTGTGTCAGTAAATAACTCGGATGAAGGGGGAAATGGTTGTAGGTGGCTTCGATTTCAATACGATAATTGTTGGTGTCGCGAAAGAACGATTCTGAAAATGGCGCTCGATAGCTCGTGCCTGTGTCGTCATTCTGGTTTCTCGAAGATGATGCTAGTGCTCGTTTTTTTGGAGGCATTACGCATTACCCTATCTAAGACGGAAATGGAGGTTGTTGGAGGAAGAGGGAGAGTTCCTTGACTGACTTGCGAGGGCGAGTGGCCGCTGGTTTCAGGAGGAAGAAGGGGAGTGGGAATGGAGGGATGAGAGGTGAATTTGAGAGAGAGAGAGACGAGAATTTAGTTGAGATGAGAGAGAAGTTCATTTTAGAAATTGGCGTGTAGAAGTCAAAAGGGGTTTTGTGAGTTTTGAAAATATTTTACAGCTAAATATTATACTCCCTCCGTCCCATAAAAGTTTAGTCATAACTTTTAGGCACGGAGGTTAAGAAAGGGGTTTTGTGAGTTTTGAAAGGAGTAATATAATTTGATATATGGAGTATTACATATTTGGTTCATTCCTTTATACAATCGGACAAAAAATATGTAAGTGTATCTCCAAATCACGTACACCAAATCACATCCACCTGCGTATTTTGAAAAGCAAAAGTGTGATAATGACCGATTTTTCTGTATAGACAAAAATGCCCTCCAATCTTTGGGAGTATTTTTGGTATAAAATTAGACCGAAAAGTGAAAAAGTATAAAAATGTGATTATCCCTTAGTTCAGGGACTATCTACGATTTTTTAAAGTTCAGGTACCATTGGCTTGCAAAATGCATAATTCAGGGACCATTTGCGTAGTTCACTCATAAAGATAAATAGGGTAATATTGTTTTCTCATATACATATCTATTTCTACAGTTATGTGTTTTTTGTTTTGTCCGGGTTTCTCCGGTTTGGAAGGCCTTTGAGAGCTCGTGAGGCGTTGTTTTGTTTTGTTTTCCCCTTCATCACTCTATATAAAAAAATTGTATCGAAGACTAATAGTATGTGTGGGAATGAATGTTATGCGATCGATTCATTTTTCTTTTAAGTTTGGTTATTAGCTGATAATTTTATTAGCAATATTTTTTCTAGCAATTTGGCCTTTAGTATAAATATGTCAACAATCGTCAACGACATTCTCTATTTTCTAACTCATTTTTTTTTACTAATTTGTTACCCTCTCAAATTTGTCATTGTGAACACACAATGTGATCGTTCCTCCCCTACTGTTTGGGGTTGTGTCCACCTTCATAATTCGCCCGTTATAAAGCACCTACGATATTAATTGATCTATCCGATCCTACTAATTCTGCTTTCTATATCAACCATAGCCTAATTCGTCACTTCAACTATAATAAGATTGTCTTGGGCAATCCAAAATCGAGTTTGTCTGTGACATTGATGCTGAATATCGATGTTTCATATGATACTAATCATTATTTTGATGAAAATAGATTATAACTATCATATTTAAATATTTCATAAAAATATATCCATGATCCATTTTTTGCTGAATGAATTGACACTCTATTGATTTTCCACTTATTTAGATCAACAGCACAACCACTGAATGTAGAAATTTGTAAATATTGAATGAAATTAAGTATCAAAATCATACGTATAAACTTAAAATCGTCCAATATTGTAGAAACTCTATTAATTTTCCCCTTCATCCCTCTCGCAATCCCCAAATCCTCGCCCTTCACCGTCAGCCGCCCCCGGAGGGACCGGAGAAGGACGTGGAGGGGGTCGTCGTTGTAGGAGGCGAGGTCGGACTTGGATCGCTAGCGGGAGTGGATCATGTGGGTGACGGTGAGGGCGGCGGAGGAGCGGCAGCGGCGGAGATGTGGAGGACGGAATCCACGCGGAGGGCTTGGCTTTGAGTAGGATAGGCAGTAGTGTTTAGCAAAATTAAACTATCTGAGAGTAAATAAAAAAATTTCATATAAAAAAGATATTAAACAGAAATGAAAATATAATTAAGAGAATAAAAGTAAAATAGAAAGAGATTTAATAATTGCCAGAAAAATAAATTTATAGCTTGTACCATAACTTAAAAAGTTAGCGGGAAAAAGTTAGTACTATGTTTGAATTTGTTTTCACTTAATTAACCGTGAAAGAGAGTTAACTAGAAAATTAAATTTATAGCTTGTACCATAACTAGAGAAGTTAGTAGGAAAAACTTAGTACTATGTTTGAATTTGTTTTCACTTATTTAACCAAAAGTTAGTAGGAAAAACTTAGTGTACTACGTTTGAATTTGTTTTCACTTATTTAACTGTAAAACAATGTAGTTTTCTAAACACTATATATTGTTGATATTTTTAACTCAATGACATTATTTTCTTTATACATAGAGTCACAGACGTCGTTGCTTGATTATTTACATGATTTTGTTTTATTTGATACTCCTGCATTTTAGTATTCTTTTTCTCTTTTCATATTATTTCAGAAACGGCAAACAATAATTAATGTAGGTAGTAGCCCCTTCTAAATTTTCCACTTAATGATTATTTGATACTACATAAAAAGATCAACTACTGCGTAGTACTATTGACAACTGATAATAGATGCAATCTGCATTCCACACTTGCACGTTTAACACATAAATTTAGGTATTGATATTTAGTGAATTAAATTATACTAGGAGCATCCCCAACCATGCTTTTACCAAAGAGCGGATGTAGGTCCGGTCCCACATTTATTAATTTTTTACTCCATGCTCTTCTCGAAGAGCACAATACCCCCATGGCCACATCCATGCTCTTCCGCAATGACATGCTCAAGGGTCCCATCATTCTATTATTCAATTTAAATAAAAACATTTTCATAATATTAAAATGCATTAAAAATATCCAAAATACTATTACTAATTACTAAAAATTAAAAATTACATAATTAAAAGCTTAAAAATTAAAAATTTCATAATAAAGTCTAAAAAATAAAAATTACATAATTTAAATCCTAAAATTAAAAATTACATAATTAAATTCATAAAAATTAAAAAACCACTACTCATTGCCGAATTTCGCCCAAATGTGTTTGATTAAGTCATCTTGTAGCTCAGTGTGGATTTTGATATCGCGTATTATTTGGATCCTCTCGCGCACCGTCTTATGCATACATCGGCGTGGGGGAGACCGCGGTTGAGCTTCCGGCTTCATCCTCGTCATTAAAGTTAGGCGCCATCGGTCCTTCGTCGGCTATAATCGTGTTGTGGAAGATAATACACGTGTACATGATGTCGGCAATATTCTTAACGCACCACAGCCGAGACGGGAGCCCTCACAATGTTGAATCGGCCTTGAAGGACCCCAAAAGCTCTTTCGACATCTTTCCGAGCAGCCTCTTGACGCTGCGCATAAAGAACCCGTCTCGGGTCTTGCGGATTGTTGAGCGTCTTCATGAAAGTCGACCACCTTGGGTAGATATCATCGGCGAGATAGTAACCCATGTGGTATGGATTTCCGTTGACGGTGAAGTCGATCATCGGTGCTACACCATTCAAAACATCATTGAAGAGTGGTGAAGAATAGAGCACGTTCAAGTCGTTGTTGGATCCGGCAACACCAAAATATGCATGTCAAATCCATAGGCGGTAGTCGGCGACTGCTTCAAGGATAAGCGTTGGGCCGCCGCCTTTGTGGCCGCTTAAGTGTTGCCCCCTTCAAGCATTCGGGCAATTCTTCCACTTCCAGTGCATGCAGTCAGTGCTGCCAAGCATACCGGGAAATCCGTGGACTGTTTCGTGAAGATGAAGCAACCGTTGACAATCTTCGGTGGTAGGTGCCTGAAGGAATTCCTCACCGAAAGTAGAACGAACGTCGTCGCAAAATTTTTTGAAGCATTCGATTCCAGTTGACTCACCCACATGCAAATACTCATCGAAGAGATCAGCCGTTTGCCCAGTAGCAAGTTGTCGGATGTCACAAGTACACTTCTGCAACGCCGAGAGACTTTGTCGACCGGTTGCGTCTCTACGTGATTGAAAGTATTCAGCACGGGCGGATAAATTGTTGACAACATGCATAAACAACCGTTTTGACATGCGAAAACAGCGCCGAAAGTAATCTTCCAGAAACCGCAGCTCGTCGGAAAAATAGTCGGCAACGAGCCTTTCGTGGGCTCCCTCTCGGTCACGAGGGATGTAGCGACGATTTGATCTAGTTGGTCGAGGAGGAGGGGAGGGGTAGCGGCGGCGACATAGGCTTCATAGGCGGCACGATATTGTTCATAGTATTCTTGTTCTTCGCGCTCCGCTTCCTCAATAATATCACTGAAATCCATTTTTGAATTTAAAGAGAGTATGAGTGAGAGATGAAGATGTACATGAGTTGCATGAAAAAATATGAATGAGAGATAATTTGATGTGAAAAATGGATGATGAATGAGTGTATTTATAGATGATTTTGGGATTAAAAAATTTTAAAAGAATTCAAAAAAGGTAATAAAACGGCTATATTTTTGGGAATCCGAAAATATTTTTATTTTTAATATTATTTTTGATTTTTTTTAAATAGAAATTGCAACGGCTAAGCCGTTGGCGAATGAGAACGCGCCACGTTGCCCTGCTCAGCGGCACGGGCGTGCTCGATACATCGAGCAGCACCGTGCCGTCGGCGAGAGTGCAGCTGCGGACAGTAGCGTGCCGCGCCGTCGGCACGGACAGCGTCCTTCCCCAAGAACACCGTTGGGGATGCTCTAAAATAAGTGACAAATAAAGTTTTGAGAAGTGATAAATGTACATAAATTTTACATACATAATTAGATTTTTTAGGTATTTCACATTTGAAACTGATTCAAGATTTTTAGTTTCTTTTAAATAAATTAGTACTATATTATATATTTATCCTATAAAAATAGATATGCTAGATTAGATATGAGAAATCTTGGGCATCTTTCTCTCCTCCCTTCCACATTTTTTGGTGTATGACTGTATACAGTATTATCAAAAAAATTCTAACTCACCCCCTTCCTTCATTTAAGGATGTTTATCCTGAAATTTGTCCCATGCTTCCATCTCCATTTTTGTCTATCGCACAAAATTTAACTCATTTTACTTTTTATCATTTTTATAGTGGTGAATATATGCGTTTCATTCGATACAAATCATGATATTATCTTCATGAAAATTGATCAAAACTATCGCATACAAATATTTCATAAAACAACTCTTAACAATCCTTCAATTCTCCCACTTATTTAGATGAACAAAACAACCATTGTTTGGTACAAAATTAACAAACAAACCAGGACGGAAGGAGCAAGAAAAACGAGTGAAGCTTAAAGGCGGGCAGCAGCCGCCGGAACAGAGGCCGGCACCGCACAATCGAGCACCACCACGTCATCGAGGTGCTCACTCACCACCTCTGATACGACGCCCAATGCTTCAAGCTCCTTGACCACCGCAATCGACGCGATCGAGAAACCCTTGCTCCTTTCCGGCGAGAAATTCTCCCCCGCCGTCAGCTGCTCAATCGCATCAAATTTCCCCTTGATCCCTCTCGCCATCTCCAAAACCTCGCCCTTCCCGCTCTCGTCCTTCACCTTCATCACCGTCAGCCGCAGTGCCGCCCCGGGAGGGACCGCCACTGGCCCGGAGAAGTCCTCGGCCACCCAATCCACGGCCATGACGTCGTCAACGACGGGCTTGACGTAACCGGCCACGACGGCGACGTGGACAGGGTCGTCGGTGTAGGAGGCGAGGTCGGACTTGGATCGGTAGCGAGAGTGGAGCATGTGGGTGAAGGTGAGGGTGGAGGAGCGGCAACGGGAGACGGGGCCGGCCGAGATGTGGAGGACGGAATCAAGGGTTGCGAGGCCGTTGAGGTTGCGGATCATGTCGTTGACAGCGGAGGGGTCGGCGGAGGGCTTGGCTTTGAGTAGGACGACGTGCTCGATGATATGGCTGGGGGCGGAGGAAGACATTTGGACGGAGAAAGGTGCACGGAAATTGCGGCGGAGTGGCAGCGGAGAAGGGGAGTGAAGGGAGAGGGCGGCAGGTCTTATACGAAGCATTGTTGGAGTCTGATTTCTGCTCACATTTCACCAATCTAATAGTTAAATTTTGAATAAAACTAACTCCATCTATCAATATACTCCTAAAAATGAAAATGAAATGAAATTAAAAATGAAACTAGATTATAGTAGAGATTTCTAAGCCATATTTCACTATGCAAGCTAACAAGATGAATGCTACTATCTACAAATTATGATTGAATTTGGCTCTGAACACGGTTACAGTTAAAAGGATTTGGAGTCTCTTGGGAATTCTGTCGAACAGGTGATAGGGCATTCCCTAGCATCAATTTTCCATTCCAATCTCGAAAAAATCACCCCCAATTCAAGTCATAAATTCTAGCAGACAAGTTTGAGCATCACATAAAGCCAATTACTATGAAATAACCCCAATTCAAGTCATAAATTGAAGGACAACTTACTACTACCTTAATCTTTCCAAGTCAATGTTAGAATGCAAGTGGAATAAGATATGCTATAAAAAATGCTTACCAATTTTTAGGAATGGGTGTGAAGCTTGATTCTTCAATGGAGGATGGAGAAGGAGGCGAGCTTTGGGGGATGGCGTTGGAGAAATCCGGCGGTAGTAGGAAACCGAGAGGAGTATATGTATATGTCGCGAGAGATTTGAGGATGGAGAATTTTATTCTTTTTCTCTTTTAATATAATAGTATTTCATAAACGGCAAACAATAATTAATGTAGCCATTCTAAATTTTCTACTTAATCATTATTTGATGTATAAAAGATCCACTGCTACTATATTGAGGTTTAGTTAATTAAATAATAGTATTAAAATAAAAGAGAAATAAAGTTTAAATGAAAAAAAAAGAGATAAAGTATAATTGATAATTATCGGAATAAAGGAATTAGAAGATCGATGAAAAAATAAAAGAAAGAATTTATTATCAAAAAATAAAATGCTTCACTTGGGTTAAAATGTTTTTTTTTAAATACACCTCACTTATATTAAGACATGAGAATATCATTTATACCTATCTAGAATATCTCAAATTAATTTTCAAGACTTAACACAACAACAAAATTGGCCTCATTTTATTTTAATATATTTATTCTGCTAATTAGACTCATTTTATTTAAGTATTCTTCCAGTTTAGATAATTAACTAACTAAAATTAGCTAACTAAATCCAAAATTTAACTAGTTTTTCTAACTATAGTTTGAATTTTTAAAATTTTGGGTGTATATACTATCTCTCTCACAGCTCCCAGTCCGATTATAAATCTTTAAAAAGAGTCATTTTCTATGTTCCAACTAAATTGATTCGAATTTATTTTTTGAAGTTAGAATCATTCCCTAGTATTTTGATAAAAAAATTTAAATATTAAATTACTTTTATTTTTTCTTCTATTTTACTAGTATCTTTTATTTCGTCTATTTAATTTTATTTTCATTTTATTTATTTAATAAAATTTCTTAACTTCTGTGTCTAAAAAAATAATTCAATTTAATCGGCACGGAGAGCATATAAAATTATTCCCTTCTCCTCATAATATTAATAAGTGAGATAATTTATTTTAGACGTCATATTATGATATTATTTGTCATTTCATAAAAGTATTATATACATTTCAAAATTTTGTTTCATAGTTTGAAATCAGCGTGAAGATAAATTATTTTAATATAAAATAAATTTACAGTCTGTACCATAACATTAATAAATTAATAGGAAAAGGCTAGTATTATGTTTGAAATAGTATGGCTTTTGAACACTATATGTTGTTGATATTTTTAACTAAACGATAATGTTGTTTAACATATATACTTTCACGATTATCATATTAAATAAAATTTCACAAAATAATATTATTACAATGCCCAGAGACAAAAAAAAACGTTGCTAAAAAGATGGAATTTGCAAATAGTAATCTTTTTTTTGTTTTAATACACAGTTACGTAATTTTACTATTCTGATAAAGAATACCAAATCAAATAGATACAACCATCGGCGGATCCAGGTGGGGTCGCGCGGGGTCGGCCGACCCCACCGGCGGTCCACCGAACACTGCCGGAAAACATCATCTTCGACCTTTGACCTGGTGCAGTTCCGTCTCCGACCCCACGACCAGCTTCAACTCTACCCGAAGCCTTCCGCCTTTTCCAAAAACTAAGAGGAGAAAGGAACAATACTAATAAGAATAGAGTAGAGATAGATAAGGGGAGGGGTTGCAGAAGAAGCTGATGTATTCTCAACGAAGAAGATGAACAGAGAGGTTAATATTGATTTTTGGGCTGAGGAGTGGTTAATACTCCTATTGATTGTTGGGTTAGAAAATCTATAAGTAAAAAATCTAATTGATTGCCTCTGGTCACTCGTCGTTAATACTGCTTTTTCATTTAATTCGCCTGCCAATAATTTTCTAAGCCATGTAGTATTAACTTTTTTTCTCCTTAATTTTCCCACAAATTTACATAAATTCCTAATTTATTTAAGTTTATTAGTTAAAAAAATCAGTCAATACTGTCCTTTTTAAATAATTTTATCTTTATTACAAGAGTTACAACTTTCTTTATAAATAAAAATTCAATATTTCTACCCAATTATTATTTTGATTAAATAGAAAGTTATAGTAAGAGACAAAGATTAAGATTTTGAGGGGCATAGGCTTTGCACAAAAAAAATTGGTGCGTTATTGATATTCTTTTAATCATGTTTTATTATTTTTTTACTTTTATTTTGTTTATTTGACCTAATTTTTATGAATATAATAATTATATACTTATATTTTTTTATTATTGATTTTAATTACCATCCATATTAAATTAATGGATAAATTTATTTTAAAAATATCTTGAGTTTGTATCTGTTCTCATGAGTTTTATCTGTTCTTCTGGTGCTAATGTTGAACACAATCAACGACTGAAAGATATGTTTGCAATTATTTCCAATGATAAAATTTCGGTCAGCTTCAAAATATGAATATTCGTAAAAGTTAAAAATATGAACTCGTAAAAGTCAACTATCGTGATAAAACAAAGATAATTTTATTTGTAATGTATTTTTATAATATATATAATATTATTATATTAATTATCTCGTCCGACCCCACGATTTTTAAATCCTGGATCCGCCCATGGATACAACACATATCTGCGTGGATCCTAGTTGTAAATCTATAATTTCTATCCATCTAAATTTTCAACCGAGGAAGATGAAACGTGTCAATATATTGGACTGAAAGCGAATTGTCAAAATTATTTTGTATGAGTTGTGTAAATAGCCCTAGTTAGAGAAGTAAGCCTCCTTCCCCTCACATTTATTGAAATCTTTTTGTTTACGCCTTCACTTGTTACTGTGCATCACCTTCTCTGCTTATATAAATAAATCTTCAAATTGTTGACTCATAGTATTATTGCTTACTGCTTTGGGTGGAATCTTGAAATCTGTAGCACCCCTCTCTCTTGCAAGGTTAGTGTGTGTGTTTCTTTGTTTTTAAGGTTTCTGGTTCTGAAATTTGGGGTGACTTTGTAAAGGTCTAGTCTTTCTAGTTTCTGTCTTTGACTCTTTGTGAGGCAATTTTGCTAATTTAAGGTGGTGGGAGCTTGATTATTTACATGATTTTGTTTTATTTGGATAATTTGATTGTTTTGTGGGAAGATCTGTACCAATTCAGCAATGTTTTGGTAGAATTTTGGATGATGATGTGAGTTGTTCAGTTGGCAAAAATTGGATCTTGAATGATGATCAATGTACTACTTTGCATTTGTTGGGAGTGTTGCTGTCTATTTCTTGGAGTGATTTACATGGAATTAATGTTGATTTTTTACTCTAATTTGGTAGCAATTGGACTGTTGTGGCTGATATGATGTTGGATCTTATTTGAAATTTGAAAGTTGTTTTGCTGGTGAATGTCTCAATCAGTTGTGATGCCTTTAATTTTGTGTTTATGATCTTTGGAAATGTTAGACTTGTTTTCTAATATTTGCGATTTTTATTCACTCATTTGAAATTTTGGTGTGAGTAGTGTAAAAGAATGTTGTTGAATGCTTGAATTTCTGTCTTTGTTATATATGTATTGTATTGATGTTTGTGTTTTGTTTCTGGTTCGATCTCGCTGTTATTTGATTCAGAAATCGGAAAAAGGGATATTTGCAAATGGCTAAGGAAGTATCACATGGTGGTGAGAACAATACGGGCATAAAGTCTCCTCCCGAGCCTTCGCCGTTAAGAAAAGCCAAGTTTTTTCAGGTACGAAAAATGGGCATATCTCTTTGTAGTCGTATCAGTTTCTGTATATCAGTATCTAACAAATTTTCTTGAAATTATGTGTTTTCTCAACTGTGGAAGTCACATTTTTTAATTAGCTTTTATTTGATGGTCCTTGCAGGCAAACATGAGAATCTTGGTTACCGGTGGGGCCGGATTCATTGGGTCCCACTTGGTCGACAAGCTGATGGAGAACGAGATGAATGAGGTGAGACCATATGGATAATATCCTTGCTCATGTTCGTATATTTTGACAAACTAGTTTTGAATGAGTTTTAATGGCTTCTATTCAGGTGATTGTTGTGGACAACTACTTTACTGGATCCAAGGACAACTTGAAGCAATGGATCGGGCATCCAAGATTCGAGCTTATTCGCCATGGTAGGCATTTTAACTCTCGGTTGAATACATGAGACCTCACGAACGACCTAAGTATGAGTTTTTTCTTTTCCAAATGCTCTATCTCGAGGTTCTTTTGGAATTACCTTCTCGTTTGTAGTACACCAAAGTCTTTAGGTGAGCAGCATTTTTTTTGTTGGTTGACTTCAATTATTTTCAGACGTGACGGAGCCGTTATTAGTTGAAGTTGATCAAATATACCATCTTGCTTGTCCTGCCTCCCCAATTTTCTACAAATACAATCCTGTGAAGGTCGGTGCTTGTTTCTTTACTTATGTGCTGTTATAATCTGGATATCAAGTAATTCTTTCGGGATAAAAATGGCTTTCGTTGATTTAGCAAGAGCAACGCACCATGTTTGAATATGTTTTAATCCCCTTGTTATGATGCTAACAGACAATAAAAACAAATGTGATCGGGACACTGAACATGCTGGGGCTTGCAAAGCGAGTGGGGGCAAGGTAAACCAGCTCGTCTTCCTTTTTAATTCTTGTTTTTTAATTCTTGTTTTTTTCTTTTCTGGAACTATTAATTCAGTGCGTACAATTAGGATCTTGCTGACCTCAACATCAGAGGTTTATGGCGATCCGCTCGTGCATCCTCAGGACGAGAGCTACTGGGGCAATGTGAACCCGATAGGTAAAACTGACTTCTTTATTGAAGTGGATTGTTTGAAGTAACCGTTGGAGATAGATCATAATAACGTTATTGCGATCAAATGTGGTGCTGCAGGAGTTAGGAGCTGCTACGATGAGGGGAAACGAGTGGCTGAAACGTTGATGTTCGACTACCATAGGCAGCATGGCATTGGTAAGCATTGGTCTTTCAGTGTTTGTTTTATGTGTGTTTGTTTACCTCGACTTTCACAGTTTATGTATCATGTGTGAGGAGTCTCACCTCGGTAACTTAAAACATGAACCGTGAAACAGAAATCAGAATTGCGAGAATTTTCAACACCTATGGACCCCGGATGAATATTGATGATGGCCGGGTTGTCAGTAATTTTATTGCTCAAGCAATACGGTGACTATCCTCTTCTCATTACCAACAATTATAAATTTCCACCGATTCACACACAAACACACACGTTTTTATTTAAACACGAATATTTTACATATCTTCTATCTCTTGACATGTGAGTTCTTCCCCCATACATATCGCATTAACAGTTTTGCTCTTGCCACTTCAGAGACGAACCATTGACAGTACAGTTGCCTGGAACGCAAACGAGAAGCTTCTGTTATGTTTCCGACATGGTATGCAGTTAATCTCATTCCGACTGGTAGTAATGTGAATGGATTTCGATAATAATTCACTTTCTTTTACCAAAGGTCGATGGTCTTATTCGACTGATGGAGGGGGAGAATACCGGACCAATCAACATCGGCAATCCAGGTAATATACACCCCACATCATTTCGAACGTGTTTGATCATGTAATCCGTTGCCCTCCTCAGCCGAGATAGGTTTTACTCATTAAGCTCTATTGCACTAATCTATCAGGTGAATTTACAATGACTGAGCTTGCTGAGACAGTGAAAGAGGTAAGTTGAGATGCTTTATTCTAGTTTTGAAAACACAAATGGCTAAATCCGGAAAAATATACGCAACGATGCAATGCCCTTGGCCTTGCAGATGATAAATCCGAAGGTGGAGGTGATAACGGTGGAGAACACTCCGGATGATCCGCGCCAAAGGAAGCCGGACATAACAAAGGCGAAGGAGTTGCTGGGGTGGGAGCCGAAGATCAAGCTAAGGGACGGCATTCCCCTCATGGAGGACGATTTTCGCAAGAGGCTCGAGATCCCGAGGAAGAAGTGATTGCTGCCTTGTTGGACTATATATGGTTTCTATATAAGTATGTGTCTTATTCCAAGTTGAGTATTTGCTTTTTGGCATTCTTGAGATTTTCATGCTTGTTGATATCTAAGGACTATACTGTTGAAAGCCCAGATCTTCTTCTCATTATGCAACACTTTTTATTTTTATTTTTTCATTTTTAAAAGTCTTAATTTGTCATTTTGATCACTCCCAAACATAAAAGTATCAATTTGTTTCTAGTAAGAGTGTTACACATCATATAAAAATGTGATTTATATTTCACTAATTTTGTCACACATATATATTAACTAATTCCTTGAAACTGTATTTCTATTAGTTAATACATTTAATCAATTCTTTCACGAGACTGAGACGAGATTGAAGTAGGAGTATTATTTTCACTACGGCAAATTAATAAAAATCATCTAGTTACGTCACATTTTGATACATTTTGCAATTTTAAATCGCTGGATAAGTTATTATGTTTAGGTTTGTTTGCAAAGATCTTACAATGTAAAAATTTAATCTCCTAAATATACTATATTGTTGCTATTTTTTAGTTAAATGACATTATTTTCTTTTACCAATACATGATATCGTTTGGCTCATTAGCGATGGCGTCCATGTATGATTTTGTTACTGTTGCATAAGATTTTGACCAAAAAATTTCAAATTTTCATCGTGAGATAACTGCTATGCCAAATTTTGAGTATATTTCATGATTTTTTTGACAAATTTCCCTTTTTATTACTCCCATTCGTCCACGAAAAAAATCCTCATTTTGCCATTTTAGGATACCCAAAAAAATAGTCTCATTTTTTAAAATGAAAAATTTCTAACTTACGTTTCTCATTTTTTCTCATCTCTTATAGTACTACTACTTTACCCAATTTTTTCCTATCTTTTAATTAACCCACTTTTTCAACTCATCTATCTTACTTTACCAATTTCTTATTAAAAACGGTACTGCTCACAAATAGAACTATATTTTATGGACGGAGCGTATTATATTTTTATTTATTTTAAATTATAAAAATAGTTTAGTGATCTACTCCTACTATATACTGTATAAATTTATTTTGATAACTTTTTTGTGTCTAAAATTGGGAATCGCAATTTATCTATTTGCAAAGATATATAGAGTATATCTTTAAAAGTTCAAAATTTGGATGTCAGACTCAACATTTAATTAATTATGATAAAGTTGGAAGTCCAATAAATTATCCACTATTCCCACATTTTTATTGCAAACATAATTCTCCATATAAAAATATCTGGGATATGGGGCCAAGCATTTTCTGCAACACAAGTCAGTAAGGTTCGGAGTCTGGTGTAGGCTTGGATCCGAGCCTGAAGATCTTCCGAACCTAAATATACACGTGTGAGATCGATAGTCGATACATTGTCGATTACTGAAAATTAAATCTATCTGAAAAAGCTTAGACAAATAAAATAAAAATAGTACTCCATATATTTTTAAAAATAAGTTTTTTTAGTATTGTGCACTTAAAATATTTTAAAATTAATTACGACTAATGCTATGTTTATTGAGCTAATATTCTGTGGAAAAAAATCTACTCTTTTAAATTTTTAATACAATCTACGTTACCATGTTAAATTTGGTCCTTTTTTCTCGAATTACTCTTACTAAAACAATGAATTTTAATTAGTAAAGATTATAAAGTAAAACGTGTTTTCAAAAATTTATATTTTATAAATCTCATCTTTAATATTTTTGCAACTTAGTCACATTTTGCTATACAATTTTTATTATAGTTGTATATAATAATATTAATATTAACAATAAAACATTTGATTTGAATAGATTTATGTAAGAAAAACGAAATAATGAATTTATTAGCCTTCTCATTTTCCAAATATTTTAATTCAAGCTAATCTTTCTAGGGATTCCATATATTATCTAGGTACCAACAGAATGAACCAAAAGTTTCTACTTATACTATATAATATATATTTATCAATTATCATATGACATTTCCTTATTAATGTAGATCATATAGTAGGATGCGATATACTACATTAAATGTTCCAACTTGAATTACTCAAATTTAACTATGAAAGTTATGAATATCTATGAAAATTACTACATTGTCGATTACTGAAAATTAAATCTATCTGAAAAAGCTTAGACAAATAAAATAAAAATAGTACTCCATATATTTTTTAAAATAAGTTTTTTTAGTATTGTGCACTTAAAATATTTTAAAATTAATTACGACTAATGCTATGTTTATTGAGCTAATATTCTGTGGAAAAAAATCTACTCTTTTAAATTTTTAATACAATCTACGTTACCATGTTAAATTTGGTCCTTTTTTTCTCGAATTACTCTTACTAAAACAATGAATTTTAATTAGTAAAGATTATAAAGTAAAACGTGTTTTCAAAAATTTATATTTTATAAATCTCATCTTTAATATTTTTGCAACTTAGTCACATTTTGCTATACAATTTTTATTATAGTTGTATATAATAATATTAATATTAACAATAAAACATTTGATTTGAATAGATTTATGTAAGAAAAACGAAATAATGAATTTATTAGCCTTCTCATTTTCCAAATATTTTAATTCAAGCTAATCTTTCTAGGGATTCCATATATTATCTAGGTACCAACAGAATGAACCAAAAGTTTCTACTTATACTATATAATATATATTTATCAATTATCATATGACATTTCCTTATTAATGTAGATCATATAGTAGGATGCGATATACTACATTAAATGTTCCAACTTGAATTACTCAAATTTAACTATGAAAGTTATGAATATCTATCATCTGATAAACTTTTCAGTATCGAAAAGGTAAGTTTTTTTTTATATGGTACAAAATCTTCTACCAGTAAAGATAAGAAAAAATCAGAAATACAGAAATAGTTCAAAATATAAAAACAACAACAAAAAATAATAAATTAATCCTATTTAAAATCATTACACCATTTCAAACAATAAAACAAAAGCAAATCGAGCAACACACACGTCATAATTATATGTCAATTATCATCTACTAAATAATAGCGATCTGAAAAAAGTTCAGGTTTGTCAACCTCTCGATGAATTTAAAATAGAGTGATGCTAAATGGCCATAATGTGGCCGGCCATAAAGAGTTAATTTAGTCCATTTACATGTATAAAAAAATTAGAATTATCGATATAAACTTATATGTGTGTGAATGGACTTGTGAGTTGATACTTATCTTTGAATTTCATTACGTAAAACACATTAATATCACGAATTACTGTATATGTTGAGCATCAATCAAGAAATGACAGTAGTAATAAGTTGAGCAAAAACTACGAAAGAGCAACACTAACATGTTGAGCAACATATAATGAAGATGATATAAAAGTAAAATCAAGTAGTATTAAACAAAAAATTTGAAAAAAAATCAATTTTTTTGTTATTTAATTAATTTATGGCTGGCCATAATGTGGCCGCATGGCTTTATTCTTTAAAATAAGTTTTTTTTTTTTGTTTACTTCAAACCCCATCAAATTCCCAAATAGTCCTAGTTTATGTACCTAAATATTATTTTGGAATGTATACATTGGTACAATTTCCCTTAAATATGATTTTAATAGATAAAAATTGATAGTTCAGAATAAAATTGGAAAATAGGAAACACTCATACAGAACCATCCTCTCAATTTCAAATATAATTAAATAATTATAATTGGAAATTATTAAATTCTAATTAGTGTCACATTTGATAGAAATGGTCATAGTTTGGAATGTATTTAAAATATATAAAAAAAATGAGAAGGACAATTATTCTCCCCCCAGAAGCTGTAGATGGGCTGTCAAAATAAATATTTTGGACCATTTTGAAGCTTCATTAAATAAATGTAAACGAACCAAGTACTATTTAGCAATGAATTCATACCTGCAGGCTGCAGCAAGCTGCTGTTGTTTTAATTTTAACCCTAAATTTACTATCTATAGTCTTTAGAGGTTGAAATGTATACATCAAATTCAAATGAAACCAAACCAAATGAAGAGTTGTGAATATGTACAAATGATACGTGTCGTCCAAATGGTCTACTTGAACACCAACATATTTATTGTTTGCGCATACAAAATATTGTTTTTTATGTACTTTTGTGGTAAGTATTATTTTCCATTTATATATATATATATATATACATAAATATTTATAAAGACTTTCTTCATGAGAACTGAGAAGGAGAAGTAATAACATTAATAGCTGCACGGGTACGATATGGTGGAAGATATGTGAGTATTAATTATATCCAAAGGCAATAATAGAATGTATGTTTATATAAAATAATCATAATAAAAAATGAGCAATAACTTATATTCAAATTAGGACTATATTTTTATAATTTTAGGATTAAAATATGGCAGTAGCCGCATGACTAGGAATAATGTCATGTAGAAATCAAATTGGGTTCATTGTAATTGATCAAGAATAATTATGTCAATTAATATTACAATCGATTATGATAATGCGATCATTCTTGGAGATTTGCTAATTAGCACAATTTGACTTATATTGAATGTAGTACATTTTATTGTTATAATGTGTTGATTCAGTCTAAATTATGTAAATTCAGTACTATAATGAAGTATATTTTCGAATTTGAAATGGTGCAAATGACAGTTGTCAATCACCCTTAATAATTGCGGGTTAATATAATTATGGATAATTTTACCCATAATGTTTTGATTTATATGGATAAGATAGTTAAATTTAGTCTTTCATATTTTAGTCAGTGGATAAGATTTATAAAAAATCTAAATACTCACTAAAAATAGTGCTTATTAACTCATAGACACAAAATAAAGGAGTATCGACTTGAACATCAACTTATATAAACTACATCAAATTATTCTACTTAGAGAATATAATAAGCACTTTTTTTTTGTTTCAAACTTGAACATGTAAACATATCAAAAAGAAATGATACTAGGTTTGTTTTCGTCATGCTAGGTACCGTGGAGTTTGTTAGTTTTCCGTGTCATGCCAATTGTTGTTGGTTTTTTTTTTTCTTTAGATTGACTAGGTTGTGTTGTTTGGTTGGGATTCTGATACTGCTTTTTGTGTGGATTTCTCCAGTATGGCTCACGACCGTTTGCCATGAAAATTTATTCGTTGTCGGTCCTCTTGATAAAATAATCTAAAAAATAAATGAAAGGAATGACAAACTGGAAAATCTTTTAAAAAAAGGTAAACATTGGATGAATCCAAAATTGTGGAGGCTGAAAATATGGATATTTTCTGTTGATGTGTACAGATAGTGATTTTATCATGTGTTTGTGTTCACAAATTTAAGGCCACCCTCAACGCGTCACGCGGGTGGCCCGTATTCTGTCACGAAGGGACGAGACGGCGGCGTGACGCGTTGCAGCGCCCTGTCTCGCCCCCAGCCCGTTCCGCGTTCCGTCCCGCCGTGACGAATGGCGAGACGTCTCGCCACGCGCCGAGGCAACGTGGCGCGCCGGCCGGCGACTGGGCATAGTCACGCTGACGCAATAATTCATTTTTTTAAAAAAATTCGAATTAAATAAAATAAAATGAAAAAATGAAAAATGGTAATATTATCGTTATATTACCGTTTTTCAATTTTTATTTATTTATTTTTTATTTTTTTACTCTATAAATACTCATAATTCATCCTCATTTCACACACAAATACACATCTATTCTTCCAAAATCATCTTCATTTCCTCTCCAATTTTCATCTAACCTCTCATCACAAAATGTCCGGCGACGAAAACTCTGGCGGTGGCGGCTCCGGGGGGTTCGACATCAACTCGTTCGGCGACTGGGGGGCATGTACAATGTCCTCGGTGGTGATTCCGGTTCGTCGACGCCTGGCACCCAGGGTTCGTCGACGCGGGGGGGGGGGGTACCAACCACCCCATTTCGATGCGGATGCATACGCCCGTCCCTCCGCCCCGAGGTATTCGCAGGGATTATCCCAGATTCGGGAGGATTATTCCGTTGATCCCACTCAGGAAGAAGGCCGAGGCGGTGGAGGTGGCCGAGGCGGGGGAGGAGGCCGAGCGGTGGAAGCTCCAGGGCAGAGGCGGAGGCGGACGAGGAGAAGGAGGATCTAGGCCGGCATCCGTACGACCCCAAAGAAATGCTGGCTGTGTACAACGCCTGGATCAGCGTCTAATACGATCCCATTGTCGGGAATCAACAACCCCAGAAGTGCTTCTGGGAAAAGGTCATTGAGGCCTACCACGAGATTAAGCCGAAGGGGTCCCGCCCCCGCACATATAAGATGCTCCGCGTTCACTTTGACCGAGTCGACAGAGAGGTCAAAAGATTCTGTGCTATCCACAAGAATGAAGCGGCTCATTACCAAAGCGGAGCTACGAGAGCTACATTATGAAGTAGGCTTTGCGAGTCTACTTCGATGACACCGGCAAACAATTCAAATATGTCGATATTTGGGAGGTCGTCAAAGACGAGCAAAGGTGGGTCGGCGGTGTCCGGTCCAGCTCGGGCTCGACCTCGAAGCGCACGAAGCACACGGCGGGTGGCCAATACTCGTCTAGTGAGGGCAGTTCGGGCAGCGCCCCACAAGAGTTTGTCTCGCAGGAGGTTGAGGCCCTGACAGACGATGCCGGGGGGTCCTCCCGTGGGCGCCGTCGGCCGCAAGGGAGAAATGCGGCGATGGCGGCTAGAGGGAGGAGGGGCCGAGCCGAATCAAGCCAGGCGGGCTCGGGCTCGGGGGGACCCTCGAACTCACTTATGTCCATGTACATGACCGCCACAATGGCGCACACTTCCGCATGACGCCTCCCCAATACCAAGCCTATCTTAACGGAATTGCGTTTATGGCAGCACAACTTGGCATTCCGCCTCCTCACGGTTTCAGTGCACCTCCACCGTCTTCGGGGGATGATTCGCCGGCAGAGTAGTTTTTTTTTATTTTCTTTAAAATTGTATTTTAAATTATGTCATTTTTATTTTTTAGGATTTTTATTAAGTATTTTTTTTATTTTTTTAAATTTTAAGTTGTATTTTTATTTTATGTTGTAATTTTATTTTATTTTTAATGAAGTGTGTTTTTTTAATTGAATTTGGTTGGAAATAAAAATAAAAAATAAAATTGAATGAATAGTAATTTAAGGGATGGTTATTCAAAAAAAATTTAACTCCTATATGAAGGAGGAAATTACAAATAAGGGACGGATGGTTGCAGGTTCCGTCCCTTAGTTAAGAGATGGAGCAAAAAAAATATATTGGGGTCTATAAATAGTAATTTAAGAAACGGATAAGTAATAGCGTCGCGGATGACCTAATAATCTTGAGTAATTACAAGTTACAAATTTCGAAATCTTCCATGCCTACCTATATGGAGTATATTATATCATTAATTGTTGTCACGTCACACTCAGGACATTTATGTTTGTGTTTCTAATAAAATTGTACTGCGCCACGAAGATGACTAGTCGTCACACACACATGTATTAATTCTTAATTGATACCATATGCATAATAATTTATTATATGGATTAATTGGTTTTCATTACAACCTGCTTCTTTGTTGGTCGCCATTATTTTAATTGGACGTTCAGAAAATTACAGTCAGCATTTTTTGACATTATTCTCAATCCAGATATTATACTAACTAAAATATGTTCTTTTTCTTTTTTCAAAATGACCAAAAAACATTATAGTATTTGATAATAAATAATTTGACCTAAATAAGTTTTTAGATTTTTGACATTACTCCATTTATTCAATCATACGTGGAGATCAGCCAAAAACTAAGAGGTTTTATTTCAAAATCAATCATTGATACAAACTATTCAAATTGAATTTTTTTTTAATTTCACATATCTAATATAGCACTCCATCAATTTGAATATAATACGTCACTAATTTGCAATAAAAGGAAATCCTATCTAACATAAAGTTTCCAATTTGTTTGGATTAAGATTTTTTTGTCAGCCTTTGATACTTATGAAACATGAAAACGAAATCGCCAGTTGTAACATATGGTCGATATTTTTCCATGTTTCAAATTTTTTTACGATATTGCAATTACTAAAGAATCTACATTCTCCTCCCATGCCCAGCCAATATATTATTTTGTATACTAGCATTATCAATGGCGGATCCAGGAATAAAATGCCGTGGGGTCGAAAGAAATAATAAAATATACTAATATATATACTTATAAAGATACATTATAAATGAAATATCTCTATTTTATATGTACTTCTACGATATTATGAAACTGTCAAAATTAGTTGCGAAAATATCTTCTAGTTGCTGTTGTTTTTGTTCGCCATTAGCATTAGAAGAGTTGATGGAAACTCGAGATTTTTAAAAAAATGAACTCTATCCGTCCCATAATATGAGTCACATTTGATGTAGACATGAGTTTTAAGAAATGTAAAGAATAGTGGGTAGGAAAAGTGAGTGGAACATGAGGCCCGCTTTTTTATATTGATTTTTTATAATAAAATGTGAGTGAAGTGAGTTAGTGGAATGTGAGCCCTATTTACCATTTATGACAAAAGTGAAATGTGACTCTTATTGTATGACAGACCGAAATGACAAAATATGACTTTTACTGTGGGACGAATGGAGTATCTATTAATCTAAAATAGAAGGTAACTAAAATCAATAACTAAAAGTAAAAGATAGATATTACTCCATCCGTCCCATAAAAATAAATACATTTTCATTTTGGAATGTCACATAAAATTATCTCCTTTTATAGTATTTCGTAACTTCCTTTTCTAGTAGATGAGCCACATTCTCCACTAACAATACTATAATTACTTTTTCTTTCCATTTATCTCTTATTTTAACAATTGTACATTAATTTCCATTTCATTCTAAATATTCATATTTTTATCGGACGGAAGGAATATCTATTAAAATTAGGTTAAAATTTATCGGTTACTACAATAATAAAATAAATTAATTAATAAAACATGACTACAAGATGTTCAATAAACTATACTCCTATAATATAATGCACCGAATCTTTTTTTTGCACAGCCTATGCTCTACGCCTCAAACCCTTAATTTGAATTAAAATTAATTTAGATTACGAGCAATCTTAGTTGTAATTTGTAAAGAAAGTATTAATCATTATAATAGAGATAAATTATTTATGAAGAAAGTATTCCCTGCATGTTTTAATTAAAATAAATGAAAAGGCCCAAACCTAAACCCACGCATAAAAGATTTAGCAGTAGAGGAAATAACAATGAAGGTGCAAAAGCTGCGCGCAGCTTGAAGATGAATCATGGGGCAGAGTTCCGAACGCCGTGGGGTCGGGGGCCGTTGGGAGGAGTATTCCGGCAGTTCACCAGGGATGGCGGTGGGGTCGGCCGACCCCACTCGACCCCACCTCCATCCGCCGCTGAGCATTATACATGATCGGTCCACTTCTTTTGTCGGTGATTTATAAATCCAAGGTCATATTTTTTCCATGTTTAAATACTATGATGTGTTAATTTTAGGCATCGCTCTAGTAAATTTGTTTAATCGTCTTTGTTTTAGTTTCCGACAGGTACAACGTAACATTTAATGTTTCTAAATTCTTAAAATTTGTTGATTAGTACAATTTAAGTCTTTGATTTAATTTTCGCTTATGTCATTGCTTGTTTTAGTGTATTTTCAGGCATTTTCTTCCATTAAGTTCATTAGGCTGGTGTCGTGAGATTTGTGATTGTTGTTTGAAACTTTTCCTTAGGCATGGAGTTAATGTGAGACTACTCTTGTGTAATGGGAGAGATTGGCAAAGAATTTCTAAGATGTGTAATGTATCAATTACTTTTATTTATTGTATTCATATGAGAGTACAAAAGATCAATCGACAAACATAAAAATAAAAAAGTAAAGAAGATCAACCGACAAACATACAAATAAAAAAGCAATGGAGCAACACATATCCTGACAGTACCAGCCAACTCCATCTATCTATGTAGTCTCACATATTGGCCCGTGCGTGTATATATAACCAAATATTGTTTGTTGTTCTATTTTGCTTTCAATTAAATAATGTGGCATCAACCGATTGCCTTAACATTTTTTATTTAAGAGCAAATGATGTCTATATTCCTAAAAAACATAATCAAGTATTTTTAATAAGTTCAAATCATATTAGAGTTATATAGCAAGGTATATACTAGTAGCGAGCTAAAAATATACTAGTAATTTGATAATGAAATCTTGTGGTGTGCGATGCAAAACACTTGCCATAATCTAGTAGTATTATTTTTGGTTATAGACATACTTTATATATTAAGGCCCCGTTTGGTAGCTATGTTACGATTAGATAAGAGGATTAATCCGGGTTTATTTGTGCATTTGGTAGCTATGTTAATAAACTTAATAGCCCGTGTTCTGTATCCGGCCCGCACAAAGCCCATTAAAAAATCTATGTTTCAGTCACATATGTAACCACTCATTTTGGCATGTTACATATCAAGGATACCTAGTTAATTTTGCAAAATACATTTTTACCCATAATTTAAAATTTTAGATATAACTTTGGTAATAAAAATAAGCTCCAAAAGAAAAGGAAAAAAAGTTCATATTATTAAACTCACCTAAGTGTGATAATATTGTATTTTAATATTACAACAGTCATAATCAATATATTATACATGAGGCACGTTTAGTATATTATTATTTATAATTACTAATTAGCTAGGAATTGAAGATATTATCAATAAGAGCAATAACTAAGACAAATTTAATATAATTAATTATTGCTCATCTAATCAGGGTAAACTATGCAATCACGTAATAAAGGTAATTTGTATTATCAATTTTATGCTGGAGACATAATTAACGTGGGCTTAGATCTAATTATTTGAATTGTTGTAAAATGTGAAATTACAAAATTTCACATAAAAATAAATAACTATTGTAGGCCCAGAAATCATTAATTATATATAAGAGTAAGACTAGAGATAGGAAATATGCAAATATCTATGCTTGAATTTTAAATTTTAAACTAGTATTACACCGTGCTATGCACAAGACATTTTCAAATATTGATTAGATTATAAACTAATTAAATAAAATTAGAAATAATATCACTATATAAAAATGGTAAACAAAAATTTAATAATATATAATAAATATAGATTAATAATAAATATGAGATAATTAATCACATATTATAATATTTTATTGTTAAATTAAAGATAAAGACATATTATATTAAAGAATTGAACAAGAGAGGAATCACACATAAATTTTGAATTTTTTTTATACACTACACTACCTATAGAATTAAACACACATAATTAAAGTTCTTTATTGAACAGATCCTCTCATTGTCTCACATCTTCTATAAAATATTAATTTAATAACGATATATTAGAATCAATCAAAACTAAAAATTAGGGTAACATAACCCATACTTATAGGAATTATTAGGGCAACATAAGGATTATTAAGTAATTACATAAAATTAATGAGGATAATTTTGACAATTACAATTTTAATTCTTATTTGTGACTGGTTGAACCAAACACTTAAATAAGATAACTCACAATTATCTTAATCTATCAAACACTCAATATATATTTCTTAACTAATTGAAACTATGATAAGTATCATTAATTGTATCATGCCTAGTCGAAACATGACATAGCTACCAAACCGGCCCTAAGAATGTTTCTTAAACATTTGAAACCCAAATCATTCAATTTAAAGCTCAAGCTCCATTACCAATTAAAATAAATAACGTACAAACCCTAATTGAAGGAAAATCAAGACATTTTTTTTCTTCCTTCTCTACCTCTTATCTCAATTCACCAACAAAAAAAAGAAGAAAAAATCAAAAGAAATTAGGAAAAACCTAATTTAATTTCACCAAGAAAAAGGAAAAAGGAAAAAAAAAAAGAAAAGGGCGCGACCACCATTCCCCTCACGAGCCCAGCCCATTGTCGCGCTTCCTGTCCACTTGTCATGCCCCTTCTCTACACCCTATTCCGGTATTCCATCGTCCAGCCCAACCCATTGTCGCGCTTCCGGCCCATTCGCTCCCGTCACCCCTTCACGATCTAACCCTATTCTCAACGACCTCGCCACCGCCGCAAACGCAGCTAAGCTTGTGAGTTGCCCTAGTGAGAAAGTTTGAATTTTAAAAATAATTAAAACTTTATAAATGTAAAAATAGGTGTAGTAATGATACATACGTAATTTTCCACAATTGACTAGATGAGAATGCATCCTCATTGACTCCAAACCCAACCAATCAATACTATAGATTTTTAATCGTATTAATAAAAAGGAAAATACATAGATATTGAAATAAATAAACAAAAATGACAGGTGGAGAAGCAAGATTTGAGGAAAGTGAATTGGAGGTGAGAGAAAAACAGTACTATTACTTTACATAGTATTGTATACTATTTAGACAGAGTGTTGCCTGCCTCCTCACTGTCATATCTTCATATTCTCTCTCTCTCTCTCTGTAGATTCGATTTCATTCACCGCCGATCTCTCCATCTCCTCCGTTTATAATGCTCCAAGTTTTCCAAGGTATGTCAAAACTAATATACATACATATATATGTATCTACTTCTTCATAAAGTTTGAAAGAAAATTCTCTTCTTCTTCTTCTTCTTGAAACTTTGCTATCAAAATATTATTTTTTTTTAAATCCCCTTTAATTTTCTGAAGTAGAGTGACAAAATTGACTTTTTTGCAGCTGAAAAAATTAAAAAAACTGAAGATTTGGTTACATGATTAAAGACTGATAATTTCTCTTAAATGGGTCTGCGACTACAATAGAGATTTAAATTTTTGTTTCCATTTAAAGGAATTGAGATTTGGGTTTTCTGCAACTGAAACAAAAAAATCTTTAGGTGTACGGAGCAAAACACTTGAATTCCCCCATTCGTCCTTTGCTTTCTTGCTTAATATAACTGCCATTTTTTTTTACCATAAATAGTTTAATTCTCATTTTTTCCAGACACAAGCACTGCCATAATTTATTTCAACAAATTCTGTTTTTTGACCATCATTAATATTATCACCATTTTTCGATTATTTTGTTTTTTCTCTTTGTGTGTGGAGATTCTTCTTTTGAAATTTGTGAGTACATTGGAAAAAGGTTCCCTTTTCTGGAAATAGGATCTGCTTTTCCACATCTCATCATCCCTAAACAAAATACTAATAATAATTATTTTAATTATACAGTAGCAATAATTTCAACCCACAATCACAATCATGCTGATATTATTCTTATTATTATTGTAGTAAAATCATTACTAACTTGTAGAAATTTACATATTTTCAGTTTTCTTGTTAATCCCTCATTTTTTGTGGGGTGGGGTGGGTAGGTAGGGTGGGCATGATATGAAGTTCAGGCTTTGTCTCATATTCCCAAATTGTCTTTAAAGAATTCAAAAACTTATCATGTTTTGTCTGGTCATTTTTTTAATATAAACAAGTACATTTAGTAGATATGATAATGTGCATTCGTCAAAATCAAATAAAAACATTATTGTCTCTCATTCTTATGTTTCATTTCTTTTTATTGTTCAATTATCAATTAATTTTCCACATATATGTTTCCTCTCTATGCAGGCTTGATTTGAATATAATAAAAAAATAGAAAAAAAATGGAGGGTGACACATTTTCTGGGCTAGATGGGAAGGTTGTGCAGAATTTTCAAAAAAGCTTTGTTCAAGTTCAAAACATACTGGATCAGAACCGGCTTCTGATCAACGAGATTAACCAGAACCACGAGTCGAAAATCCCGGATAATTTGAGCAGAAATGTTGGGCTAATTAGGGAGCTCAACAACAATATAAGGAGGGTTGTTGATCTCTACTCGGATCTCTCCACCTCCTTCTCCAAGTCAATGGATGCATCGTCTGAAGGCGACTCCAGCGGCGCCTTCAAGTCTGATGGGAAGGCCGGGGCCTTCAAGAGGCACCGGCCCGGTTCTTGAAAGGTAGTAGTAAAGGAAAAGAAACAAAAAAAAAATGGTTAGTTTGAGTAAGTTTGTAACTCAATTTCTCACCACTAGTATATTATTTGTCAAAGAAGAAAATAATAGTGGCACTAAATCTATTTATTTTGATATTGCTTTGTAGTAACTTTGTGTACCTTTGATCTAATTGAATCAAGAATGCCTCTATTTTCTGCATCTCATGAAAGCTAGGATTGAAAATGTTGTGTCTTTTGCTTTTTTGTGTTTGTCAAAAAGGTTGTTTATCATCATGAATGCATCTTTTCGTAGCTAGTTTTTTTTTTCTTGATTTCTCTATTTTTTAAAATAAAGTTTTTGTTCCTCCTCCTATTACTGTTGGCATTTATGTTGGAACTCTTTATTCTTTCCAAATTCTATTTTTATTTATTTAATAGAGAAAAACTATTGAGTTTGATCAAATTCTAGTAATATATTGCAATTTTGAAAAATGATCCAAAAGAACCCTGAAATTTAACATTGTCTGCAATTGTGTGCGGGTTATGCTTTGGTGAAATCGTATATGATGTGATAATCGAAATTTATGTTTATATCTCTAACTGGATCTTCATCAGTTTGACAACACATTTAACATTTATTCAGTTACATCTTCAATTTGAGATATGTATATATCACATCAACAATATATTATATATTGACAACTTAAGTATTTCGTCATTAAATAATTACAAACAATGTTAAACTTCATGATTTTACATAAAGCTATGAGGATTTGACCATACCTCATCAATTTGTCAAAAAAACTATAGGTCATTTGCTTTTTGATGGAAAAAAATCTGTGGAGGAATTGTATGTGGAAAAAGGTTTCAAGAAAATAAACTCAATGCAAAGATGCTCTGATATAATTTGATGATTACAGCTTTGAGATAATCTTTTTAGTTCCCAACCACATTCCACCACAGGAATAGAATCTCAGATAAGAGATGATGATGGGCTTTTTGACCTTTTTTCTTTTTAAAATTTATTTTTAGTTTTTAATTAATATTTTTTGGGGGTTGGGGTTGCAAATGACAAAATCTTAGATGCCATTGACAGTGAGAGAAAATTGTAAAAAAAATGAAATATTGGATGGGATGAGGTGGGGTTTTGGATCAACAAAGAGGAAGTTGAGTAGTTCAAAAACAAAACACTACAGTTTGAAGAGAGATTAGAGAGAAAGATGTAAATAGTGAGGTCCAACGACTTGACAAGGGACCCAATTGTATGTCCTTTTTTTTATTGGATTTGAACTCAAAATTTATTCACTCCATGCTTAGAGCATCACCAATGGCGCTCAGGCGTGTCGGAATTCCGCGGCGGCCATCCACCATTGTGGATGGTATACACGGATACGAAATTCCGCCGAGGACACTGCAGTTCCTCGACATTACGCGGAATTCCGTCGCGACGGGCGTGCGGACGTCCGCCATTGCGTTGACTCCCACGGACGTCCACGCGAAATTTCCGTTTATTGCATTAAAATTTTTAAAAAAAATTCTATATATATGGCTCGTTGAACTGCATTTCATTCGCACCACTTGTTTTAACAAGTTTCTCTCTCTACATTTCTTTTATATATCCGGAATGACTGGTAGTGATAGTGGTCGTTGAACTGCATTTCATGACGATGTCGATCGAGTCCGTGCATTTGCCGACATGCGCCAAAGACAAGCCCATGTTCGGCTCCAGAACGATATTATTGAAGAAGTATGGCAGCGGAGGGGTCGTCGTTGATGTAGTTTTTTTTTTTAATTTGGTGAAATGTACTTTTCTTTTTTTTATTTAATGGAATTTTTTCCCCTATTTGTGTTGAAATTTTAATTCCGTAAATTGTTTAATTTCAGAAATTGTTTAATTTGTGAATTTGTGGTTTTTTTAATTGTGGGAAGTCCTTCGGGAAGTCCTTGGGGATGTTTCCCAGCGTGCAGTGGGAAGTCCTTATGACGTGGCAGTGCAGTGGGAAGTCTGTATGACGTGGCAGGAGGTGTTTTTAGAAATTCCGCAGGGAATTCCGCCGGAAATTCCGCGCCACTGCTGATGCTCTTATCTATTCTCCACATTGGATCCACTTATGTTCTTTTTCCCCAACTTGACAAGAGATCCACTTAGGTTCTTTTTCCCCAATTGCATTTCAATATATTTTTATACTAGTAGTGTAGTATTATTTAGTCATAGGAATAAAGGGGATTCAACATTGGATCAAGAAATAGAATTTTGTTTCATTTTACTTCATTTTTTATGAACATTTTAGGTTAGTAGGGCTACAATTTTTTCACTAAAAACTTATTGTTTTATCCCTATATTATGTTGTGTCATTCAGATCAATATATTGGTTTTGTTGGTTTTGCAGCGGAAATCAATTTAGTTTGATTGAACAATTTACATCTAACTATCCTTTTAACCCAATTGTAAACTAGAAACATGTTTATAAACATATAATCTCAGATCATATTGAATATCTTTGCAATTAAATACAACGATTTATCGTATGAATTCAAGTAATTGAATTCGAACTCCTTCTTCAATCGTCTCTACCACGGATCTTCTGATCTGTTCTCTTTTAACTCGAATTTGACCTTTGTGTGGGCAAAGCTTGTCAAATCCTCAAAAGCTGGAGAAGAATTGAAGACATAAATCTCTACGGAAGAAGAGCCCTAAAAAAATCGATAATTTCTCTGTACAGATTGTAGGGATTGAATTTTTACGTAGAATGAATTAATCTGTCTTCTCTTCTTCTCCCTTTTATATTAAGTTAATTATTTTGGGCCAGACCAGGGATCTGTGGAGGATTGGATTGGGCCACAGTTCAGGCTTCCACTAATTAAATTAAAGCAATTTAATTCAAGCCCAAACTTAAATATTATTATCATCCACTATAGATATAATATTGACTGCCCGTCCAAACCGAAATTACGAGTATTCCGGGACTTCCTCTTTAATTAAATCATTTCTCGTGTTAAAGATATATATATCCATTAATTAATATCAAGTCTGCTATCCGACTATTATTAATTAATTTCTTTTTCCAAGAGTGGTCTAGTTTAGAAACATTATTTATTATTCATGGAATAAATTCCTAATGGCCAGTTTTCTGAATAATAAAACATTTTTCTAAACACCTCTTGAGGATGTTATCATACTAGCCTCTCCCAGCACACGATTCATTGCAATAACAATACTAGCACCACTTAGACATTAATGATCATTGCTCAATCTATCAGGATTCTTGGACAACGAAATTCCCTCACCATTTGATAAGTCAAAGTAGTTTTCAATTAATATCGTATGCTCAATGTTATGTCAACAATGATTAAGAAACGACAATCGCCGAGACCTCGTCTTTCAGTAAATAGCCAAGAAAGACTTATCTCATTGTTTGATCCTTTCAGTGTTATACCACACCGACGTCGTTCATTTCCTTAGGTAAGGAAACTTTCGGACTGACGTCGCAACCTTCACGATAGGTAGTCAAAGCCTATCTAGGTTGTGAAACAATTTTACTTCTGCAAGAACCGACAAGTTACCTACTGTGAACGCTGCTCACAACTCGTCTACTATGCAAAAGACTTAGACTCATTTTGCTTAAACTATGTATTTAAATGGAAAACGCATTTCAACATCTCATAAATACATTGTAACAAAATATTCTTTCTCATAAAATGGTAACAAATGGATAAAAGAGTTATTACATATACAAGCATTCGAAAGAAGCTTTCAGTATACTAAACTCTAACAGGTTTATGTTTGTTTAAGTGAGAAGTTCGAAGTAAAATAGTTAATGACCAATTTGATATATGTTGGGGACGGAGGAGGGGCTCTGGGATGGAGTCCCCGAGCAACAGTTTGGACTTTTGTACAATATATATTTAGGTTCAACCTGATTTCTATTGTTATTGAGATTTACAGTTATACTCTATCTTTGTAAATTGTATCTAAAAATATATATTGTTGAACTAATATTGAACATGATAAATCATTCTTGTATATATTTCATCTATATTTGTGATAACCTGTGTAAATCTCTTAATAATTTCGAGTTGAATTCACATTCCTAATACTCCCTCCGTCCCAAGCTACTCACACTTATTTCCTTTTTGGGCGTCCCAAGTTACTTGCACTCTTTCCATTTTTAGTAAAAATTTTCACCTACAGCCGTCATTTTTGACTTTCCTATACACTCATTCCTTAATCTCCGTGCCGAAAAGGAAAGTAGCGAGTAGCCCGGGACGGAGGGAGTATTAGACTTGTTAGTTCTTTTTAAAAAGGATCCGTAATGGTTCTCCAATTACTTACATAATTACTCAAATCCTCAACTTATCGAATGAAGAAGAAATATCTTACCAATTTAAATGTGCTTCATTGTGAAAGTTGAAGTAGTTAGTTGGTACTTGATGGGTTAATAACCCCACTTTTTAACCATTTATAGATGCCAAATTATACTTTAATAGGGAAATTGACCTTGTGTGTGAACATTGGTCATTCATGTCTATATCACAGTTCCTCAATAATAATCTACTTCATTGTAAAAAATCAATGTATATCAATAATCTAAACGTCAAATCATTCATTCCAACCATGTACATTTTCACACAAAAGTTAATGCACTTTTTCTAACATTTATGCAACTTTGCAAATGGGCTTAATTAAAGGCACTGAAAACTAGAAATTAGAACTAAAAATGAAATAAAACAATTATTCTTTAGTTAGTTTCAAATGTGGTTTGGTTGTATTTAGGCCATCCACAACGCTGTCTCTATACCGTCTCTTAAACCGTCTCTTAACTACTATTTGAGCACTATTTGAGGGCCCCACTGTCCTTTTTTCCTCCATCTCTTAACTAAGAGACGGAACCTGCAACGCTCCGTCTCTTAACCGTCTCTATACCGTCTCTTAATTACTATTCATTCAATTTAATTTATAATTTTTTTTAAAACCCAATTCAATTTAAACAAACACACTTTATTAAAATTAAAACAATATTACAACTTAACAATATTACAACTTAAAATTAAAACAATATTACAACTTAACAATATTACAATAGGTATCTCCCCAAATCGGGTTATCGCAGAAGTAGTCGCGTACTAACCGTGCGGCGGCTTCCTCCCGGTTCCGATTGATGTACTTCCGGGAGCGTCGTGGGGGTGGTGCGGCTTCCTCCGCCTCTCGTCGTCGATCTTCTTCGAGTGATTGTTCCATTAATTGGCGCATTTGTTCAAAAGGATCCATTTGTTTGAGTTGATTGAAGATGGAAATTGGAGTGATAGAGAGGATTTGAGAGGAATAGATGTGTGTTTGTGTTTGAAATGAGTATGGAATAGAATTATTTATAGAGTAAAAAAATTAAAAATTTAAAAAATGAAAATAAATATTTAACGGTAATATTACCGTTTGAAAAAAAAAAAATTTTTTTATTAAAAATCGATTTTTTTAAAAAAAAATGAATTATTGCGTCATCAGTGACGACGCCCACTCGCGGGCCAGCGAGTGGGCGTCACGCACGCATGGGGACGTGCCACGTGTCTCGGGCGCGTGGCGAGACAGCTCGTCTCGTGTCTCTCCGAGACGAGCTACGCGACGAGACGGTCGCGAGCTGGAGACGAGATGGCCGCTGCAATGCGTCTCGCGGGGGTCTCGTCTCTCCGAGACGAGACGCGAGCCCGGCGCGAGACGCGTTGTGGATGGTCTTAGGAGTTATCGAAGAAAATCATGTGACAAAGGAATCTTGATGTCATTCTTTACCTAGAAAAAACAGTGTTAATTATTTTTTCCCAAATTAAAAGATTGGGAAAGAAGAGATACTGGTCGAACTTTTAATACACAAATTTGCAATTGTACAAAACTAACAAATAACTTTGTAATTTGATATACTTATCTACATGTAAAAATCGAATACTCCATGATCTATCTAGGGAGCAAAAAAGAATGAAAAGAAAATTATTAGTGGAGTAGTATTAATAAATTATCAATTATAAAAAGTGAAGGAAAAATCAAGTGATGATAGAACAATAGGAGCAAGAGTCGTCAACAACCAGCAAAGTAGATGAACAAAAATAGCAAGCAAAAACAAAATAAAATAGTGTAGTTAATCTAGCAATTATCTCTAAATTAATGAAAACAACAAATATAAAAGATTATATACTCAATTATTGTACCTATGATTTTGTTGGTGGGACATGTCAATGGGCTCCAAATTTTCTAATCTTAGGAAAAATAAAAGGGACCACTTAGGTGACTGCTAGAGAATATATACGTCTTGCACAGTTTTAACACTATTCTTTTTAAAATGAAAATTTAAATTTAATTTTTTTTATGTGGATTCATGTATTACCCTATTTTTTGGTGTCACATAATATATTGGTGATATGATGGTTTATTTAAATTTTAAATTTAATTTTTTTTTATGTGGATTCATGTATTACCCTATTTTTTGGTGTCACATAATATATTGGTGATATGATGGTTTATTTTGCCCTTATTAGGCTGAGACCATTTAGAGCATTTGCAAGGTGGACGGACACGGCACGGAAGACGTCGTCCGCTGCTGCGCTTGCGTCGCTGGCACGGCGCTGCTCGATGCATCGAGCACGTCCGTGCCAGCGAGCAGGTGATTGGGCAACGGCTATGCCGTTGCATTTGAATATTTTTATTTTTTTTCAAAAATTCAGTTTTTAATTATAAAAACCGATGAAAAATAAAAAAATATTTTCCTAATCCCCAAAAAATGGCCGTTTTTGCCCGTTTTTCTGTATTTTTTTATTTTTTTCCCCAAAATCATCTATAAATACACACATTCATCTTCCATTTTCCACATCAAATCATCTCTCATTCATCTCTCATTCATATTTTTCATACAACTTATCTACACATTCATCTCTCACTCAAAACCTCAAATGGATTTCACTCATCTTATTGCGGAAGCGGAGCGCGAAGAACAAGAATACTACGAACAACATCGTGCCGCTTATGATGCATATGTCGCAGCGAATACCCCCGCCCCTCCTCCTCAACCAACTAGATCAACTCGCCGCTACATCCATCGTGACCGGGAGGGAGCCCACGAAAGGCTCGGTGCCGACTATTTTGCCGACCCGCCGCGGTTTTCAGCGGATTACTTCAGGCGCCGTTTTCGAATGTCAAAGCGCCTGTTTATGCGTATTGTCAACATATTGTCCGCTCGTGTTGAATTCTTCCAAACAGATCCAGATGCAGTCGGTCGGCAAAGTATCACGCCGTTGCAGAAGTGTACGTGTGCCATCCGACAACTCGCTACTGGGCAAACGGCCGACCTCTTCGACGAGTATTTACATGTCGGTGAGTAGAGTGGAATCCTTTGTCTTAAAAATTTTTGCGAGGGCGTTCGTACAACTTTAGGTGATGAATTCCTTCGGGCACCCACCACCGATGATTGCCAACGGTTGTCTCGTCTTCACGGATCAGTCCATGGCTTTCCCCGAATGCTTGGCAACATTGACTGCATGCATTGGAGGTGGAAGAATTGACCGACTGCTTGGAGGGGGCAACACTTAAGCGGCCACAAAGGCAGCAGCCCAACACTTATCCTTGAGGCGGTCGCCGACTACCGCCTATGGATTTGGCATGCATATTTCAGCGTTGCCGGATCCAACAACGACTTGAACGTGCTCTATTCTTCGCCCCTCTTCAATGATGTGTTGAATGGTGTAGCACTGGCGATCGACTTCACAGTTAACGGAAATACATACCACATGGGTTACTATCTAGTCGAATGTATCTACCCAAGGTGGTCGACTTTCGTGAAAACGCTCAGCAACCCGCAAGACCCGAGACGGGTTCTTTTTGCGCAGCGTCAAGAGTCCGCGCGGAAGGACGTCGAAAGAGCCTTTGGGGTCCTTCAAGCCCGATTCAACATTGTGAAGGCCCCGGCTCGGCTGTGGTACTTGAACAATATCGCCGACATCATGTACACGTGTATTATCTTACACAACATGATTATAGCCGACGAAGGACCGAGGGCGGCTAGCTTCTACGACGAGGATGAAGCCGGAAGCTCAAGCGCAAGGTCTCCCCCACGCCGAGGTGTGCATACGACGGTGGGTGAGAGGATCGAAACAAGGCATACAATGCGCGATACCCGAACCCATGTTGAGCTACAAGAAGACCTAAACAAACACATGTAGGCGAAATTCAGCACCGTGTAGTGGGTTTTTTTTAATTTTACGAATTTAATTATGTAATTTTTAATTTTAAGTATTTTAATTATGTACTTTTTAATTTTTATGATTTTAATTATGTCTTTTTTTATTTGTAATTTGTAATATTATTTTAATTTTTTTTAATGAATTTTAATGTTATGGAAATGTTTTTATTTAAAATGAATTGTGCTCGTCCTTGCAGAAGAGCACAGTTGTGGATGTTGTGCTCTTGCCTAAGAGCAGGCAGAAATAGTGGCGCGGTTGTGGGTGCTCTTATTCTCTATCAAGATCATCATTCTATTATTGATTTCCAAATTACAACAACCTCGTGTCATCCCATAATAATTAATTTCTAATCAAATCAGTGGGTTGGAAAAAATCACTTTTCCACCTTGTAGTTATATCACAAATTTAATCTTATTTGCAATGATTACTAAGTCTGGTGTGATTCTGAGGTTGTGAAATCCGGGTTCTAGAAGCGCCCTTATCGAGTTGATCAAGTATTTGAAGGTTGAATTATCACCTCATTTTGATTAGATGCGTTTTCTTAATTATAGAAGATTTTTTTATCACACATATTTATAATATTTGTGAAGTCTATGATTATTTTTTTAAAAAAAATTAACATTGTCTTCTTTACCGTTTCTCCCTTTTGAAGAAATCGATTCTCTCTCTCTTAAAATCAAAAATCTCCGTCAACAATATATGATACATACTATCTAATACATACTCCCTCCGTCTTGCTTTAGGAGTCCCGATTGAGTCGGACACATATTTTAAGAAAGTGTTTGAGTGTGCAATAAATAAATGTTGTAATGAATATTGAGAATCACTTTTGGCACATGTTTTAAGAAAGTGTTTGAGTATGTAATATATAAATGTTGTACTGGATATTGGGACCCACTTTTAACACTTTTTAAAGAGTACAACCCCTTTTTGGTCCAAAACATATGGTCAAATTACGAATTTTGTCCGTTACATTCATTTTCAGGTTTTCGGGTCTATAACATACAAAAATCGCTCTCGGTTAGGTCCTTTTTGGACGGCTCCGTTAAAATACGCAAGTCAACCGTTACTTAGCAAAAGTTTGATTAAATTAAGCAAAAAACTAGATTATTAGTGACTAAATAATTTGCTAATTATTTTCTTCAAAAATACCAATTACCTCTCTATCGCCCCCGCTATGCTCTCCGCCGCCGCCGCCGCCGCCACCCCTCCCCCCTCAGATCCCCGCTCCTCGCCTCCGCCTTCACGAACGCCAGGCAGTTCCCGGAGTACTCCGAGGGAAGCGCCGGCTGCAACCTCCCCCCGGTAGTCCGCCGCGAAGCAGAAGTACTCCGCCTCGTCTGCCGGGGGCGGCGCCGCCTCCGCCGCCGCATGCAGCTCCACACGAAGGCGCAGGAGGCGGCGAACGTCGTCGGCCGGAGATCTGGGCGACGGCCCTGCACGTGGCTTTTCAGGCGGCGGATGTCGTCAGCGGTGAGGATGAAAGTTGCACGGTGTTTATTTAGGGGGAAAGTGACCGGAGGCGACTCGACTGCGCGTGATTGGTTCATCAAGTTCCAATAGTGTGAATCGAGGCCGCTGGGATCGGCCACGGCGGATCTGTCGAATGACGGAAGCAACAAGTTGTTCTCAAATTGGGCGGAGTTTTTGTTGACGGCGGCCCATGCCTTGATGAATTGGACGACGGAGCTGGCGTCGGCGATGGCATGGTGGTTGGTGAAGCCTAGGCAAATGCCTATATCGGGGAAAAGTGTGATTTGAATAGATAGAACGGAGAAAACGATGTCGTCGAAGGAATTCAACGGCGGAGGGAGGTGGGGGACGCAGGCGTAGAAGTCGTCGGCGTTGCGGGCGTGGTTGGCAGTGAGTTGGGAGAAGTCGTGGTCGGATTCGGCGACGGTGAGGGAGACAGAGTCGGAGGGGGAGAAGCGGGCGAAGGGGGAAGCGGAGGTGAGGGGGAGGAAATGGGAAATGGGTTTGGTATTTTTTGTTAAATTTAGTCAAACTTTTGCTAAGTAACGGTTGACTTGCGTATTTTAACGGAGCCGTCCAAAAAGGACCTAACCGAGAGCGATTTTTGTATGTTATGGACCCGAAAACCTGAAAATGAATGTAACGGACAAAATTCGTAATTTGACCATATGTTTTTGACCAAAAAGGAGTTGTACTCCTTTTTTAATTGAACTAGTATTTACACCCGTGCTATGCACGGGGCATATAATTTTTAAATAATGAATATTAATTTTAATGAAATATAGAAATTAAGAAGTAAAAACAATATAAAGATTTACAAAAACATAAATGTGATTATAAATAAAACATTTATAATAAATGAAGAATTTACTCATCAACTATAAATAAAATATTTCATATTCGGCAATCAATTTTATACAATTTTAATTTATGATATAAATGGAGTAAAATAAATGACAAATAAGAGATGTATGACTAATGGTCAATGAGTATGAGTTAGTTAGAAAAAGATACACAAATAAAGAACATGTTATTTGAGTAGAGATTAAAGAGAAGAATTAGAAAACAACAACAAACCAACTAATAGTTCATAAGTTTTGAAAAATTTCTTTGTAAACAACATTAACAGTAGCATCGCTTCTATTATCCTCTTCATCTCCACAAACTAAAATCTTGAGATTTCCACGACTCGTAACTCTAGATATAACAACATATAACTGTCCATAACTGGAGATTGATTTTCGTAAAAATAATCCAACATGAGATAGAGATTGACCTTGACTTTTGTTAATGGTCATTACATACGACACAGCCAAAGGAAATTTGTCAAGTTCTTATTCATTTATATAAATACATTATATTAAAACAGGCCCAGAAAATATGATGCACCCAAAAAACTATATGATTTCGCCTAAATTAAGTTTACAAAAAGCCCAAACCCTTCAATTAAAAAATCTAAAACAAAACAACCCAAATAGATAAAAAAAAAAATGGACAAAGAATAAATTAAATAAGAGGCCGAAAACAATAAAATTGTCCCAAACAATTTAACTACAATTAATCCCTAAACCTTAAGCTATTAATTTATTCATTAATTAAATCAACTAAACCTAACTTACCGAATAATAAGATATTTGCAGAATCGGTTCTTCTCCTCAACAGCGGCGTTCGATCCTTCATCCCTCTCCCATTAGATGATGATCACAAAGTCCCCAATCGGTGATAATCCTTGTATGAATCGGCGACGGATTAAAATCGACTCGCACCATGAAGTAGTTTCACTCCATTCAGCGAAATACTACCTCTCGAAAACCCTAAACGGATTTGTTCCTACACATCGAAGAGTTTCTCCAAAAATCTATACTAAAGGTAAAATCCATTTCTTGATTCATGAATTTTAAACGATTCGTAATTGATTTAGATTTCAGATCTGTTCTCATAGAACACTCATTGTTTTTCTACACGATAGCAGATCTGTTCTCATCTGTACAATAGCAGATATGAGGCAACAAAATGAACGGAAAGGGCGCCGATGAAAGCGGTGGAATGTCATATGGGTTTGTAAACTAACAGAGGACGTAAACTGAAGGTAACTAAATCCTTTTCCCAACCTTTGTATTCATGATTTTTGTACATGATTGTCACATATTGGTGAAAACCTACACAGATCTGAGAAAAAATTCGAAAGCATTCATACTTGGCTTTAAACACCTGGCTCAAAAACGTTTAACAACTTCATAACACATAAATCAATTGTTTTTTCAAAGCATGTTTAATTATTAATCATAGCAGGCTTCACAGATTGTAAAAAAATCATATCTGTGTCAAATTCTAGTCAAAATAGAGAACTTATACTGTTGCTAAATAAGTACCTGAACTTGAAGGAGTAAACTTCTTAGATGCCAAACTCTTAAGTATTACGGATTTTTTTTATTTCTTCATTGATTCAGAGCTGATAATTGAATCCACAACAGATTATAGTATAATATGAAGCTCGGCAGAAATAAAATTTAAGAAAACAGTGAGGGATAATGGATACTGAAAAAGCTTATATTTTATAGGTTTAGAACTCCACATAAACCAAGATGACCTTTCAGTTCATCCAACATTCCAGAACCCTAAATCTTGCAAAATGGGCTTTAAAATGGAAATTAGGTATTACTGTTGGGCTTGTAACAAAAAACCAAAGAATAACTTCAAAATAAACATAAATCATTTATATTTACACTGAGTGATTTAAAAACATATTTGACTTCAAAGGTGTGAAAAATATATCTACGACACATTTCTTGAAAAATTATACCAAGTGAACAATATCTATGTCAATCTTGAAATCTTACTTAATACTTGCTTTCAACAGGAAATGCCATGAATAACTGCTCCAAATCAAAATCCCACTTTACATGATTGAGAATAAGAAGAATGCCTAGAACTTGTGGTGTTCAGTAGATAAGTGCATAAACTTTAATGAGATTTATGTTCCTATGCCTTACACTTTTGTATTACATGTCTTTCACTTCTTCAATGCTTCCAGATGGGATTTCACTGATCTTGTCTTTACATATGTCTTTAACTTCTTCAATGCTTACATCCAATTGAGATGCAATACTAATATTGGGTTGATAAGCATATAAGTACATAAACTTGAATGAGATTTATGTTGTGATGCCTAACACTTTTGTATTACATGTCTTTAACTTAATTTAATGGTTCCAAATGGGATTTAACTGATCTCATCTTTACGTATGTCTTTAACTTCTTCAATGCTTACATCCAATTTAGATGCAGTACTAATATTGGCCTTATAAAGCTTGTAAAATATGTCATGCCAAAATAGAGATTTCAAAAAACTGTTGAGAACTTAAAAGAGGATTCCATTAATTGCTGCAGAAAGTGTGTCTGCATGTTTCTTGAATTTCTGTAATGCTATGTGACAACTTTTCTTTTAGTTGTTTTGTCCTTAAACAAACTATAACTAACTAAAAATCAATCAATTGTGATTTGCAGCGACGACATGGAATGAGGGGATAGATTCTCTCAATTGGATATAAGCATTGCCAGATTTGATTCACTCCATTTTTAAATGTTGGCTTCTACAATTAAATCTGAAATTTTGCATCTGATATTGCAGGTTTTGATTGTTTAGGATTAAGGTGAATCTAATTATAAGAAACAATGATAGGCATGGCATGCGAGAGAAGAAACTTCAAACTCATTTGAAAAAGAGGTTGGTGATTGAAACCGAGACTTTGAATAGAAATCTAATAGTTTTATCTCACATAGACATTTTTTCACTATTTTAGCTCTAATTATTTTGGGATAAGATCTGTAATACTCCAACTGATTTCTGAATTGGAGCTTGAACAACATACTCTGCCCCACCAGCTTCTTTTCAATTTCTTTAGCAATGTCCTCCATTGGCAAAACCTGCAATATAAGTGATTTTAGTAAAAGCTACTAAAGAATAAAAGCATCATATCAATATTTTAAATTACAAACCTGATTATCATCCCCTACAAATTCATAAACCTTTTTTCCTATCAGTTGGATCCCCTCCCTATCCCACACTAAAAGTGAAGTGTTGCTTGTATCATCAACAATATTGACAATAAATTTATACCTGCACAAGCTAAAAATTCAAAATATGTAACTTATCAAACATTAAACTTGTTGTCCTTTGCTTCAACATTCTTAAGATAAAAATTTAATACTATCATACCTTCTATAAGCATGGGAATAACTGCTCTTACATAGTGAACAGTTAAACTTATTATCCTCTGCTTCAACCTTCTTAAAACAGGTCTTGCATGACATGTAATACCATGTATCATAATGTGATTCCACAGATACAATCTTTCCAAAAACCCAATATAAACCATCCTGCGAATAAATGGCAGAAAAGAACTAATATTATGTAAGACAGTATAATTAACAAAATAAGTCAAGGTAAACTTTTTCATTTCAGTTGGAAAAAGAAGTATTAAATACCTCTTGACATTCTAAATCCTGCAAGGACTTCACTGTAGGATTATCAAACTCATTGCTAATCTTTGGTCCAACAGGACCCAAAGAACCATAGTGAATAAATCTCTCATCACCTACAATCTTATATAAATATCATCCAAAATCAGTTGACAATAAGATAATAAATGTAGTAAAACATATTCATTTTAAAAACTGTGAGAACTATATTACTGCTAATAGCTTATACCTTTTCCTAAAATCAGTAACTTCATCTAATTTTGGATTAATTAGAACATTTGATGCTTGAAAGTGTGTAGATATTCTCATTTCGCCTAATAAATAAAAACACATTTGATTAATACAACTTATGTCAGATAAACAAAGAAGAAAAACAAACAACAAAGAGAACAACGTTAGAGAAATGAAACCTCTAAATAAATTAGGCTTGCAAATTTGAACAATAACAATCGGAATGGTTCTTTCACTCTTTCTGAAATCAGAGAGATAAGAATCAACATTTGATTCCCAAATTGTACAAAAGATTTTATTATGCTTGTACACACAAAAAAAAGTATTAACTTTAAGACAAATTGTAGTACAGAATTTTAATTTACAACTCTTGATACAACTTACTGTTCATCACTAATTTCAATCTCAATAAGCCTATACTTAGATTGATTGAGAACTCTTCCTGGATTAGTGATGACACCAATAACATCTGTAAAATAAGTAATCAGAAACAACCTATGTAATGAGTATTAAAAACAAACATATTACAACATAGAATTTAAATTCTTACCAAAAAAGGATGTTTCGTCATAGTGTCTCATTTGTGAAATTTCAGGGAATGGCTTGAAAGAAAACATCATTCTAGGAAAAGTCAAATCTTTGACCTCAAACATCTCAGTGTAGCTATTCATTACCAGCCTAAATTGGTGGCTTGTTGCTTTGTTTTTAAGAGTGTTAATCTACACCAAGAAATTTTTTATAAAAAGACACCATCTTCCCTAAGTGGAGAGGCCATCTTTTGCATAATGTTATTAGTGAATGATGCTTGGATTCTTGTCTCCTGTAACACAACAGACATTAATAATTAGTTCCATTTAGTTTACAATAAAAGCATAGTTGTTTGGTAGAAAAAAGATCATACCGCATTATCATGCAAAACACACTCTAGGCTGTTATCATTTTTATCCTCTGGAACCCCTTCATACCTACGTACACATCTTACTTTAATGGTGGAGGTAGTGATTGCCTTGGAAAGATTGTTTAAGAAACATAATAATTAGAAAGGCCTTCCAAATAACAAAATTAATATATTCTGACTTAAAAATCTATTAATAAATAAGTCTTTTCATTATACTTCTTTTAACTACATATACTTAAATATTAATCACACAATACTAATATGTCACTCAAAGAGAATCAGATTAGGTGTTTCAATACTATTATTAAATCAGATTCAATTTATAATCAGTAGTATTAGATTTGATTGAGAAGCAAAATACCCTCAGAAAATAATCAGTAGTATTAGGTTTGATTGTGAAGCAAAATACCCTCAGAAAATAATCAGTAGTATGAAGCACAAAATAAAGTAATGAAGTCCTAAACTTAAAGTAACACAAAAAGGTAATAAAGATTGTCCCTATTTAATATATTAGTGCTTAGCTTTCCTGCAAATATAAGATTGAAGAAGGGCAAAAATAATACTTTGATGAATTAAAGAACACTGAACAAATGAGACTTTAATGAGACTTTTTGTGCAGAGATTATGATACTAAGATAAAAAAGTAAGCATGGTTACACATATGGCAATATATTTATCATACTTTATAAGATTTGCTTATAAAGTCTACTTTTGTGCAGGTATTATACTACTGAAGAAGGAGATAAAAGAAAGGAAAGGAATGCCAAGAAGATCTTTTAAAAGCATGGTAAGAGTTCTGGAAAAACTAAAGCCAAAATATGATTTGATAACTCCATTCACATGAAGCATTGAAATATATGAACCTTTCATTTATCTACCATAAAATATATAACAAATAATATTTTAACAGATTTATAATTAGAGTGTGAGAGTATCTGAACAAAATCAGGGTTATTAAACTGCCCAGCTATTTAAAAAAGGAATTAAAAAGAGTGGCAGTTGTATCTGGGAAAACGAAAGCATTAAAAGCTATTCATTCATTAAATGGCCCATTTAACTGTCCAATAAATGTGTTATTACTGGATATTTGTGTATTTAAAGAAATTCTATTTTGCAGGAATACAAAAGAGGTTCATTGAAACCCTAAAAAAAGCAGCTGCATCCTCTCTACCCAAACGAAAAAGTGAGACGAAAATATCGACATAGGCTGGTATCTACCTACACAGAGCTTGGAAAGGTGCAGAAGAGTGATTCATCCATGAGAAACTCTTCAGCTACACCTGCAGATGTGGAAAATCGGTGCTAATCAAAAGGTAATAGATACAAATATAATACACAATTCTAGAGCACAAACTATGCAAATCTACTTTCTAAATCTGATTACAAAATATATCGATCAGATTTATCAATCTAGGATTTCAGATTTAATTAGTTTAATTCTATAGTACAATTTTGGATTTCAGGTTTAAGTAATTAATTTGCTAATAATAACAGTTTTATGCACATATTACCAAATATTTGAGGATGAGAAACTATGTATCTCTTCACAGTTTAAAGTGGTTAGATATTTTGTATCACTATATTAACAATAATAGTTTTATGAAATGATTAGGAACAGATTTACATGATTCTGGAGCACAACTTTGGATTTTCAGGTTTAATTCTGGAGCACATTATCTATTACAAATAATACACTATTAATTAGTTTAATTCTAGAGCACAATTTTGGATTTCAGGTTTAAGTATATTAACGGCTAAAATTGCTTTTGTATTAGTAATACTAAGACAAAGGATTAGGAAACTTTTGAAAGTAAAGGTTAGATAATCAAAAGTTAATAGATCTATTACATCTTTGAAAGCAATATGGAGATTTATTAATACACCATTTATGTATTATAACTTTTGGATATAGTTGCTCATGTTAATACACCACTCTTTACATATATTGCTTTCATCTATGCTTTAGTATTACTAATTTACTAATAATAACAGTTTTATGCACAGATTACCAAATATTTGAGGATGAGAAACTATGTATCTCTACACAGTTCGAAGTGCAAAGGTTAGATACTTTGTATCACTGTATTAACAATAACAGTTTTATGAAATGATTAGGAACAGATTTACAGAAGATAATATACTAACAATTATAGTTTATACACAGGTTACCAAAGGATTTAAGGATGAGAAATTTTGAAACTCTCACCGTCTAAGTGCAAAGGTTATGAATTTATTTAAGGTAATAATTTCATGATTCTTTATGTCATGATTTGCATTTAGAGTTAATTGATTTAAGATAATAATTTCATGATTCTTTATGGCAATATTTGCATTTGGATTTAATATATGATTTCTGTCAGTCAAACAATGACATTATTGAGTTTGTAATTAAAAAAAATGTTGCACAACGTGTACTGTACAAATGAAATACAAAAGGTTATATAGAATGATTATACTTTATTTCTTAGATATAATCAACCACCTAACAAATGTGATTTTTATTATCAGGTACATATGGAAGGAGTGGTGTATTAACATGAGCACAACTATCAGCAGCATTGGGAACATGGAATTTACATTGTTTATTAAAATTTCACAGATTCACATGTGCAGACACAATTTCTGCATTTAATAGTGTATTATTTGTAATAGATAAACAACTAAATGGACAAAAAATATAAGTACACAGCAACTCCCATTTTTAAAATGACCATAAGGGTAAATAAAGATGCTTCGAAGTTTCCCGCCAAAAAGGGCAAATAAGTCCTTTCAACAAACTGGCACTTTAGATTAGTATAGATTGTAAGCATTTTTTATTTGTTTACCCCAACCGGGACTCCTAAAGCGTGACGCACAAAATTGATCAACCGGAACTCCTAAAGCGGGACGGAGGGAGTATTAAATTGTCAATAAATACATATCAAATTGTTATAACTCTAATATAGATGGATTGATTATCCTATCAAATTGCCCCTAAACATAAAAAAACTATTGGTTTGATTTGAGCTTTGAACTTTTGTTGAGGAGATAATGATGCAGTCCTAGTGAAATGCCAAATTTGAGACACTTTCAAAGAACATTTTGAATTCTTGAGCTCTTCAATCATTATTTTTGAGTGTTTTTGAACTAGCATGACCTATTTACCTAAAAGCAAGCATAATCTTAGGGTATGTGTGTATATATATATATATATATATATATATATATATATGGAAAGGTTGAAATGAAAACTCTTATTCAGTATAAAGAATGGCACAATCATGAATAATTTAGCTAGGTTCCTACTTCCTACAACAATAGTTGGATCCAGATACATGTGTCTTAAATATAATAATCTTTTTATCTTATCTCATATCACGGTCTCTAATTAAATAGTATTTCCTTAAAGAAAGTATAATTAATATTTTGTTCAAGAAAGTATATAATTTAATATTGGCACAAATTAATGATTACTGGTGCAATGATCGGTCATTCTCAAATCCTCCTCATCATCATGCTACTAAAACATCCAATAAAAATATGAAATATGTTCAATGGATGTGATTGAATGACATGAAACTCATTCATTCTTAACTAAATGACAAAAGATTAATCATAATTTTTAGATATAAAGCAGCTTTAAATCATTAGGCCTGCTATCTTATTCTTCAATGTGCTTACAAATCAGCATCGGAATAGCTATTAGGCTCGTCAATAAATACCTTGGTCTAACAATCCAAAAATATTATTGCAATTAACATAGAAGAAAACAAATTTTGAGATCCACATTGGCCATTTATTGCATATCAACGTGATTTGGACTTTAAAAAATAGGTTGCTGATGTGTGGATCGCATTTAGCAATTTTCCCATTTCAAACAAAACTGCTTGAGTCCCATAAAAATATACATTTTTTTAAATAGAATTAAAGTATTATTATTGGAAAATGAGTCCAATCTAACTAGAGAAAAAACAAACTTTTAGACCAAATAAAAAAACCAAAAATGGCCTATACTTCTTTGTTTTAAAAGCAATTAACAGTTAATTAAATATAGTACAGTACATTACAGGCATCCATTCTCAAAGCCAGAAATGTAGATATAGATTCAAAACATTTCAATAATGCCATTATTTTTTACTTTGAATAGCATAGAATGAAATACAACACCGATCTAATACAAAGCAACACTCAGCGGGATGAAAATCAATTGCAAGAACACTTATCGTAGTGATGATAAAAACTCTCTCAATC